>NC_141994.1:54022632-54367632 GCF_049901715.1 Pseudonaja textilis
TAATTGTAAAGAGTTCATTTCATGATTTGTTATATATTTTAGCTTTTCTGAACCTGGTACTCTTCCAATGTTTTGATCTTTCATTGTTTGTACTGGCTAGAGATTATGGGAAATTGTAATCCAGCATGTTTAAAGGCACCAGTTTGGGCTAACTAGCCAAGGCTTGAAAGTATGGCATTCGATTTTTAAAGTAAAGTTTTACAGAAACTTTAAACAGAATTTATTTATCCCTCATGTGACTCAACCCTATTTCATTTCACAGCAGTCAATAAGGCAAGCCCACTTGTTTTAGCTTCCAGCCATAGGCACTTGTAAAAAAATAATAATTTTCCCAGATCTTTGGGAAGGGACTTGATAGGTGGAAAAAAAACTCATTAGGGGGGATAAAACTTCCAAATCCAAACATCTGGCTGATTTTATTACCAATCATAAGAATAAGGAAGGCCAGTATAAATTAAAGAACTGGAAGCTACATATTTTACATTGCTGTGTATATTATAATACATTTATATTAATACTAAATACACTACATGGCTCCCAGGGATTCTGGGTAATTTACAAAAAAAGTCACAGGCAATGCATAGGCTTCTTTGCTTATGTATCTCTGTGTGTGTGTGTGTTCATAGCCTACTTGCCTCTTATTAGTATTACCAATTGATATCAACAGAAGGAAAGATTTCCCCTTTCCAGTTGTTTCCGACTTGAGAGTGTGTGTGTTGTGTGTGTGTGTGCTTATTTCTGTTTGTTAGCCAAGGGAATCAGCATTTTCCAAAGACAATTCTGTAGTCATGTGGCCAGCATGATTATACATGAAGTGCATGGAATGCTATTATCTTCCCACCAAAGTGGAATCTATTTATCTACTCACATTTGCAGGCTTTCAAACTGCTAGGTGGGCAGGAGCTGGGGCAAGTAATGGGAGCTCACCTCTTTGCACAGCCCTCAGAGGTCTTGAACCCAGGCTGTCAGCTTTTCAGTTAACAAGCTCAGCATCTTTAACTGCTGAGGTATTGTACCCCCATGATGTCAAAATAAGTGTCAAAATATATACTGTGTTTATTGGAAGGAAGCCTTATTTGGCATAGATTTAATTTTAAAAACAATAGTTATCATGGAACAAGGAACAGAACATTTAACTTGGAGGATATTTTTCCCCTTTTTGGAAACTTCTGAATTGAAAATTTCCACTGGTGCTATTTAATTTTTTCCCCTCAGGATTGTAGAGAAGGTAGAGAGATGATTTTTTATAGGTAGCAGAATTATTTATGAACTTGCGTCACACATTCTTACAATACCATGTGTAAAAATATTGATTGAAAGTTTTTTTACCCTGCTTTTCTTGTTAAGAAGGTTGAAATGACATTAAAAATTTCAGTTTTACCAAACAACAGCACACCCACAAAACCATAGCTTTTGAAATAATTAAGCCAGTGGCTGTTAAAAATTAGTTGCCTAAATCAAGCTTTTGAAACCCAAAAAGGAAAGTTTTTATAAAAGTAACTTTTGAAAATCTGTTACAGAAGGGTGGGAAGAAGGACTTTCACAAATGCAGGCCCATTAAAATAAGATGCATTTAGTGAAATTGTTACAATTGTCCGTCAGTTAATTTTAAATGTTCTCTTCATCCTGCCATTCAAATCCTCAGGTAAAAGTGATAGTTTAAATCACTGGCAGGGAGAAAGAACAGACAAAGAGGTTGGAAGAAAAAATGAGAAAAAAAGGTTAGACCTCCCATTTTGGACTCAGCCACACCTTCCACGTTTTTTTTTTTTAAAATAAATTTAATTTGGGTTTTCACAAAAAAAACATAATACAAATAAAACATGTTTCTTTGAGAATAGCCTGATCACGGGTTATCACTTCTTCATACAGACACAAACTCAATTTCATGTTCATCCTTGTATTTTATTCCATATCTTATTACTATTTAACATTTTCTATGTAGTTTTTCCCCTCCCTTGATTTTCTCAACTTTATTTTTAATTATCTCATATCTCAATTCAAATCATTATATTTGTACTTTTTGTCTGTCCTGTTTCAATTTCATATTAACTTTTCTCATTAAACAAATTTTCCCCTGTAGTTACTAATTGGAGTATGACATCTTTATTTCTTTTAATTTTATCCATTCAACTCTTATTTAAACTTCAATTTATACCTTTAAGATTATAACAATCAATATAATACATAACTTCCAATCGAGTTCTGCTTGGTACATTCTTAAAGTACACACTATATTCTTAAAAAATTATATATATGTGTAAATAAAACCATTCCAATTCAATTCTATCATTAATATTCATTAAAATCTTGACATCTTTTTCTTTTCAATTGAACATCATACTTCCTTGTGAACACTTATAAACTTTCCATAATTAATTCTTTTTTTTCATATTTCTCTTCACTTATATTTTTATAAATCATTAATAATAATTAAAATGTTCCCATTCTTTCCTAATTTCATTCTCTCATTCACTTTCTTTCTTTCATTTATTAACTATATTACAATAAATATTTTATCCATCATTTTAGTCATCATATTTTCTAAAAATTATTTCTATTTCTAATATCACAATACTATCTTATGTACCATTGCAGAATCTCTTTTAAATTAAATTTTCACCCATTATCTCTAAACAGGCTTATGCTTTCAATCCTTGAACCTTTTCCCTGTTTCTCTGTATCTTGTTTCTGTCTTTTATAACTTCTTTTTCTTTCCTTCTTCCCCCCTTCTTCTCCCTCCCCCTTTCCCCCCCTTGTCTCTCTACTTCTAATTCTCTCATCTGTGATTCCCCTCTTCTGTTGCTTTCTAATATTGTAATTATTTTTCCAAGTATTCTTTTTTTGGGTTGCTTTTTCAAATCTTAGACTTTTCACTATCTTTCCCCCCTTTCCTCCCCCCCCCATAACATTACTTGATCATTAAAGATGGCTTCTTCTTTGTCCAGATTTTCTTGTTGTATAAGCATTTCTTGTTGTTTCTCATAGTTCCAGATCTCCATTTCTAAGAGTTGAAATACGAAGCCAAAAGAACCGCTCCCTTCTTGTACACTTCTTTGTACTTGTTAAGTTCCATTTTCAGTTCTTCTAGAAGTGGTGCCATTTTAAACACTTTTAAACAACCACCTGATTGATTTTAGTCATTTAAATGCAATAGCCAAAAATCCAAAAATCACCAAGTTATCCAAATAATCCAAAGCTGTTTCTTCTTGCTTCTTTTTTCCACTTTCTCTTCCTGGGGTTCTATTATTTTGTTACAAAGTTTCAGTCGAAGTGTATCTTTTAGGAATCTTGTTAAGGTTTCACTGTAAATTCCTTTTAGTTCCAGGCAGTCTCCTCCATTTTTCCAGATCCTGCACTTTTGTTCTTTTTCTCTCTTCCTGCTTTTAAAGTTTTTAAATATCTAAAAAGCTTTATTATCCCTTTGACATTTTATTTTCAGCTTAAAAGCCTAATAATGTCCAGGTAGATTTTTGTCAATTTCTTAATTAAGTCTCTTAGTTATCAGTATAAGGAAGGGAGGAAGAAAAAAGAACAAATCCTTTCCCTTCCCTCTCTCCTTCGCCGCTTCAAAATCTTCTTTGGGAACAATGTTATTTTTATAGTTTAAATTCCAGGGTACCTTATGTTGTTGCTTTTTCAGTTTAACCCAGTCAGCCAAAACTTTCTCTTCTTATCTTCCTCCTGCACTTTCTTTTCCAGTCGAGTTCTTCTTTGAGGTGGCCATTTCTGACCACCGCTACAACCGCCTTCAGGAAAGGGAGTTGTGGCCAGCTGGGGAGAAGAGATCTCCTCGACCCTGCTGGCAGTCTCCCCCCTCTTCACCACCTCTACGGAGTGGCTTAGCCCTGAAACCAGCTGGCTCAGGACGCTCCGGCGGCAAGCATGGATCAAAACTGTGCACAATCGCAGATTTCGGTCCATCACCAAAGAGGCTCAAACCGGAAGTCCATCTTCCACAGGTTTTGAGCCCACCTACCACCAGCAAGCAGCCTTTCTGAGATTATTTGCATCCTCAACTGAAAATGTGGGTTCTTATTCTTGATGTGGGATAAATGTTTTTAACTTAAGACTTTGCCCAACATAGTTGCTTTTCCTCTTATATGTTTCCAAAAATGCAAAAAGAGGCACTGATTTCTGAAGGGAGTCTCTGGGTGGCGGGGGGCTTGTTTTGCACCTCTGTTATAAAAACATGCAGCAAGTTAGGGGACATTTAAGAAAGATGGCTGCCCGTTCTCCCCTTCATTACATAAGTACCAAAGCAGTAACTATCTCAGCATTTCGGATGAACCCAGCAATGTTTGCTTTAGCTGAAATACTCATGTTTGCAGCATTATTTAGCAACAGAGAAAGTGGTGATCATGTGCTGAGCCTTTTCATAGCGGAGTGGTGTTTGTACATGAATTTCAGAGCAACTCCAAGATCAAATCTGTTTGTTTGGACTAGTTAAAAATTAACCACTTGTTCCTCTGCTGTCAGAAATGCAAAAAATATTTGTACCTTCAAACATAATGCAGAATTTTCCACAAGAGGAAAAAAGGCAATAGTTAGGATATTTATTTTAAAATTTTAAAAAGGGTATTACATATCTGCTGGACACAACTAAAGACACTACAGATGCAACTGGTAGGAATTGTGTTATGTTGTTCATGAAACCTATCTCAGATTATATGATTAGGTAAGTATACATCTCAAGATGCAGGCATCCTTTTTCTCTGGTATGTCTTTAATAATAACCAAGGATGCACCTGCTATGCTGTATAGAATTAGAGGGGATAATCATCTGTCACCTTCCAGGACCCCTTGATCATTGGCTTTGCCAATCATCTAAAAAATGGTGGAGACAGAAACTTTTCTCTAGCACAAAAATTTTACAACTGATTCCAAGGGCAATGGAAGAACAGCAAAGATGCAGATAAACATTTCACATTTCCATCTAGTGTTCTCTGTTCAAGTCATTCATTTCATCAAATATTACTACTTCTTGAAAGAAAGAATTTTGCTATCTCACTATAAATCCCAAATCTTAATTCCAACGATGGAATTATTGGGATTATAATTAAATATAGTATTCTTGCTTATAACAAATTGTAGCATTCTTGCTTAAGAGCAGACTGTGAGTTTTAGGGTCTGGTCTTGATCATCATAAATCTTACATGGAGTAATTTAAACTTCACCCTTCCCTAGCTCTGGAGCCCTCTAATGATTTGTGAGCACCTAATTAAATAGCAAATACAAAGCATTGTCTGTGACCAGTGCAGGTCTTTAGAGAGCTAAAACAACTTGACCTCAGGGCTCAGCTTGGTTAACAGAGGTCTTTGCATGGAGGCCATCCATGTTAGGAGGATCTCTTTCCTGTGCCAGGGGATTTGAATGCACTTCTGACCTTTTCAACTTCTTGTGTTGGTATCTGGCCAAACAGTTTAGCCCATCTTTGGTGCTCATTGCTTAGAACTTCAGAAAAGACAGATCCAATAGTGTACATTGTTTCTGAGCAGATGGTCCTTTTGAATTTCTCTCTCTGCCCTTGAATATATTTAATATTCAGCTCCAGGGGCGGGGGGATTCCCACCCTATATTTATTGGTGTTGATATGTATTCATGATATTTTAAACTAGACATCACTAATAGCTTGATTCATTTTTGTAGTTGTCTTTCAAATAAATATTTTTCATGACCGCAAATATAAAAAAAGAAAATGTAATTAGTGAGTATATAGTCCTTCTTGGTCTTTATTTCTGGGTCTGCCTTCTTTGACCTTCTTCAGACCTGCTCCATCTGATCTTTAATATTGTTAATTTCTTTTAATTAAAAATAAATCAATGAGAAACTGCAATGACATGTTCCTGACATTAGTCATCATATATGTGACAAGACTATATCTCAAAACAGCTATTGAAATGGAGCTACTTGCCATCTTTTATACTCCCCAAGGAGGTTGGAACCCTTCCTGGTTTACTGGATTGTAACTTATACTATGGCACATATCTGTGTCACATTTGGGCCTTCTACTGCATTTCCTGGAACGATCTGAGTGTACGCATTTTGTGAGGGAAACACAGATTCAGTCTCTGTACACTATTCATTTTGGGAGATCATTATCTGGCCCTTTGATGCCTCCAATGTGTAATAGTAAGGGTTGTAACTGTAAATAAACTGTCCTCAAAAAGACTTCACAGGGAAACATTAAAGAATCCACCTGATGCAACATCTATTTCCCAGTAGCCAATGAGATGCTTACAAAAGGCACCTGACAAAAGATGAAAACAGTAGTTATCTTGCATTGATGTTCTCTAGTATTTGCTATTGAGAAGCATGATGTCTCTGAGCTGAATGGTACCAAATAGCCATTGAGATTAATGACCACTTGTCTAATAGTAGGCAATAAAGAAAGGTAGGACATTCATTATATTCAGATCTTGAGAGGTATCAACTTAATATTTATTATAATAGCATTTGCAGACCTATAATGGTATACAGCTATAGTTGTATAACTCAGTTATCAATTTCTTTTGTGTGGGGCTGAACATTTAAAGTACACATTTTTATTTTTTAAAAATAGGTTTATAAACAAACAAAGATTTTTGTCATCCCAATTTTTACACACCATACTCTGCACAGATCACTTTCTAGGTCAACTGCAAAAAAAAAAGTATTATTTATTTCATTGTCTTTTAGGAAAAGGGGATAAACTTGACTCACATAGAATCCAGACCTTCCCGGCTGAATAAAGATGAATATGAATTTTTCATTAATCTGGAGAGCAAGAATATTTCTGCCCTTCCAGATATCATCAAGACCTTGAGAGATGACATCAGAGCAAATGTTCATGAACTTTCACGTGAAAAGAGGAAAGATGCAGGTAAGAGGAAAGCTTACAGCACAACCAATTCTTGTAAAAGGAAGTTTTCACTGGTTTTACCAATGGATATTCAAGAATTTCAGTTGGATTGCATTGGTAAGGTCTACCAGCCTGATTCATGTTTTTCAGACAAAGAAATGATGGAGGACATATTTTCGCTTTTAATTTTTTGTGATATTCCTTTGTGATATCCTGAAAGGTGCATACTGCATATAAATATAAGCTAAAATGCAAATCAGGGTGAGTTGTTTTGGAAAAAAAACATTTTAGTTATTAAAATATATTAACAATGATTACGTTCTGTCTTTTTGACTGATACAGAAACTACATCAAACAGATTCATGAATAATTGCAGACAAGACAGATATAGACACAAACTAGATCAATTGGTCCTGAGTTCTAGCTCCAGTTACACTTACCTTTTTATTGGAATGGCTATTGTTTATTATTTTATCCTAGTTATTTTATCCAGACAACTTATATGCCACATTCTTAAGAAAACATAAAAATTCAAAGTTGCATATAACTTCCTAATTCTAATAGGCCCGAATCAAAGAATTAAAATAAGACTACACTCATGCACATAATTATTCATCCATGACTTACCTGTATTCACTAGACAGAATCTAGAAGAAAATACGATCAGGGGAACTTACATGTTTAGTAAGCATGTACATTCATCCAAATCTGATCATGGTTTCTTCAGATGGCAGGTGTGATCCTAATAGGATTTCAGGAAAGGTTGATTTAAAATGCTTTAGGTCTGCTGTGTCTTTTTCCTTCCTGGGAGCAACATGAAAGAGGAATAATATCTTCCTGAAATGAATCCTTATAATCTTCTTATCCTCTCTTTTGTGTCCTACCCATGACATTTTAAAGGGGGAAAAAAGGAAAGGAACATGACAGGCAAATGTTATGGCTTGTCATGGAACCACAATCACTTAAAATTGAACGTTTAATTTATCATAATTCTGGCATAAAGAAGGAAGGAAAAAAAAATAAGGGGGAGGGTTCTACTAGGAGGCAATTATGCAACTCATCTTAGTAAGATCTATTGAAACAAGTTAGCTGTATTTTCAGATAAGTCTGGTTAAGATGAAACATTGTGGGAAAACTGATATGATATTTTTTTACCAAAAAAGATATTTTTTTGCAGCCTTTGAACTCACGGTGGCACAATCCACACCACAGATCAGGATGGCCTATAAAACCAACATATAAAACTATTGAGTTTTGTTTATTTGTTGATTTTATAGGTTATCCTGATCTATTGGGTCAGTTGTACGTTTGGAAACCTTCCCTCCCCCACATATAGAAAAACAGATGCATTAAGCCTCCAATTTTATGGAACAGTCTTATGAATTTGTGAACTCTGGAAATGCAAAAAGAAGCAAAAAACTATTCCAACCCCATATGCTCCAGCAATACCACTGTATCTTCTTTAGGTCCCTTGTAGCCCTTGGAGGTTAGGATTAGTATTTAAGAAATACTAACAAGTGTATGTGTATAGACACATCCTCACCAGACTACACAGAAGTGTACAGCCCTGATTTAATACATGATAATGTTACAGTCAAAGCTGAGGTTCAGTACAAATAATATATTTTAAAAGTGGGTCTGACTATCCAGAAGGAATATTCTTCTCTGTTTCTAATCCTTGTGTTCCACTAACAAAAACTTCCAATCCACAGAGTAAGACCATTCAAATGATTTACTTATAGCCAACTTGATCAATATGTTTCCAGATTACCAATATGTTTTCAGACTTAAAGATGTTGTATATATAGGTGTCTGTAAACTACTAGGTTTGTACATGTGCTATCTCTCTGTATCTGGCTTACATTTATAAATTTATAATCAGAGACTAAATTAAATGAAAGAGCACATATTTGTGAAACTGGTGTGATTGATAAAGAGAAGAAACAAAAGAGATTAAAAAATTAAAAGCATGCAATAAACACACACACATACCAGTAAATAGGACTGTGTAACTGACCAAGTTTGAACCATCTTAGCCCAACTGGCTTCCGATGGCAACACAGCAACTGCACAAGAGCTGGGCAGATGGAGAGATACATGCAGTCTTAGTGACAAATTGATAGTGATGGATAGGGTATCTTGCCCATCACTAAGAGCATAATCATTAATCTAAGGAATATCATAGAATGGTTAACATTTGTTTGTGGTACATTTTCCTCAATCACACAGTAGGGAAGACTTTCCCACCCAGCCTGTTTTAAGAGAACCATTTGCTTATAAATCAGAAGTCTATCTCTATTATGATCAGAATTCTTAACACCCACAATTAGTAAGGAATAAGAAGGCTTAGATTCACACTTTGGCTGAGTTTGTGTCACACTCTACAATGAGATTGAAATAGGCCTGAGTAAGTTGTACTTCTGTGTGCTGTAAGAATCTAGCCATTAACAGCTCAAAGGAGACTTAATTTTACTCTAGTACAAAACAAAGCACCAGCCTCAAGTATGAATTGTCTCATCTAATTGGGGTTTTTTTAAGTGTTAAAAAAGCTTCAGGGCTTAGCAAAACCTCAAAGACATTTTTAAAAAGCTAAAATGATAAGAGACTGAACAAAGTCAGAAGAAAGCTATGCATCTGACATCATGTATATATTTATTTTATTTACATTTATTATAATTGCCAACTCTAAAAGGCTTGGAATTAAGTTATCTTCTGTTGAAAAGGACTTTTGTGGTTGTGCCAGGTTAATCACATTTTGTTGTAACGATGCCCATAACAATTTCACAAAACCCTAAATTTGCCAACTGGTCCCAAAAGTTTCAGAACATCTATAGTAAATTATGGTTGATCACAGAGTTCTGCTGTAGCAGCATAGTTGGCAATCAAACTGCTCTTAAGGGTTCAAATAAATTGTCATGAAGACACAATGTAGTGCTTTCAATATGCTTAGATCCCTTGGAGTCCTGAATGAAATAATTAAATATGATTCAGTTTCAGTGAGAAAACAGAAATAATTTATTGCAATTTGGAGACAAGCTGGAAGCTGAGGGTCTGTAGAAGCCTTGTTAGTTTGGGGCCCTGGGGCTCACCAGAACAGTTGGCCATGTTAAAGAAGGCTCCAACCTGAGCTGAAAATGGCAATAAATATTGAGCTCCTGTCATTGTCCCCACTCCCCAAAATGGACAAAGTTCTGGAGAATCTCTGAATCTCTTTGGTTTCCTTGCTCTCGTATAAATAGCTGATTAGCATCCCATTAAGCATCTGACCTCTAGCAAATTGGTCACCACTTGGGTGTCCACAGCAGGACCATAAAATGCTGCTATTCCTCCTGCAGACAAATCAATATTTATTACTAAACAACTTGCGTGGGCCCTACAGAGGTTCATGGAGGGTCAGTGTTGCAACTGCCTGTGCTGGCCATTCATTAACAGCCTCAGGAAAAAACCAGCATGCTCTAAAATGTTCTATTTTTAAAGGAGTCCTCTTCACATGTTTATATGGGATGAAATAATATAAATTAAACTGGGGTTAATTCTGAACAGATATATATGTGTAATAAAATGGCCCTGCCGGTGTTATATTTTAATCTCTTTCTTTACTTTGATGACTGGCAAGTAGATAGACTGCCCCTGCAGGATTTTTGGTAACATTTCAGAAGTGGCTTGGCACTGCTTACTTCTAAGGACTGAGAGAAAATGACCTGCTCATAGTCACCCAGATTATTTCATGCCTAAGGCAGGACTAGAACTCCCACTCTCCTAGTTTCTAGCCTGTTGCCTTAACCACTACGTCAAACTGGCTCTCATCTTCCATATATGTTGCCCTGTAAACCCAACCATTCCAAACCAGCAAATGTTCTGGTAATTGTACAGTGACAGTGAAGAAGCTATAGTTTAACATATCTGGGGAGAAGCAAGATGAGGAAAGTTGGTGGACAGAACTACATACATGCACATTCTAATTTTCTATAATACACTCTCAGAATAGAATCAGAATAATAAAGCTAAGTAAGAAAGTAAACAAAAACTACAGTAGAGGTAATGACAATGTTCCAGTGAAAGGTTAAAAATGTATTCAAATAACATTATAAAACGGCAAACACTTAGAGGGAAAAGTTGTATAGCCTATCTAATGCATAGGAATGTGTAGAAAGATCTAAACAAGGATATTCACTGGTTATATGCAATGTGCTTTTTGATTGGACAAGCGAAGGATTAGACCAGAGACATGCTGGCTCTAGAATTCTGGGAGTTGAAGTCCACAGGTCCCACCCCCAGATTAAACCATAATTACCATCCTTGATGGCTATAAACCAGTGCCTTGAAATTAAAGTTATTGGGAAATAAACAATAAAACACGATATTGTGTTTGCTGTTACGGGTTTTCTATAGGCACTTTTTTTTACTATTGTAGGAAACAATGCTGCTTTGGAGAGTCTTTTGGTCTGACTAACCAGACTGCTTTTTATTGAGATAACCCTTGTCAGTGATATCTGCATGTGTAACAAAATTTGAATTTTCTTTATTGTCAATAGGATCTCTGAATTTTATTCAGCTTTAAATTTAATATATTATGCAAAAGAAAGAAATCTAAAACTTCCTAAAAATTTCCCCTTCGGTGGAATTTTGCATCTTCTTATAACTGTGCCTCTTCCTAGCATACCTAAATTTGAGCAGAACTTTTTCCCTCAAAGTCCCAATCAGGGTCCTTAATCAACAAATTGGTTACTTATATGAATATGATGCTATTAAACATGTCGCTATTAATTACAACATGCCAAGCAATGTGAGTAGGATTGCATGAATGCAATAGATAAAAGAAAAATTTTAAAATGAAAGGTTTTTTAAAAAAAAATCTGTGTGCAAATTTTTAGAATTCAAGTCAAGAAATTAACTCTCAGTGTCCTGAATGGCTCAAGTTGTATAAATGTGAGTCTTAGAAGGATCCGGTCTCATAAGAGAAACCTCAGTATTGGAGAGTGTTACTGAAGTTCATAACAGACATGGATCCAACTGGGTGTCTTGCTTCAATTATTTTGTTAAAAATCTTCAGGGCACAATTGTTTTTCCAACGAGTTTGGAGGTCTTTAAAATAGAGATTTTCCTGCACAAATAGGCTC
Organism: Pseudonaja textilis; assembly: GCF_049901715.1. Lineage (NCBI taxonomy): Eukaryota > Metazoa > Chordata > Lepidosauria > Squamata > Elapidae > Pseudonaja > Pseudonaja textilis. The sequence continues at coordinate 54,034,594 of NC_141994.1, forward strand.
AAAGCTGTAATATTTGCTATTGCTGCCATCTAGTGGCTAAAAAAAACCAGTAGTGTTTATTTAAATCATGACAAACTTTCAGAAGGATGCCATGAATTCTGCAAATAAAAAGAAATAAAATTGATCTATGTGAAAAATGAAGACAACCCAGAACCATCTCATAAACCATCTCATAAAAATAGAGATGGTTTATGTTCCTCGCTAAGATCCTGGTTCAGTAATAACACCAAAAATTCAAAGCACAACACAAAATGGATATTATATACGCAATATATAGACCCTTACTTTAATATTCTGTAATGCAGGGGTCCCCAATCCCCAGGCCACTGCCCACTACCTGGCTGCAGCCTGTTTGGAACCAGGCTGTGCAGTAGTGGGTGAGCACCTGTATGTGTGTGAAGCTTCCCTTGAACGAGCACAAGATGGCTGCCGCTCGAGCGCAAAGCTTCTCTCGCACGAGTGGTGGTGACTTATGCTCAGGCGCGACTCTTCCCTTGCCTAAGCGTCAGTGGATTGCACTGACATGCAAAGCTCCCTTTGTGTGAGTGGTGGGTGCATGTGCCCACTGCTCACACAGAGTTGCTCACATGGGCCCCACCTACCACTCACAAGGAACCATCCCCTCTTTTCTCTCTGCTGGGCCGTCAAGCCACAAAGGTCCATGCAAAAAATACATGGAACCGGTCCCTGGTGCCCAAAAGGTTGAGGGCTGCTGGCTTAGAAAATGTCCTTCAATATAGTCGTGTATTTTTCAAGTTCATTGGGGAAGCCTGAGATCTTTCTTAGCCACTGGGACAAAATTTACTGAACAAGTTTAGAAATTCCAGTCTCTAACCCAACATTATACAGTGGTTCTTTGCTGCTCAACTGCTTTGAAACTCATTGAATTTACATTTTGATGTGAAAATTTTGTCCAGTTACTCATTGTTTGTTTGATACTCAGCTACAATTTGTCAGTGATGGCTGCCTTGTGACTCATTACATTATTCCTATAGGAAAAACTGTGTGCTATTCACCATTTTTGATACTCATCGCTCCTTCTGGCACCAATTAACAATGTGTAAAGAAGGACTACTGTATATTAAATTATTATTTATATTTCAGTGTGAATTTCAAGCAAATATTGAATAAAGTAACAGGAATATAACTTCATATTCTACATGCTCTTATGAAGTGGTAAGGAACTAATCACAATTGATGCTTCTTTTCTGCTTTCTAGTTCCATGGTTCCCAAGATCTATTCAAGAACTGGACAGATTTGCGAATCAGATTCTCAGCTATGGAGCAGAACTGGATGCTGACCATCCTGTAAGAAAGGATAAAAATTGTTAAAGACAAAAAAAAAAATGTTACCCATTCATTCTCTTTTAAAGAAAAAAATTCTATTTCTAATTTCATATGCAATTTTACATTTTAATATGTAAGCATCACTCGGATTTTACCATTCTACATTTGAGAATTTTGGAAACTGAGCCCAAAACTACATTTTGAGGGCACCAGGACAGTTGCCACAGACAGACAAAAGTCGAAATTATGATCTTCATTTGTGGTTATTGGTATGAAGCTTCATCTTTGTGAAATTAAGGGCATATTTAAAAGAAACAGTCAGAATCACATATATAGGAAATTTCTTATAATCTGAATAGTGCAGATGAAAACATGCATAGATAACTAAACAGAAAATCTATGTTTCCAAGAACGTATTCCTTACTAATTTACTATTCTATAGATCTGTCATCAATCCCTAACATAATGAGGTACAATATCTATAATTTTCAGAATTACTTATTATGCAGTGTTAAAGAACTCTAGGTAAAAATATCCACATTGGAGGAAGGGGAAAATTCTATTGTAGCTAAACAGTGCCATCTAGGGTTTGTGAGATTGAAAAACATCACAAAAACTATTCTAGATTTTTTTAAACATGTGAATTCAGAGTAATTAAGAGTGGTGGATCTAGTTTTTTGTGTATCTGATTAGTTACACCACTGATATCAAAATTCATGCTATCACTTCATTGGAAAAAGAGGGGCATTGTTTAATTGACTCCAGGTTCCTATAATTAATTAAGCTCTGAATGTGGGAAATATCTTAATGGGAGATCAAATAAGCTCCTGCAAAGAATCTTGCATATTGTTTGGAAATACTCAGTAGACAACAAGAAACACATAGAGTTGTTATATCTCTTTGAAAGATGTGATATCTTCTTTATTCTGTCTTCTTTTATTCTCCATTTTAACTCTTCCTCTAAATAATTCCTTTTTAAAAACATTTTTCAGAGTTTTGATAAATTACGTATTTTGGGATTTCTAGTAAAAAACCAAAATAATGAAGAAGAGAGAGAGGGAAGAGGGGTGAGAGAGATGGGGGAGGATTTAAATCAGTGATCAGCTTATAATGATTGTAATACTTTTTAGGTGCTAGGAAGGGACTTTCTCATTAATAGAGAAAGACGGAGAAAAAAGGGAGATGTTTATAACACTACAATAAAATTTTGGATGAATGACCACATAATTGCTTACCACTGATCAATGAAAACAATATTCTATATCCTTCTGATGTCAGAAGATGTAGTGTAGCCAGCAATTATCACTATTAATTTAACTGAAGCTGGGTACTTGTAAATAAATTATACAGGATGCAGCAAAAAATACTGCTATTACACTAATTGAGGAAGAGTGATTAGCCTTTCACTAGCTCACTAGTTTAATCTAAAATGAATAATGCACCCCATATAATTATTTGGCACACACAATATTTGGTCCAATCCTAGAACAAAATAAGGTGAATAGGGGGTCATTGTACTGAAGAACGAGTGAATAATATTATAGATACAGAAGCATAGTGACCAAAGGCAAAATGAAACTATTAACAAAAGACAATGAATCCAAATGAAGGACTCATCTCAAATCCCACTGCTAGAAACAATTAGTCAATGGCCCCTTTTTGGTAGGGTTTGCTGCTGTTTGGAATGGGGAAAGAAAAGTGTACCTAGATGTTGCTTATAATAAGTCAAATTAGAAATATTATTTGAAATTATATTACTTTTGCTACAGTCCACTTGCCGTAGATTTTAGCTTCACCCTGGGCAAATAATCTTTCCTATGTAGGATAAGTGAAGCTAGCAGATCATAATATATAATTATTATCATTGTGCCATTACCCAAGTACTAAGGTATCATAGAATCATAGGGCTAGAAGGGACTAACCCAATCCCCTGCCCATTCCAGACAAATCTTTTCTTGAAAAATTCCAGCAATGAAGAACCCATAATTCTGTGAGGGAAGCTGTTCCATTTGTTAATAGTTCTCACTGTCAGAAAATTTCTCCTTAGTTCCAGGTGGGATGTTTATTTAATGAGCTTTCACCCATTGCTTCTTGACATACCTTCAGGCACTTTGGACAATAAGTCAATCCCTCATTTCTGTTATAGCCCCTCAAGTACTGGAAGACAGCTATCATGTATATCCCTAAGACTTCTCTTTCTTAGAATAGTTCCCTTAACTGTTCATCCTACAGTTCAGACTCCAGACCTCTTTATCATCTTGTTCTTCTCTGTACTCTTTTGGTGTCTCAATATCTTTTTTTTTTATCATAGAACTGGATGAAATATGCCAAGTATTGGTCTCATTAGTGCAGTATAGAGTGGTACTCTTACTTCTTCTGATCCTGGTGCTATTCTTCTCTTGATGAAGATGTTTCTAATACAGCTGCACTGGTTTCCATTTTGTATCTGGGATCAATATCTTGTTTTGGACATTGAAATTTGTATGTCTTCTTGACTTTGAATAACAGGAAGTTGCCTTATATATTTTCCAAAGCTTTATCTTCCAGTGATATCTTCCTTTTTTAATTTCCTTTCTTTTTTGTGGGGTCAAGCTATTTTCTAAAGTACCTGTAGGCCGGACAAGGAATAATGGATGGAAACTGAACAAGGAGAAATTTAACCTGGAAATAAGGAGAAACTTTCTGACAGTGAGAACAATCAACCAATGGAACAGCTTGTCCTCAGAAGTTGTGGGAGCGCCATCACTTGGGACTTTCAAGAAGAGATTGGATTGCCATTTGTCAGAAATGGTGTAAGGTTGGGTGGGGGGTTGGACTAGATTACCTACAAGGTCCCTTCCAACTCTGATTATCTGTTATCAGATTAAAACCAATACAAATCAGTGAATCAGTGCTATTCAGGAAGGATATTCCAATGAGAGACAGGATGGAGCTATACTGGTGTTTTTAAAACAATATAAATTATGTTTTTCCAGGTCTGTATTATTGCATATTTCTATTAAGCTTGCCTAGATCAGGTCTTTGAACCTTTTGGTGAATCTTGAATCTTGATTTGGAGAATCGTGATCCTCCATCTCTTCTAGAGCATGATTTGCCTTAAATCAACTTACAATACATCTGTTTTCTTTAAATTGTACCTACATTTTTAAACGCTCACAAAGCAACTACTTTTGTTATCTGTTTCTAGGGTTTCAAAGATCCAGTTTACCGGGCCAGAAGAAAGGAATTTGCAGATATAGCATACAACTACAGGCAGTAAGTATGCAGATGAGAAAGAAGAAACTACCTCCTAAAATAACTTCTTTGGCACAAAATAGGTGTTCCTTTTGATAGGTGATTTTCAAACAGTAGTCTACAGACCACTGTTAGACCACAGGGTCCAGATGATGGCCCACAACAGCATTCACACATTCACCATTGATCACCTGCCCAGAACTCTGCCTCTTCAACCACCAGTCAGCTGAATGTTTATCAACATTCAGTAATCTGTTAATCAGTAAAAAAAGTTTGAGGAACACTGCAGAAGGTACAGCAGAAACGTGCATCTTGAATTATTCAGAAGTGATAAGGAACATATTAGACAGATTATAAATCAAGATTAGCTTTTCCTCGTTTATTCTTTGCAACAGTATTGCTTCAGTGAAGATGTTGAGGAACTGTCCACATGGCTGAAATGGATGTGGAAATGGCATTGGTCATTTGGTCTGTTAGAGGGATGATGTAAATTATGGCCCTGAAGGAACAAGAAAAAAAATGAGATGAATTTGTTCTGGGTAGAGCAGGTTGGACTGGATGCAGCATGAAATAATAGAATAAGAACGAATTCCAGACTACTAGCAGGCAGGCTAACTATAGATGCTCAAAGAATAATAGAGCAGTGTATCCCATAGCTGGAGAATCCATGGTGCTTTATTCCTCAATCTTTGGCCAAAGATCTCTAATTAGAATCACCTCACTCTCTCCGTAAGTACTTGATTTGGTTGTTCGACTAGTTTGATCATCAAAACATTTTTCTTGTTGTTCAGCTGAATTTAAATTCATAAAATCATAAGAGCATCTATGGATCCTTTTACTTTTGGATAACTGTGCTTTAGAATGTTAAATTAAGATCCAATCTTTCAAAAAGAAGCATCATGATGGACAAAAAAGCTTATTTTCATTGGTAGCATTATCTGTAGCAGACCTGGAGGCCTTTGAACAGAGAGGAAATCTAGGCATTTTGAAATCAAAGTAATGGAAGGGAGAAAAGCTTAAATAAAATAGTTTGCTATCAAATTAAATAAGAAAAGGCAAACCAGAGCAAATGAAGGTAGAAAGTCTCATGTGAATTCTAGATTCATTCATATGGGGCCCACCTGAATTCACTGAGAGTCCAAATAAAGTGGACCATCAGACCAAATTTTCTTCCAGTCAAATTTTCCATAAAATGTTTATTTTCTCTTGCTTGCTTTCTTCCTCCTCTGTTCTTAGATCCTCCTCTGAGTGCATTTATCCCCCAATTACAGCCTTCTGGTAATAAATGGCATTCAGACGAGGATCAGGCTCCAGCCCCCACAAAGCTTTGTTATCTAATTGTGCTGCAGCATCAGAGGCGACTACAAAGCACCAGGCACTAAGCATCTCATATGCTTCACATTAAACGGAGGAGAGGAAAGAACTGTATATAATTTGCATTATAGCAAGGACTATGAGCAAGATTAAAATAATGCATTGCGTATATTCTTGATCTAATTGTGTATATCGTCACTTTCCAGCTGCATGATAAAATGTTCAATGAGCTAGTTAGTCTTCACACTATTTCTGGACTGTGGGACTGAAGAGATAGTATAGTAGTGATTTTATGCATGATCCAATTTGATAATTAAATCTTATTATCAACTAGTAGGAAGTGCAGAATACACACACACACAAACACACACACGTGTGTGTGTGTGTGTGTGCGTGTGCGTGTGTGTGTATACTACTTGATATAGACAATAAATAAATGAACCCTCTACAGTTTGGAATATATATATGAGGAAGTACACACACACACACAAGTATGTATGTATGTATGTATGTATGTATGTATGTACTTCCTTATATATATATTCCAAACTGTGGACGATTCATTTACTTATTGTCTATATCAAGTAGGACTCATTTGAAATTCATAATACAACCAATCTTTAATAGCTAATAAAGCAAAGGGGAATAGAATGGCCAAGAATTGGCCTTCCTTCCTTCCTTCCTTCCTTCCTTCCTTCCTTCCTTCCTTCCTTCCTTCCTTCCTTCCTTCCTTCCTTCCTGTGGTGGGATTCAATTTTTTTTACTACCGGTTCCATGGGTGTGGCTTGGTGGGCATAGCATTGCTTGATGGGCATGGCAGGGGAAGGTTACTGCAAAATCCCATTCCTCTCCATCCTAACCAGCTTTCCAGCTCTGTTCTCCTGTACAAGGCAACAAAAGAAGAACCAGCCAATCAGCTGGGATTCAGGAGGCAGAGAATAGATGGGGGTGGGGCTAGTCAGAGTGGTATTTGCTGGTTCTCTGAACTACTCAAAATTTCCACTACCATTCTCCAGAACTGCTTAGAACCTGCCGAATACCACCTCTCTCTCCTTCCTTCCTTCCTTCCTTCCTTCCTTCCTTCCTAAGAAGGTCATCTCCCACATCCTCGTTTGACAGAGTTTTTGTTAAACAATTGTTTGAGCTGATTTTGGAAATCAGTGTTTTCTGCTTCAAAATTGATGGTATGATAGAAAGGATATCAAGGCCCCACCCAAAATATAAAAGAAAAAGAAAGGATTTTGAATCCAAATTCAACCTCAATGATAGAACAGGGAAAACTTTTTAACAAAAACAGGACTGATTTTTATAGTGTTCACTGATACAGATAGAAGCTAACATCAATAGTTCCAAGAAACGGGGTTATGGGGAAGGGGCCAATATGTAACTGGAGCCTAGCCATTGTCTTTGCATGTTGTGTAAGCCAAACCTTCATGATGAGCCGGGAAATGGTCCCTTCTTTGAATAGACAGCACAGCATGTTATGTGGAAACAAATGCTACACTTTGCTAATTCAGATTTGGGGTGTAGTAATTTGGAATTTTAGAGCCAGTGGTTGACCCTTCTGGTTTGGGTGGCTTTGCTTTGTCAACCTATTTGAATCTAGCCATTGTGATTTATAGGTATGGATAAAATCATACTTTAAAAATCCTTGAGTTGGCATGGATTCATGACAAAGAGTTATAGTGACGAGAGTTTTAAAAAGGTTCAAATGAAGTCACAAAGCCAGTGGGTGAATATTTTTTTTCCACCAAGTCCACTTCCTGAAGTTGCTATGAAGATGAAACAGGGCAAACTATACATGTCCTTCAAAAAAGAATAAGATAATCAGGAAAGGTGTAGCTTTTACTGCATGCATGTGTATATATATAGGAAAACATGCAAACAATAGGAACTATGAACATGAAATTATAATCCTTTCAAGGACAATCTGTGGAGCAGGAAGGACAATTTAGGATGTTGTTGTGTGGCTCATTTTTAAGACCCTAGGTCATTCATCTTTCTGTTCCCACCCCCCACTTATGTATGCCCACATTTACACCCCCACCTCTTCAGTTCTTCCTTCTCACCTGCCACCCTGAGCCTTGGTCTATTGATCTCAGCAGCTTTCAGATTGGTGTCTGACAGAGCCTTAAACCTCTCCTCTTTTCTTAGGCCCACGAAGGTGGCCTAAGGATTAATGAGAAATGTCAATGCTATAGAAACCACAGCAGTTTCATCACACACCCCCACCTCATTCAAAATCATGTTTAAGGCTCCAGAGATCAAGGAGGACTGGTGCAGAGACACAGAAAATTGCACAATTATTGGGGGGCTGCCCCTAGGATCAGGCTGAAGTGAAGGGACAAGGAACGGTGGGGGTATCACTCATCTTCTGACAAAGAACTGCCACTTTATAAATCCCTCCTATTATCCCCACGGTGCCACAATCCTTATTCAATTGCTGGGGAGCGGGAAAGCTTTGGGGGCAGGATGAGAGAAAGGCTTAGATAAGTTGCCTGCCCATGTTTAAAATTATTTTCTGAGCAGCAGACACCATCCCTGCCCCGGGTTTTAATGTCAAGGCAACAAGTTGAGCAAGTCAAAGGATTCCTTTTGGGTTCAAGACAGAGCCAGGCTGACTGTTGGGGACTTATATTTAAGGAAGAGACAGATCTACTACTCCTGCTGAGCCATTACCTGGGTCGACTTTTAGCACCCCGGTTTTAAGGGCAGGAGAGATTGGAGGCATTGTTTGGTTAAGCCAGCCGCTTTGTACACCAGCCTGGTTTTCAGTGTCGATGACACGTACATCAGATTATTTTGTCTTCGGATCATTAAAGCTGCAAAGCAAGAACAGCATGGGAGAAATTACTGCATAGTGAGAAGTAAGGAAGTTGGGAATGATGCTGAATTAATCCCCAACAGGTGTTTTTGTTTTCCTAAATCCAGGTAATCCAATCATAAATAATAGAGTGGATAAGGGATAAAGTAACTATCAGACCTTCTGGGATCCCAGCAGTGTTCTTTACTGCCTCCTTTTCTGCAACTTCTTCAATATTAAAATCGCTCATGTTAACCCAGATGGTCTTATGCTGGAACATTTTAGGAATTAGGGTCCAACTGTGTGTGGAGCAATTGCTTGTTTGCTGCAGATTTTTAAAAGTCCATTGCAAGGAGGGTCTCATTACAAAGCATTTTTTAAACGCGATGCTATCCTCTTGGTAGGGCAAAAGAGATGACTGTATATGTTCATCTCTTCTGCAAAGAGAAATTGTTGAAAAAACACATTCTATTCTTTTTATAATATCTGTTCTTTTTATAATAAAAGTAGGCTTGAATTTTCTATTGTTGCTTTGTTTGCTTATTTACCTGATCTACCTGCTGCGTAAGAATTCTTGAAGTTCTCAGAACTGCACATGGTAATAATTCAAATGGGATGGGTTGCTGGGAGTTCGCAGGGGTTTGGGAGATCCTCTATCTAAGATCCTGCACAGTTCAGAGAAGCCCCAAATCTCACTCCCGGCCCACCCCGCCCCTCCCAGGAGTCCCCACACAGCCTATTTTGGATGCAGGTAAGTGCAGGGCGCATGGAGAGGCTTGGGAAGGGTGAAAAATGAGCCTCCCTGAAGTTTGGGAAGTCTGGAAATGGGCCAGTTTCCAGCTTCCAGAGCCTCTGGAGCCCAGGGAGGCCATTTTTGCCCTCCTGGAGGCTTGAAGAAAGCCTCCGGAGCCCAGGGAGGGCAAAAACTCCCCCCGCCGCCATGGTCACACCCACCCATGGCCATGGCCACCCAGCAACTGAGCAGAAAACCTGTTGCTAAAATTTCTGAAGCCCACCCCTGAATTCGACCTAATGCTGTGCTGAAAAATTCTGTTACATTTTTATCCTGTCATTTATTCATTCTGAAGAAAGAGAATTTGTTTTCAAAATTTATTTCAGTGGAGGAAAGATTTTTCCATAATATTTTGATGGATGGAGCATGATGTTCTTGATTTGCTACATTATAAAATGGCCGAGAAATGCCCTGTCTGACAACTGGAGAATTGTATCTGTCTTGACTTTCTGCATTTCTCTTCAAACTTGATGGAAGATCCTTTTAGTCTGTTTTATTTTGGCAAATTTGGGAAGGTGCATTTTCAAAAGGCAACTGGGCTTTGGTTGTTGTTGTTTTTTTGAAGATGTTTTGCTTCTCATCCAAGAAGCTTCTTCAGTTCTGACTGAATGGTGGAGAACGGAAAGATTTGGGCAGCTAGAGAAGACTCAGAGAAATGGAAAGATGGCTTAGCAGAAAACTATCCCAGTAGTAACACCCTCTGCTGCTTTTCAGTAGAAGAAAACCCCAAAATATCTGATAATAAGCCTAACAAGCAACCTTTTCCTCATGGAAAAATGTTTTCAGAAATTGCAAGTTCAGCATAATATCAATTTGATCCAATATATGACAACTTCATATGGATATACCAGACAGGAATAAAATGACCAGAACTCTGATAATTCCACAATAAGTTTAATATGTGAAAAACATGATAAGCTCATAGCAGTAATCAAACAGTGTGAAAGTGGCTTGTCTGAAGCAGAATATAGTGTTTATCAGAATTTTAGCATACATTAATCTTTGAGGTGTCTTATTTCTTTTTGACCTATAAGTAGATTTGGTGGCAGTGTGTGTTTTGAATATTGGCATAAAGTTGCTTTAATGTACAATGGAAGAATCAAAGGGCACACATATGAACATACTGTAGCAAAAAGTTTATTGCAATGATTACTTTCCCTGCCTAATCTTTAAAGATCTGCCACAGCACATCAGATTGTATGAATTGAATTTCTGGGGTTGATGTTGATAAGATGGTTATTTTTACTTCCCTTTCAGTGGGCAGCCTATACCCAGGGTGACTTACACTGAGGAAGAGAAGAAGACATGGGGGATAGTCTTTAGGGAACTGAAGACTCTCTATCCTACACATGCTTGCTATGAACACAATCATGTGTTTCCACTCCTGGAAAAATACTGTGGCTACCAAGAGGATAACATTCCTCAGCTTGAAGATGTGTCAAACTTTTTGAGAAGTAAGTAAATAGTGGTTGAAAAACCGATATAAATGTGGCTTGTGTACCAGAAGCAATCAGACTGCAATTCTGTCCATATGTTTCTAGAAATAAGTAACTCGATTTCTGAATGAGAATGTTGAATGGAACTTTAGAACATAGCTACATCTGAAGTCACATGATAATCTAGAACTTTTCTGTTCTTTCAAGGTTGCACTGGATTTCGCTTACGACCTGTGGCTGGTCTTCTTTCATCTCGAGATTTTTTGGGTGGCTTGGCTTTTAGAGTATTTCACTCTACGCAGTACATTCGCCATTCATCAAAACCAATGTATACACCTGAACCGTACGTATTTAGCTTTGTAAAGTATACAGTTGTATTATGCTTGGAACCCTTGGAATATTATGCATGATCAAAGGGGAAGTGGACCAAGAAGTATAGAAATGTGCATATAACTTTATACTCAATTTGTAGAGAATATGCACAAATATTCTCTGCAGATGATTGATTTTTATTTAGAGATGTGTCTCATGTGTCTATAAGTTGGCACAACAAAGAACAAGGAAGAAAGGGAAGGAAGCCATGGTAGGGAAGTGTTAATTCTATCTGATTACACATATATACATTTAGCAAGGTAAACCAGGTAATCTGGTATATTCCAGATATCTTTGGCCAAAATTCTTGCAATCTCTTCCTTTTGGCTGGCTAAGCTTGAAAGAAGTCCAAAACATCTGTATGATTCTCTTAGTAGTTTATTGAAATAACCAGATTTTTCTAATATGTTTTCCTTCTCACAAACACATCTCATCTGAATGTTTTCATACCGATTTGTGTTTTCTTTTAGTGATGTTTGCCATGAACTCCTAGGACACGTCCCTCTGTTTGCTGACCCTAGTTTTGCTCAGTTTTCTCAAGTAAGTAAAAGCTAAATTTTAATGTTAACCTAGCTGGAGATTCATACAGGCAGGAGATAATCCATTATCTCTCTAAGGGATCCAGAAAATGTTGAAATTTGACTTTGGTCTCAGGCCTAAGGTACAGGCGAAACTCAAAAAATTAGAATATTGTGCAAAAGTTCATTTATTTCAGTAATGCAACTTAAAAGGTGAACGTAATATATGAGATAGACTCGTTACATGCAAAGCAAAATAGTTCAAGCCGTGATGTGTCATAATTGAGATGACTATGGCTTACAGCTCATGAAAACCCCAAATCCACAATCTCAGAAAATTAGAATATTGTGAAAAGATTCAATATTCTAGGCTCAAAGTGTCCCACTCTAATCAGCTAATTAAGCCATAACACCTACAAAGGGTTCCGAGCCTTTAAATGGTCTCTCAGTCTAGTTCAGTAGGAAGCACAATCATGGGAAAGACTGCTGACCTGACAGTTGTGCAGAAAACCATCATTGATACCCTCCATAAGGATGGAAAGCCTCAAAAGGTAATTGCAAAAGAAGTTGGATGTTCCCAAAGTGCTGTATCAAAGCACATTAATAGAAAGTTATGTGGAAGAGAAAAGTGTGGAAGAAAAAAGTGCACAAGCAGCAGGGATGACCATAGCCTGGAGAGGATTGTCAGGAAAAGGCCATTCAAAAGTGCTGGGGACTTTCACAAGGAGTGGACTGAGGCTGGAGTCAGTGCATCAAGAGCCACCACACACAGACAGATCCTGGATATGGGCTTCAAAAGTCATATTCCTCTTGTCAAGCCGCTCCTGAACAACAAACAACGTCAGAAGCATCTTACCTGGGCTAAAGAAAAACAGATCGGGACTGTTGGTCAATGATCCAAAGTCCTCTTTTCTGATGAGACCGTCTTTTGCATCTCATTTGGAAACCAAGGACCCAGAGTCTGGAGGAAGAATGGAGAGGCACACACTGCAAGATGCTTGAAGTCCAGTGTGAAGTTTCCACAGTCTGTGTTGATTTGGGGAGCCATGTCATCTGCTGGTGTTGGTCCACTGTGCTTCATTAAGTCCAGGGTCAACGCAGCTGTCTACCAGGAGATTTTGGAGCACTTCATGCTTCCTTCCACAGATGAGCTTTATGGGGATGCTGACTTCATTTTCCAGCAGGACTTGGCACCTGCCCACACTGCCAAAAGCACCAAAACCTGGTTCAATGACCATGGGATTACTGTGCTTGATTGGCCAGCAAACTCGCCTGACCTGAACCCCGTAGAAAATCAATGGGGCATTGCCAAGAGAAAGATGAGAGACATGAGACCGAACAATGCAGAAGAGCTGAAGACCACTATTGAAACATCCTGGTCTTCCATAACACCTCAGCAGTGCCACAGGCTGATAGCTTCCATGCCACGCCGCATTGAGGCAGTAATTGCTGCAAAAGGGGCCCAAATCAAATACTGAGTACATATGCATGCTTATACTTTTCAGAGGTCCATTATTGTTCTATATTGTTCTATGCATGTAATATTCTAATTTTCTGAGATTGTGGATTTGGGGTTTTCATGAGCTATAAGTCATAATCATCACAATTATGACAAATCACAGCTTGAACTATCTTGCTTTGCATGTAATGAGTCTATCTCATATATTAGTTTCACCTTTTAAGTTGCATTACTGAAATAAATGAACTTTTGCACAATATTCTAATTTTTCGAGTTTCACCTGTAGATGCTTATTACTTGTCTTTTGTTTTGTTTTGCTTTCCTCTGTTCTGCTCTATTGATTCTTTTATTTATTAGATCATTTTAGTCTGGACTACCTATTTGATTTAATGTTTTCAGTTATTTTTATATTTTTCCCCTAGTTTTTTATACCCAGCAGAATCCATCAGAGTTGGGTAATTATCATGTTATGTAGATGAAGCCTCCTGAGTAACTTGTCTTTCAGTCCTAGAGACAAGAAATCTTCCCGATGCTTAAAAATAATCTTTTTAGAGGCCCTGCTGAGATCATAAAGATTATTTTATGTGAAGTTCAGTTTTAGCAGCATTTTGAAATCTACAGTTGATAACTTTAAATATATTGAAATGTCCAGTCTGACTTTATCTTAAATCAAAACTATTATGTCTTATTTTAAAGAGGGCACTTGCTACCATGAAAGTGAAGGCACACCCTTTTTATGCATGTTGCGTACATGCACTTTTATTTTTCCTCTATACATTACATACATAACAATATCTATAATTCCCTCTGTTGGAAAGAAATATAATTTACAAGCAGAAAAGAGAAATATTTTCTTGATAAGTTATCTCACTATTATTTCATTTTCAGATTTAAAAAAGTTGTGTGTTTCTGTGCAGGAATTGTATAGATGACAATAAAACAAGAAACTGGAAATGTTTTCCTTTTACAGGAGATTGGGTTGGCTTCTCTAGGAGCACCAGATGATTATATTGAGAAACTTGCAACGGTCAGTGTTGAATTCTGATAATAGCTTCAGTCATATCCTGCAATTAATATGGAATGAAAGTTCTTGGCTGGTTGGTTTCAGAATTATCTTGAAACTCTTCCTTGAACAAATAATTCATTTTTACACTATACGTACATTATATGAATGTAGCTAACCATTAAAAACTCATTAACTATTGTAGTACTTTTATAAGCTTGAAATGTTTACCAAAAGATTATAACCATTAATGCATTTTAAATACAGTGAAACAAATCATAGCATTTTCGAAGGTTAGTTATAGGCAGATTCAGGCTCCTAACCCAAATAAACCTAACCATTATTAATTGATAATAAAATCATCAAGAAAGTGTCCATTCATGAACTATTCTTAGAACAAAATTTTCATTAATATAAATCATTTTATTTTTTTTATTTATTTCATAGCCCTGTTTCAGCATCATCAGAAACTCTGTAGCAACAGTAACAATAAACTCTGCACCTTATTTTATTTCAGGTTTACTGGTTCACTGTGGAATTTGGCCTCTGTAAAGAAGGCAACGCAGTTAAGGCCTATGGGGCTGGACTGTTGTCATCATATGGGGAACTGCAAGTATGAATTCATGAGTTTTGCAAATGAAGTTGATGAATCTTTCTGCAAAATAAAAAATCTGGCATGGTGATGTTTATGTAGCTTTGTTTCAAATGCAACCCAGCTTAAATTTGGTAGCTTTTTCTGGTTTCCAATTGTCCTCTTGGTCCTTGAAAGGCTTATTCTCCCAATTTTCAAATATAAGCTATTCTGTTCCCTGGAAATCAGTGTGCAAGCCACATCTTTTCTGTCTACTTTTGGGGAAAAGGAAGGTTCCAAAAACAGACTACTCATCAACATGGAAGCCAATTAATCCTTAATTCTGAGCATGAGGATGCTGTCAAGGTTAGAGTGTCAGGTACAGACTTGCATCCTCAGTATGGAGTGGCCCACATTAAATAAACAGATCATGTACTGCTTCCTTTTCTTTTTTTAGCATATGAAGGCATCAATAAACCCAGAATATATCAATAGTACTTAGACTTGTATACCTCTTTACAGTGCTTTACAGCCCTCTCTAAGCAGTTTACAGAGTCAGCCTATTGCCCCCAACAATCTGGGTCCTCATTTTACTGACCTCAGAAGGAAGGAAGCCTGAGCCAACCTTGATCCAGTGAGAATTGAACTGCCAAGCTGCAGCCAGCCAGCAGTCAGCAGAAGTAGCCTGCAGTACTGCACTCTAACCACTGCACCACCATGGCTCTTTATAATCCTTATTAATTAAAATGTCAAACAATAGTGTAAGAAAAAATGGAGTATGTTCATCCTTTTATATGGAATGTCCCTGTTTGGAGCTGCATCACATAATTCCCTTCTGTAAAGACATTCCATCATGGCCACGTGTTTCTTTTTCCCCCAGTTTTTTTTTTTAATTCTGAGGTTATGAGGATTAAAATTCTGAGGTTATGAGCTCTCTGGCAGTTTTTTTGTTTGTTTTTCTTTTTGTATTTTGGCTCTCTAATTTAATTTTCATTTCTATACTTCTAAGCAGGGGTGGGCTTCAAAATATTTAGCAATCGGTTCTCTGTCCAGTTGCTGGGTGGGCATGCCCATGGTGGGCATGGCCTAGTTAGCCTCCTGCAGCACTGCAGGGGGGGGCGTTTTTGCCCTCTCCGGGCTCCGGAGGCTTTCCTCAAGTCTCTGGGAGGATGAAAATAGCCTCCCTGGGCTCTGAGGCTCTGGAGGTTGGAAACAGGCCCATTTCCAACCTTCCAGACCTCCAGGAGGGCCGTTTTTCACCCTCCCTGAGCCTCCACAGAGGTCCTGCACTTACCTGGGATCCAAAATGGGCCACGTGGGGACTCCTGGGAGGGCGGGGCATGGAGGGCGGGGCCAGCCAGGGGTGGGATTTGTGGGTTCACTGAACTGGCCATAAAATTAACAACTGGTTCACCCAAACCAGGGAGAACTGGTAGCAGCCCACCCCTTCTAAGACATTTCTCTGTATACTTGACTACAATGCAATGATACTCCCCACCATATTCAATATTCAATATTTAATGGAAAGAATTATTAGTCCTTACTAAGCTTAAACTGTGACAGCAACAATCATTTCTGTTTAAAATTTAAAACCCTTCTGTCCTTTTCCTTTAGTACTCTCTGTCAGATAAACCTGTCACAGAACCTCTCATCTTGGAAAAGACTGCAGTTCAAAAATATCCAGTTACTGAATTCCAGCCTATTTATTACATAGCGGAAAGTTTTGAAGATGCAAAACAGAAGTTAAGGTAGGATCTGCTTAGATTACTTGCAAGTGGTTTCACAGGTATCAGAACCATAAGTTTACCACCAGCTACCTTAGGAATCTTTAATTTGAAAGAGGAGTTATAAAGTTATTAATAAAAGCTGACCTGTGAGATAAATGATAACTCAGAGAAGTTGGATCCAGGGATACTCAGCAAGATAAGAATGAGAATGTTGGCATTCCAGTGAATCTCCCGTTTTCATTCAGCACTCAAAAACAAAGATCATCCAAGTAAGAGTTTATTGAAGAAGTCATGTTGGCACATCTGGGAAAACCCAAATCTGAGAGTTCTGGGTTTTCCCTTCCCAATTGAAATTCCAAACCCATCCCCTTCACCGACCAGTCCATCAGATGGCCCAACCAACCATCATCCCAACTGGAGACAGTCCTCCAGACACTCCTCTCCAGGTGAAGGGTAACTTGTCCTTGACTTTACGAGAAGAATGTTGTTCAGTCTAATCTTCCATCTCTCTATGAAATCTCCTCTCCCAAATTCCCAGGCACTAAAATGTGGCAGCCTTGAAGCTTCCAAATAAAATATGGTTTCCAAGGTTGACAGGGAAATTGAGACTGCAGGAAATACATGTAAGAGCAAAAGCAAACAAAACAGTCCCTGTTTTGTCCCCATATCGAAGGAAAGGCATCGCTTATTTTGTACCTATAAGACATGCATAATAGTTTTTATTTATTGCACAAGATCTCAACTTTATTGTTCCTCTTTCCATTTCAAACAAATTATAAAACTTACAGTCCCTAGCTTTAAAGAATGACATTTCACCCCAAAACTTGAACATATGGTTGCCTTTAAATGTTTGCTCTGCATTTACAGAAAATATGCCTCAATGATTTCACGTCCATTTTCAGTCCGTTACAATCCATATACTGAAAGAATTGAGGTTCTGGACAATATCAAGCAATTAAAGAATTTATCAGATGCCATTGGCAGTAAGTACTTAATTTCAGAACTTTGGATGGGTTTGCTTGGATGCCAACCAAGAATCTTTTATATTTTATTCAATTAGTAGTTCCTTGTGTATAAAGAAATGGATGTTTGACTTCAGGTGCATTTTGAAACTTCAAGCACCATATGACATAGATGAAATAATCACTTACAGGTTCTTAATAAATTGAAAAAATACTTTTTTTTTGTATTCCAATTCTAATAGTAAATTTAAAATAAAGATTTTTGTGGTTAGATTGCTCTGACATACTGTATGTATTCATTCTGTCCTGGAATTCAGAGGAGTTCCATAACAAATGTATTTTTGTAGACCATATACATTTTTTGCTATTTATCAACTTCAACATCTTTTTAATAGTTTTCAATTAAAGATATGAAGATCTGAAAAAGTGGTTGTTTGTGCACAAAAAGATTCTTGTGAGTGGGAGCTTTTATGTTGTATGGAATGTGCTGGTTAAACAGGAGATGTAGTTCATGTCATGTAGTCACATCTGTACTCCTGATTGATCACTGAATTGACCTCTGTTTGGGTTGTGGGGTGTTTTCTTCATTCTTACCTGGACCCAGCGTTGTGCTAGAGTTTCCCCTTGCTGTATCATTATGGCATGAAGATAACTATCTTTTCACACTATGAAGACAACAATGCAAAGATTGGACATTAAATGAATCTCAGGATAACTGTGAGTTATACCTTGAGGATGCCTCATATAATCCAATCAAGAAACTTTGTATGGAAGCCTTTGTAGTGTTTAGCTCCTTATCCCAGGTATTTTGGAAAGATAAATATTGTCTGGGACAAGATAAGGAATCTATAGACAATAAATTTACGGTTGTATCACAGTTGATCATCTCATTTTTCTTCTTCTTCATAAGTCATTCAATACATTTCATCCAAGGTATAGGTAGTTCTGGACTTATGACCACAGTTGATCCCAGCATTTATGTTGCTAAGTGACAAATTTGTAAAGTGAACTTTGTCCCACTTCATGGGGCACATTTCTTGCCACATTTGTTAAGTGAACCACTGCAGTTGTTAAATCAGTAATACGGTTATTTAGTGAATCTGGCTTCCCCATTGACTTTGCTTGTCAGAAGGTTGCCAAAGGGGCATCACGTGACCCTGGGATACTGCAACCATCATAAATATGAACCAGTTGCCAAGCATCTGAATTTTGAGCACATGACTACAAGGATGCTGCAACTGTCGTAAATGTGAAAAATGGCTGTAAGTCACTTTTTCCAACGCCGTTGTGACTTTGAATGGTCAGTAAATTAACTGTTGTAAGTTGAGGACTACTTGTATTGTCAGCCTTGCATTCTCCCCATAAGATTGTACTATGTTTTTTTTTTCTTGCCCAGTAATCTCTGCATTATTATCTCTACTGACAGGAGAAATTGTGAATAGCTTCATATGCATTGCCTGGTAGCAAAAGTTAATATGCAGATGTAACACACATAGAGCAAAGTAAAACTGTTATTTTTGTTGATTTCTTTGCAGATGAAATGGAACTTCTTTGCAATGCTCTCCAGAAGATAAAGTGAAAGAGAGACTTCTGGGCTTGTCTTGCTTGTTATTTTTTCTTTAACCAAATCAATTTGCCCATAATTAACCTATAATTCAGAAAAGTAACAAAATATAATATACAATATGTTTATATATATATATATATATATATATATATATATATATATAGAGAGAGAGAGAGAGAGAGAGAGAGAGAGAGAGAGAGATAGAGATAGATAGATAGATAGATAGATAGATAGATAGATAGATAGATAGATAGATCCCTCTCCAGATTTTGATATGATCATATACATCTCTACAAAATTAATGTAAATAACTCTTTAAGTAGGAACTAGGCCTTTCAAACATGATTTCTATATGACAGTGTTGAAAAAGCAAAATGTAGGAAAATAGTAGAAAAGCTAAGCATACTCAATCCATCTTTTATATAAGAGTTATGCATTTTTGAAGTGCATTTAATCAAGTGTTTTTATTCTTTCCAATGCAATGTAACATTATAAAGGCGATCAAGACTCTATCAACAGGGCAATTCTCTGAAAATGTTATGGAAAGGGACCAAAGTTGATGTAGGAGAAGAAATGGCAAAAGAAAGAGTGAAATTGAAAATGGTTGCATAAGGTCAAAGTTGCACAAAACATCCTTCTGCACATTAAAAAAAAATCCAATGCGTCTCTGCAAAGAATTCAGGAAGCTACATTGTATCCATACCTTTTGAAGTTTTTATTAATTTTACTTTTATTGTCTTACAGTGCTAATTATCTATGGATCAGTGTGAAGATTATGTTGATGTTAGGTATCATATATAATTGTATAATAATGTCCAACATGTTAAAGATAAATATTTTAAATTGATCAACTGGGATTGATATAAAGTTCCATAGGTAACCTATCAGGAAGGAGATAATTGTGACATGCAAAAGTCCAGCATGCTGTGCAAATACAACACACACACACACACACACACACACACGTATCTTCAGTACTCATGTTCCACCTACAACTCTGTCCCAGTTCATGCAGTCTACTGATGTGTTTTTTCTGGTAGAATCATTTCACTGGCAGAATATTTCTGTGCTGAATATGTCTGCAGATTCATGGCTTGCAGAGAAAAATCCATTTTTTACTGCTATCTTTAAATGTATATAGATTATTTACATTTATCATCTGAAGAAGAGTGTACAATGATACCCTTATTCAAATGATTCAAATAGTGGCTAATGTAAAGCTAAATATTTTAAACAACTATACTTAGATTTAAGTTTTTCATTGCTAGCTAATTTATAGAAAAAATAATCCAAGTTTGGTCATATTTTTCCTAAACCAATATTTTAAAAGTATAATTATTTCAATAAATACAATACCTCTGCTATTTTTTTTGCATGGAACCTAATGTTTTTCATAATGGTTATTCTTTAAAATTGATATATTAATTATGATTGACTTGTATTTTAAATTTATTTTCATTGATGGTTCATGTTAAAGTAGGAACAGATGTAACTGAGTTAATAAAAAGATTTGTTAAACTATATGTATAAGTGATTTTATGATGGAATATAATCTGGTAATCCACAAGTGAAGGAGAGGCAATGTTGCTGAATGTTACTGGAAAATAGGATTTTCTATTTGCATTATATATTCTATATGAAAAAGGAATTATAAAGCTGAATAAATATGCGAGAAGCCACATGATTTTCATTTCATATCATTCAGCTAATGATCTAATTAACATTTTAAATCAATGCAGTCTGCAGCATTTATTTTCTTTACATGGGATGAAGTTTAATTGGATGTTTAAGATTTCATCGCCTAGTAGCAATATGAATAGCAATTGTTAGGCTCTTAATAAGTACTCTTTCAGCTCATAAAACATTGCTTAACATGACTAAATTATGTCCATGTTTTCCAATGTTGTGGCAAAAATGACCAAATTAATTAAGATTGGATATTGTCCTTAATTATAACAGTCACCTGTTTCAGAGGTATCTGAAAAAAATCACCTGGGATTAGGGCTATTGTAATGCTAGTCAACATAGGGATGAATACAATAATAAATTTCAAAATATAACTACTTATATTTTAATCTCATTAGATCTATTGAGAAAATGACTAATTCACATTTTATGAGACACACTTATATTCCTGAAGCAATTTTTGTTTAGTAAACAACTAAAAAATCCTTTCAAAAAGAGAAATCTATACCTTCATTTATTTATTTTATCAATTTTTAAAAACCTGTCTCCCAATCTCCCTCTCCCTCCAAGAGAGATTCTTGGAATTCTCCTTCTAGTTTCTGAGATTTTTTTGAACATGTTTTTCGCAATAAAATTGCAATTAATTGAACTAATGTTTAAAACTCCAAATAATATTATAAATATTCATAATATCATAAATATAATTTGATTAACATTTTTATTATGACTATATTCCACTACTAAAATTATAGCACTCTCTTGAAATTTTGCTGATAAAATTTTTATATTATTATTATGTTACTAAAACCAATTAGTTCCTTTTAGCTCTCTTGGATTTCCCAATAAATAACAATGGAACCAAAATAACAATTATCAACAAAATATTTATTTTCCTTCTAAATACTTTTAGAAATAACATTTATATTTCCCATAAAACAGTTAACATATGCCTATTTTTAAGAAAACCATGGCACATTAAAATATACATACAATTTAAATTATATTGCATTCAAATTCAAATTTAAATCAAATTGCATTCAAATCAAGGATTTAATAACCAAAAAGGAATAATTAGGAGCCCTCCTCAGAATCGCATTTCTGTACTATCATGAATAAATTGTGCTTCACAATGATATACAGAGACTCACAAACACATTCATTGCCTCTTAAATGAAAACTAACAGGAGAAGCAAATCTTAAGTACCAAAGAGAACTATACCAATTTAATCTACCGGTGTGGATTCAATTGTCAATGAGCATTTTTCAGCACCGAGGACAGCACCACAGTGCCGCTACAAATTTTCGAATTGCTCCATATAGGGCGAAGGATGAAATAGTGCCCAACTGCTTTGAATTGATAGCGTTGAAGTGTTTCAGTCTTGGGCAATGGGATCTTAAATTTGGCTTTTAAGGGGGCTCTTCAGTACCTTAAACACATATTTGGAATCTGGGTTGTGGGTGAAATAAAACTTAATATAGGTTCATAGGCTTTGCAAATATCATGCAGGTGTTGTTTGCATTTAAGAGTTGATTCCTTGAAAGGTTTCAAGTAAGATTCTCTTCATGCAATGTGACAAGTCTGTATTGATTTTCTCTGTGATGTTTTTGTAAATATTTGCCAAGACAATATCAAGGAATTGGGCATATCTCTCACAAAATATCCCTTTCCATTAAAGAACAGATAAAGGGTTTTCTTTTTTAATGGCAGGGGCTGAGGGTAGTTTAGAGAGGCAAATGAAATGACATAAGAAAATAGGTGTTTGTTGAGGAAGGGCTGGGAGGATTAGATTTATTAAGGAGTCTATTAATTCAATTGATTTTAAGATGCCCTTAATAATACAACTTGTAGATGTCTTTGACAGAAAGTCAAAAAGCAGAAATCACGTCTGATTTCCTTTTCATTTGATAGAAGGTGCTTGATACTAAATTCGAATTATTTTACGCTGCAAATCTTCCTCAGAGCCTTTTGAGCCAGGTTGCTTCCCTGATGCCACCATCTTCCTTGAGGTAAATCCCACTGGAATTCCTACTAAGTAAACTGAAGAACCACACTTAAACGCCACGTTTAATCATAAACCCCAACAAAGAAGCACAAATACTGTGTTCCTGTTCCTCTGCTTGCTCAAATAAATTACATGATGCTCTGAATCAGAGAATTTCAAATAATAATATCGAGGTTTCCCTACAACGTCGGAATTACAAACGATTTAATTCCAGGCAAACTTGGAATTAATAGGATGCGGTGCGAATGCGACTGAATGCGGCTTCTTATTCACTGTAGCAAGTCAATTTAGTTGACAGATAACAACATCTTTCTTGTACCGGAGCAGGAGGGGATGGAAAGTAGTGATATTCACACAATCAGAGTAAAACTATTTAAATGTTTTGAGCCTAAGCGTCCGAGGGCCGCTATCGAATTTTCTCCCTAGCCTATTTTTGGGGGGAAGGGGAGCCGTTTCTAGACGTCTCTGAACATATATGGTTCTCAAAGCAGGTAGCAGTCAGTCAAAAAATAGGCAAAATGGATACATAGCCGGGGACGGGGGGGAAACCAGCATTACACCATATGCAAGAACCGCAAAAGTCATTGTCAAACCAGTTCGAGGGCGAGTGTTATTTCCCTCGGAAACAGAATCCGTTTGATGATTAAGACAGTAGGGTCGATCACGTGGCAAAGACTCCCCCAACCTGGTACCTCCCGGGTGTGCTGGATTCCTCCCCCATCGCCCCCAGACGGCCTCACCTTGACGCGATTGGAAGGCATAAAATTGAAGGAAGGAGGAAGCCTTACTGGAAGCTACCTCCCCGCACACTGGAGAATCCCGTCCCAATTCTCCCCCGGGCCGCAGCAAGTGCGCAACTCCACCGCCGCGCTCCTAGAAACGGGTTTGGGCAGCTGGGTACATACAGCCTGTCGGGGAAACCGCCGTCTCCTTCGCGAGAGATCTTAGCGGCCAGGAGCGTTTCGGATCGCTCGCAAAACCGAGAGAGATGGAGCCGTCAGAGACGCAGCGGTCTCGGGATCTGGCTCGGAAAAAGGAAGAGCGGAGCGCTATGCTGACCCTCACCTTCGCCCTGAGCCATAAGAAGAAAAGCAGCATCTCCAAGACAGTTCGTGTTTTCGAGGTACATCTGTTGAAAGTTCGGTCTTATATACCAACAGGTTCGCCCCTTGTGTCTTCTGAAAAGCCATTCAAGCTTGGGGTTCGGTGCTTCCCAATTTGAAAGGAAAAAGAAAGGAGGAAACTCCTCAGGTCTAGGAGTCTGATGAATGGAAAAGATGGTTGGAAGGAAATAGGCTAGAAAACTGA
Source organism: Pseudonaja textilis (assembly GCF_049901715.1). Classification (NCBI taxonomy): domain Eukaryota; kingdom Metazoa; phylum Chordata; class Lepidosauria; order Squamata; family Elapidae; genus Pseudonaja; species Pseudonaja textilis. The sequence goes on from NC_141994.1 coordinate 54,058,637, forward strand.
CACCGAAAGCAGCTCCTTGCATACTCTATCTCAGTTTCATAGTTCAAGATAGGCTGGATTTCCTGTGTGGAATTATTATATCCATAGATACACAGCCCATTTAGGAAACAAATGACAAGGGGAAACTGTTAATATATTTCACACATATATCTGGATTTATTTTTAATTTTTTTTGCAACCATGCTCTTTTGATGTTTTATGCACATTCATTCAGCACTATTTGTGCTACTAATTACATTAAATTCCCATCATGGGTTTCTTCCAAGGAGTTCAAGGTAGCATAGATACTATTTCTTCCTTCCTCGTTGTGTTATCCTAATGACAATTCTGTGTCATTTAACAGAGAAACTAACTAGTCCAATATTTCTTTGGAGCTGGATGGAAATTTAAATCTAGAATTTAAAGCTAGTTGTTTTAGCATCATACTTCCTACTGCATCTCTGTGTGCTCAGGACTGTTCTTGTACTCTTTCTCCTGAGGTATCTGCCAGATTTAAACCCATCTTTATCTTTTGCCCTAAATTACACTCCTTTGGTTGCACTCTTCAGCTTAAACGTGAAGTAGAGAACAAAAATGATAATTCTATTTCTTAGGAGTAACTGACTTTTTTCTAAGCTATTGTACATCTACAGGCAAAAGATATAGCTGCCTTAAGGTTTGGTTCACATTTTTCACACTCAGAAGCATCTTTGGGAATTCAAAGCATACTTGAGATCTATTGGAGAGTTTTGCAGTTGTATCTCCTACTCTGTGTGAAAATAAATAAGAAATCTTATGAACTGTTTATTAGGGGAGTGATTTAATATTTTGGGAAGTGTTTGATTGGTGCGTATGTTTTGAGCATTAAAGGGAAATATTCTTAGAAGAAGAAACTTTTTATTTTCTTTAACAAGCTAAACTGGTAAAAATACATCTTCCTATGCTGGGCTTTTATAGATGTTTGAAGCTAAAATACATCATTTTGAAAGCAGACCAGCTAGAATATCAAAGAATGCTGATGGCAACCTTGAATTTTTTGTAAGATGTGAAGTTCAGGACTTTGAGGTTAGCAGTCTTTTGAATTCCTTGAAGAGAGTGGCAGATGACGTGGAAGCTTTCAAAGAAGAAAAAGGTATGTCACAAAAGGCTTTTACCTTCTTTTTTCCTAATATACCTTGTGTGTCCAATCACACTTGGCCAATAAAGAATTATATCTATCTATCTACTCTATTTATTATTATAGCAAAACATCATGTTGAAAAGCAGGGTCTTTCAATGGATTACATAGGAATATTGTTATTATATTCACCAACTCCCACACAATCCCTCAGCTGGTAAAGTCAAGATTATTTTAATTATGATCTCATTGATCAACTTCTTTGTCTGACTTGAGTCTATCTACATAAATGTTGAAACTATAACTACCAGAATTTCTAGACTGTTTGGATTTGGGGCTTTGTAGGGTCAACGTATCTGAAGGTATCATGTTGAAGAAAAATTGTCTACGTGATACCACTGAACAAGTAAAGTACTCTTGCTACTCTCATGGAACCTACAAATATCACACTCTTACAATGTGCAGTTGATATTATTGTCAACAGTTCCATGGTTCCCAAAGAAAATAAGAGATCTCGACTACTGCCATCATCTGATCACCAAGTTTGACCCTGATCTGAATTTTGACCACCCGGTAAGTTAAGTTTCTATCTTTCCAAATTATTGAGGCTTGGGGTTACCCACATCCATATCAAATCTTGTACCAATAATAAAACAGAGGCTTCTTGGTGCAATATTTAACCATCCAGTTGAAGATAGTTGCTCTTTTTATTTTTCCTGACATAATTAATTACTCTTCTTGCAACCACTGTTCAGAATATAGATTGAACACTGGTGATGTTTCTGTAAAAACTAAAGTATTTTTTTAATGAAGGAGAAATTATTGTGATGGGGCTTATGTGGAAGAGAGATGAAACTGAAAAAACATGTACTTGCTCAAATCCAAGTAGATCTACACCAGTGGTAGGATTCAAATTTTTTTACTACTGGTTCTGTGGGTGTGGCTTGATGGGTGTGACAGGGGAAGGATACTGTCAAATCTCCATTCCCTCTCCACTCCTGGGGGAAGGTTACTGCAAAAAAACCATTTCCTCCCCACCCCACTAATCTGCTTTCTAGCTCCATTCTCTTGTGCAGAGCAACAAAAGAAGCTCCAGCCAATCAGCTGGGACTCAGGAGGTGGAGAATAGATGGGGGCGGGGCTAGTCAGAGGTGGGATTTGCCGGTTCTCCGAACTACTCAAAATTTCTGCTACCAGTGTTCCAGAACAGGTCAGAACCTGCTGAATATCACCTCTGATCTAAGCATATTCCACTGAAAGCAAAATAAGAACTGGAGAAGACTTTTTTAGTGCCAAACATTGACAAATTGGGTTTTGGTTGTAGCTAATGAACAAAAAAATGAAAAAGTTTTATGGGAATTCTAGATGGACCAAATAGGTCAAAATTAAGGTAGGGTTTTCTCTACATGTCAATTGTCACTTGTCTCTTTGAGGAGCCTTTGGTGCCTCGGAGGTTGGTTGTTTTCTTGCAGATGTTTCTTGCAGATGTACCCAAATTAGATAGCATAATCAGTCCTAGTCACTAGGGCTAGTGACTGATGATGTTACATAGTTTGGGGAATGAAAAATCTGCAAGAAAACAACCAAGCTCAGAGAGCACCAAGGACCCCTCATTTCAACCTTCAGCTACAAATATTCTCCTATACTGGTACTTAGTTCTTTCATCCCCTTTTATAGCCAAGGACCACTACAAACTCCTAATTTTATGTCAGTTTGGTTTCATATGCTGCCTTCAGTATAAAGTTGAAAGGCAGGGCAAACCCATCCACACAGAACAAGTCAGTAAATCACTTGTCGTGCCTCTGTTTCTCGTCTTTTTAAGGGCACCATAAAAGCTCTGAAATCTCTTGTTCCGATGTTCACCTAAGTAACAGATTTTCTAAAATTCTCTTCCCATTGTCACAATTAAATCCAAGAGCAGAGCTTTGGAATGGAATCATTTAGACTTTGGCAAGCGGCATTTTTCTTCTTCTTCTAGGGTTATGCTGATCCAGAATATAGGAAAAGGAGGGCTTTTATTGCTGACCTGGCATTTAACTATAGACAGTAAGTGCATCAAATTAATAATTGAACAAAAGGGTAAGCTTTATGTAATCTGAATACTTTCATCCTTACAAATGTTTAAGGATATGGCTCCACGCATTTTCAGAGTGCAGCCCTGATATGTTACCCAAAGCCTGGTGTGGCCCTCAAGCCAACATTTGTGCAGTTCTGCCTTATAATTTGAGCACTGGGTTGCTTCATTAAAGATCTGTGACTTCCTGTTTGTTCAGCCTCCCTTGACAAAATACCTTAAGAAAAACCTCAAGAACTAGTATTTGTGAGAGGTTTTGTGGGAAGACCAAGAGAGGAATGCAAGAAAACACATTAAAAACAGTGGGGAGGAGCAGTGGGAGAATCAGATGACAGCTTATCTCACAAATGACACTTCAGCCCAAGTGCAGAAAAATCTGGGGAAAAGCATTTGAACATATCCAAAGACTTTGCCTTAATTAGCTCCTACAGTATAAATAAGGCTAGGAAAACCCTAGCATAATTTCTAGCTTCCAGCTTAGCGTTAAAGATAGCCTACTGAAATCTGCTTTCTTAATTTTGCCTGGCTGTGTGAAGCTTGACAAAATGGATCACATAAACAAAATATGGAAATCTCAAAAATGGAATATATTTAGGACTAGCAATAGCACTTAGACTTATTTACCGATTTACAGTGCTTTACAGCCCTCTCTAAGCAGTTTACAGAGTCAGCATAATTGCCCCCAATTATTTGGGTCCTCATTTTACCCACCTGGGAAGGATGGAAGGCTGAGTCAACCTTGAGCCTGCTGAGATTTGAACTGCCAAATTGCAGGCAGCCGGCAGGCAGCAGAAGTAACCATTGTGCCACCAAGGCTCTTTTGATTCTCTTTGCCTTTCCAGGGGTGACCCTTTGCCAAGAGTTGAGTACACAGCTGAAGAGACTGCTACTTGGTGAGTGTGTGACTTGAACCTAACAGGGATTGCTGCAGATGGGGAATGGACAGTGCCACTGTCTCCCCCATCTTGCAATTTTCATGTTCATTAGAGGTACTTCATGTAGAAGGTAGTCCTCAGCTTATAACTGATTATTTAGCAACCGTTCAAAGATACAGTGAACTTGAAAAAAGATGACTGGCAACTGGTCTTTGCATTTATTACCGTCAGAGCATCCCCACAGACATATGATCAAAATTCAGGTGCTTGGCAACCAGCATTTATTTATGATTGTTACATCATCCTGAAGTCATTGATCACCATTTGCAACTTTCCCAACTGACTTCTGACAAGTGAAGTCAATGGGGGAAGCTGGATTCACTTAATAACTGTGACAAAAAGTCATAAAATCAGGTGTGAGTCATTTAACAACTGCCTTGCTTAACAATAGATATTCTGGGATCAGAATATCCACTGTTAAGCAAGGCAGTTGCTAAACGTTCTGGCTGTAAGTTGTTCTAGTTGTAAGTTGAGGACTACCTGTAATAGAACTTTAATCTCATTTTGCTATCTTTGTATTGCAGTTTTGATAAATAGTGATCTATGGAACTTTTGTATACTACAGTATCTTAAAAGTAAAAAATACATGTCTTTGCCCACCTGTCCTTATAAAAGAAGAATAGTCATATTACTTAAGGAAACGAGCTGACTTGTCTATATTTATTTTATTTTAAATGTTCAGCTGTTCACATGGCTATTTTCTCCAGATCAGGGGTCTCCAGTCTTGGCAACTTTAAGTCTTGTGGACTTCAACTCCCAGAGTTGAAGTCCACAAGTCTTAAAGTTGCCAAGGCTGGAGACCTCTGCTCCAGATGGCTACCTTTCCAATATACTAGAATACAACTTAAAATACCCTTCCTTACTGGGGATGATAAAAGTCACAGTACAATGTAGCTAGACAGCAGCCAAGTAGGAAAGGCTATGGTCTACAAAGTGCCAGTATAATATTCCATTTCAAACTGGAGATATGCAACTGGTTTTTGATAGTGGAGAATATATGTAGCTCGGGTGTAAGATGAGGCTGGAGGTTCATTCTCTGAGCTTATGGGTTGATTTCCGAACATTTTGTTACCAGGCTAGGTAAATCTTCAGTGGAGTTTATAGGATGTCAGTGTCAGTGTTTGATTTAGACTAAATTCTTCACACTAACGGATAGGTCCAGAACACCAACTTAAAAATCATTTCATTTGCAGGTAATTAGAATAAAATATATTTGCTATTATTCCTTTCCATTCTTACATTTAATAAAATTTCCTATTCTATCATATGAAACATTACACCTCCACCAACAATGACAGGGCAAGACACTAGAATATAAATGGAGAGCACACCCCACTCCTTACTAGCACTGATGCTGCTGCGTAATTTGGGTGGCGAAATGTCTTCAAGAAAACAGGCAAGCTCAGGGAGCATCAAGGTCCCCACATAATGCATCACAGTAAGAATCTTTGGAGCAGAAGCATCCATGAGGAAGGAATGGTCAAAACAAGGAAATGGTGATCGGGGTGGTACATTTATAGATTTGGTGGACACAAAATACAGACTTTGTTTATGCTACTGTGACCACCATCTTGCCTTTCCCAACAACTCCTACATGGATGCTGCTTGCTTGGAGTGCTGCCACAAGACTTTTGAACACCTTAGATAGCACAACTCTGATTTATGTTTCTTTTAAGTGAAGTTTTTTTGCTAGTTAACAATTGTTATTTTCAGGAAAGAAATTTACCAGAAGCTAAGTGCTCTCTACCCCACCCATGCCTGTAAGCAGTACCTGGAAGCCTTTCGTCAACTAGAAAAATACTGTGGATACCAAGCCGACTGTATCCCACAACTGCAGGATGTCTCTGCTTTTCTGAAAGGTTAGAGCAATTCTATGGCTACTGGTGTAGAAACACACTTCAAGGAGCCTCCAGGCCAAGCAATGTGGCATGGCTCAATAGTACTCCTTTCTAGCACAATAATTAGCTTTTTACTCTGATTACTCTCTGGTTTATGCAGTTGAAGAAGCTCGTGATTCTGGGAAGGCATCCAGTTTTTGAAATTTGCCAAAGGCCAATAAGCAGCAGAACTCCAGAATTACTTTTGGAAATCTTTGGACTGGTGTTAATTTTTTAAAAAGTTATATTGGATACAATTTCAAGCATGGTATTGACCGGTGGTTTTCATTTGGTTTATGGATGATAGAACAAGGAAAAATCCGTACACTATTTGAAGGACGTACAGCAAACAATTATAAGAATGTAGGCAAAATTTTAAGGCATTCAGGAAAAGATTTATTTCATCTATTTTGGGGCTGAATGGGCACAGGATAGAAGGAAGCCTGCAAGCCGTGTCAGATGGGGCATTTCTACCATCTTTGAAGTTGTCAGAAGTGATGTCAGGGCTGGGCTGCTGGGGGTTCGCAGGGGTTTGGGAGAGCCCCTAGCTATTCTGTGCAGTTCAGAGAACCCCCAATTCCCACTCCTGGCTGGCCCCACCCACTCCTCCCCTCTCCTCCCAAGAGTCCCCACGCAGCCTGTTTGGGATGCAGGTAAGTACAGGGCACACACGGAGCTCATGGAGGGCGAAAAATGGGCTTCCAAGAAGTTTGGGGAAGCTGGAAATAGGCCCATTTCCAGCTTCCAGAGAGCCTCCGGAGCCCGCGGAGGCCATTTTTGCCCTCCAGAGGCTTGAGGAAAGCCTCCAGAGCCTGGGAAGGACAAAAATGCCCCCCCACCATGATGCAGGAGGCCAACTAGGCCACGCCCAGTATGGCCACTCCCATCCAGCAGCTGGGCCGAGAACCCTTTGCTAAAATTTTTGAAGTCTACCCCTGAATGATGTAACCTAAGCTCTTAAGCCTTAGCAGGAAGAACGCCTCATAAATACTCTCTGCATGTCTCAACTGGGTGCTGCTTCTGTCCTTATTAGCTCTCATCCATGTGCTGCAAAAGGTGCTTGCTTTAAATGTTGAAATGCACCATTTGCCATTCTTCCTCCTTAAACCGATCTTCATGGATTCAGCAGGATTCTTTTGGTTGACCTCAAAGGAAACACCTGAAGGAGATGATGATTGCAACATTTATGGAATCACAGGCTCCACCAGAGGCACAAACCTGATGAAATCAATTATACTGAGCAGCTTCTTGTTTCATGGCAACATCCCAAGAACACAGTTGATGACATTTGTTGACTTTGAGCTTATTGTCGAGTGCACGGGTGTCAAACTCGATCTCGTCACATGATGTAGCATGATGTTTTTTGCCTTTGCAGAGCCGGGGTGGGTGTAGCCTATACATGACACATCTGGCCCACTATCTACCAGTTTGACAGGCCTGGCCTAATGGTTTCCCCTCTCTCTTTTAGCTCATAGTCTAATGGTTCCCATTTAGAGAGCATTATGTTTAATGGCTGAGAACTGGCAATAAGGAGATCCACTTTGTATGTTTGGATCAGTGATTCTTTCTTAGGCCAACCTACTTCACAGGGAGTTGCCTTGAGTTCCTGATCTTTGATGAGATGATGGAAGAGGACGAAGATACCAATCCATTCAAGTAGCCCAGAAAGATCTGTGGGTTTTTTTTTTTAATCTAAAAGAGACAACAACTGATTCCTCAACAGATAAGAGCAGAGCAAAGGATAAATGTCCTCAAGGATAGCTTCCAGCTGTGGGGCAGGGCTTCTGGTCCCAAGAATGTGGGAACAGCTCGTGCTTAATCCTTGGCATTTCTGAGCAGGAATCACCTTTCTTTTAATAATGGAGTTGGTTTTCAGATCTTCCTGCTCCCTTCCTTTGGGGATGTCACTGTGAACTTGTTTATTTTTCTTACAATTTTGCATGTTGAAGGGCGAATACCTTGAGAAGGTTCCAGAATCATTTATCCAAGTTTCCATGATTAGATGGGAAATTAACAACCCTGCAGAAGAATAGAAAACAAAAGGGAAGAATTTATTCATATGAAATGCATCTGTGAAAGAGAGACATTTTCATGGCAGGACAATGCATGTGAAAATGGAATAATAACATAACAGCAGAGATTGGTAAATTGCATAAGTATATTTTCACCACGAGATGAACTGCAGTGTAAATTTCTCTTATAGAAAAATCGGGCTTTAGCTTGAGACCAGCTGCAGGTCTACTGTCTCCTCGGGATTTCCTTGCTGCCCTGGCATTTCGTGTCTTTCAGAGTACCCAGTATATAAGGCACTGGTCATCCCCCATGCATTCCCCAGAACCGTAAGTAGAAGTGAGCTGATAAATGTCATGGTTTTCTAAGTGTGTCCCTGAAGGCTGCATTTTATTCGGACTGCTAAACCTTCTCCTCATGCCATTGCCACCCATGGTCCCAAAAGGTTGGGTGATCACTCTGAAGAAGGCAAAACCAGCACTTCAGTTTTTCCAGAATTGGGGCACAAGGGTTATAATTCTTAAAAAGTAGCTTGGAAAAAAAAATGGTAGGAAGCATTTAAGATTCTTGCTCACTTGGCCCTCAGACAGTTTTCACTGTCAGCCTCAATCATTTATGATGTGTTCACACCCAACACTCTTTTCTGGCCAGAGACCCATTTCTTTTATCCACCAGTTTTGTTTTCAGCCATATTTTATTACCTTCTGCTTCTTTTCAACTTTTGACATCAGAATCCAATACTAGCATGTGCACTGCCAATTTCTATCCTTTTAAAAAACAGCTTGTATAAACTTCTCTGAAATTTAAACTACACATGGGACTGTTCGTGTATAGTCCCACCCTTCATACTTTCTACTTCTCTTTCTCCCTCCTTTCTTCCAGCTGCATTTTCTAATAGGAGGCCAATATGGGAAGGGACAGGTATTCTTCCTTCTTTGCTTTGTAGTTTGTTTTCTCGTTTTTCAAAGTGGAAAAGAAATCAGTATTTTTTACAGCCTCAGATGGTCGTCTGGGCAGCTGCCCAAGAGAAGATGGAAAAGGATAATTTGTAGTGTAATCCTAGTCTAAAAAAAACTCTTCCTAAATGTAACCTAAGGAAGGCATGGACTTGTATAAAAAACCCTTCTCATTCTGAATTTCACATGAAATGTATGTTTACATCTTCTGTTTAGTAATGAATGGTATTTAAAACAGCAATTTAAAATCTTTATCAGCACTACAGTGTTCTACTCCTGGGAACTAAGATCAATGTTAATATGCATTGGCATTTTGGTTTGGGAGGTCCTGAGCAATTATTGAACCTCCAAGGTCTTTTTTAGAATGGAATGGAATGGAATAGAATAGAATAGAATAATTGGAAGGGACCTTGAAGGTCTTCTAGTCCAACCCCCTGCTCAGGCAGGAAACCCAATAGCATTTCAGGCAAATGTTGTCCAATCTCTTTTTTAAAACTTCCAGTGTTGGCGCATTCACAACTTTTGGAAGCAAGTTGCTCTGCTGATTAATTGTTCTAAATATCAGGAAATAATTTTTATTGGCTGCTACCCCATTGCTACTGCCTTTCTTTTTAACATTTCAATAGATTTTATTTAGTTTCACAATAAGATAAAAATACAAAAAGAAACAAAATTTAGAGAGCTGAGAGAAAGAGAGATGGGGTGCAAAGAAAGAAAGAAAAAAATCCGTGACGACTTCCAACTTTTTTCAGCGCAATAAAATACAAAAAGAAAGTAATAATTACAACCTCAACTTTTTGCTTTACATCTCACCACATTTCAAGCCAATTTCATAATTCATTCTAATATCAAAATCTAAAATCAAAGTTCTGGGTTTTTCTTCCCAGTTTCAAGCAAAAATCCAGAAGTAGTTTCTAAGTAGAAACAAAACTAGATAAAAGGTAAAGGTAAAAGATTCCCCTTTTCCAGTCATGTCCAACTCTAGGGGGCACTGTTCATCTCTGTTTCGATCCTGTCCTCCCCCAGGAAAACAGCCAGAGATGGACAAAGTGACTGGTTTGCAATATGCATGACTTGTTGTGAGATGTTAGTGTAACCACAAGCATCTGAACATCAGTGTAACAACAAGCATCTGAGCCTGACCGCCTTTCTGTAGATAAGAAAGGCCTTTTCCATTGGTCCCTTTTGTTTTGGTATAACTATGGTGTTCATGTGAGCTATCATCATTTCATCAGATGCACATGCTGATTTATAAATTTTCTTTTATATTTGCATCAGGAAATTTATGTCAATTTTGAACCCATCTCAGGCCCACCAAACTTTATTGTGCTAGAAGGGGGTCCCCATTATTTCCCCCTTACATAGGTGTCTGAAGTAGTTTCCATTTTCATACAGCCAGCATGGTTATACTCCTAGGAGCAGGAAACGATTAAAACAATCATTTTTGCCACCTCTGCTAATTCCATCACCTTTCACCATCTACTCTTATATTGTGGGAATTAGTGTGTTTTTCCATGTTTGTGCTTCTGCCCCGTTTTTTTTAAAAAAAGAAACTCTGCAACCATGGTTCCATGATTACCATCTCCTCTCCCTCATTGCTGCCAGTGTATTATGCCAAATGGAATAGAATAGAATAGAATGGAATGGAATGGAATGGAGTGCAGTGGAGTGCAGTGCAGTGAAGTGCAGTGCAATGGAGTGCAGTGCAGTGCAATGCAGTGGAATGGAATAGAAGAATGGAATGGAATGGAATAGAATGGAGTGCAGTGGAGTGCAGTGGAGTGGAGTGGAGTGGAATGGAATGGAATGGAATAGAATAGAATAGAATAGAATAGAATAGAATAGAATAGAATAGAATAGAATAGAATAGAATAGAATAGAATGAGTTGGAAGGGATCTTGGAGGTCTTCTAGTCCAACCCCCTGCTTAGGCAGGAAATCCTATACCACTTCAGACAAATGGTTATCCAACATCTTTTTAAAAACTTCCAGTGTTGGAGCATTCTGGAGGCAAGTTGTTCCACTGATTAATTGGTCTGTCATGAAATTTCTCCTTAGTTCTAGATTGATTCTCTCCTTCATTAATTTCCACCCATCGCTTCTTGTCCTGCCCTCAGGTGCTTTGGAGAATAGCTAAACTCTCTCTTCTTTGTGTCAGCCCCTGAGATATTGGAAGACTGCTATCATGTCACCCCTAGTCCTTCTTTTCATCAGACTAGACATACCCAGATCCAGCAACCATTTTCATATGTTTTAGCCTCCAGTCCTCTAAACATCTTTGTTGCTCTTCTCTGCACTCTTTCTAGAGTTTCCACATATTTTTACATCATGGAGACCAAAACTGGATACTGTATTCCAAGTGTGGACTTACCAAGGCATTATAGAGTGCTATTAACACTTCATATGATCTTGAGTCTATCCCTCTGTTTATGCAGCCTAGAATTGTGTTGGCTTTTTTGGCAGTCGCTGCACACTGCTGGCTCATATTTAAATGGTTGTCCACTAGGACTCCTCAACTAGCTAGTTGAGACTGTAGCTGTGTATGTACATATGAAGCATGTCATATATCCAAGCACTGGGGTGAGCTGAATTGATCAGTTGCTTCTTTGGGGATGTGCAACCAGTGAAGACATTATTGTGACAAAAGACTCCATCCAGCACTCTCACTGGCTGTTAAACCCGAAAACACTGGTTGATTCATTCATCTAAATCTTATGTTAGAGAATAAGATATATTTTAAAATATCTCATAATGGATCTGCACCTTCATCTGGCTGGCCACTTTATCCATTTCAGGATAGCTGGCTGTAGGATCATTTGGAGTCCTTTCCAAATTAAAAGTTTTCATCTTTGTATTTGGATACCTGTCCCTGAACATTTCTGACCACTTCCTCAACTAATAGATGACTGGATATACCACATATAGGCTGCAATAGTTTAGGGCCATCTTGGGAACTGATCTATGGATGCTCCACTTGGTTTGAATTTGGACTGTGTCTGCTCAGTGTAGTCCTTCAGTAAACATGCAAAATAGGTGGGAAATTGACTCCTGCATAGCTTTTGAAATTCACTTGCCACCTGGGGAATCGGCTATGGCAAGATTTTTCAATATAGCAGAAGAGACAGCTGAAACAGCAGCAGGTTGATACATATACAGATTATAGGATTTCTGTGGTTCGATGTTTAATGAAAAGTCCCTAAAGCCAGGGTTACCATAATGGCAATTTTTAACCTGTTTATTTTGGCAGGGATTGTTGTCACGAACTGCTGGGCCATGTTCCCATGTTAGCTGATAAGGACTTCGCTCAGTTTTCACAGGTAATTTTGTTCTTCTTATTCTGATGGAAGGAATGCCCCTGGCATGATGGTTCACATATTGATTGTGTTCATGGAATGTGCTTGAGTAATTAAATCATTAACCCACGTTTTGAGTTCGCATAATTCTCTGAACCATTAACTAACACAGCACAGCACAGCAAACAAATGAAAACAAATAACAATCACGATCAAAGTTAAAAGAATTAACTTTAGCATGCTGTGTGAATATCAGAGTGGAAAGTTACCAACTTTGCAAGCATCGGTCAAAGCCAATATATATACATACATATACTTGGAAGCTGTCTTCCTTTTTTCCCTTTGGGATGGTTTATCTAAGCTTGGATCTAGCACTCCATTTACATCTTCTACAAAAATTATTTCCTCCTCTGGAATTCTTATTAACATGTGCAAAAATCTTTCTTTTGTTCAACGCTGCCAGAGAGTATAGTTAATATTGAGTTAGACAAAGAAGTTTGACCTAGTATTAGATAGTGTTGCATTTGACTCCTTATTTGGGAATTTAGGCTAGACAGGAGACAACCAAACTTTCTGTGTAATGCTACCTACTCAACACAGAATTAATTCTTAGAGCAAGGTTTTGCAAAGCACAGCAGGAATTGGAGGAATGCTTGGAAATTTTAATAGAGAAGAAAGAAATAGAAGAAGAAAGAAATTTTAATAGAGAAGAAGAAATAAATTTCACAAGAAGAGTCCTCCACTCTTCTACTCACAACAGACTATGCCTCCAGACTTAAAATTTTTGGCTTAGATAACTTAGAACTACACTGCCTTAGGTCTAACCTAAATGTAGTACATAAAATTATCCATTACAATGTCCTACCCATCAATAACTACTTCAACTTCAACCTCAACAATACATGAGCACACAATAGATACAAACTCAGGGTAAACCTCACAAAACTCAATAGCAGGAAATACGACTTCAGCAACAGAGTGGTCAGTGCTTGGATTACCCTACCTGACTCTGTGGTTTCTTCCACTAACCCCAAACACTTTAACCTCAGACTGTCTACTGTTGACCTCACCCCATTCCTAAGAGGTCTGTAAGGGGCATGCATAAGTGCACCAACATGCCTACCATCCCTGTCTTAATGTTCCCTTTTATTTGTATCAATTTCATATATTAATAATCATGTTTATACTTATATATATTATTAAATGCATGCTTGACAAAATAAATAAATAAATAAACAAATAAACAAACAAACAAAGGTAAATTTTGCTAGGCAGCTATATGCATTCTGAACATTCCTCATGAAACCAGAAGGGGCCAGTGTAGTTCTTCAGTGTAAACAAAAGGCTGAGCTAATCTAGACTGATTATACATTTGTATTTATTTTTTAAATATATTTCTAGAGAAATTGATAAAGCATAAAAGCAAAATATAAACAAGATTTTAAAGTAGGATGATGTAGAAAATTAAAAATACGTACTAAAATATCGATTAAAAGTATTTCCATCAAGTAATGGAAAATAATGATGAGAACAATAGCAACATGAACAATGAGGAGCAGGAGGAGGAAGAGGAGAAAGAAAAGGAGGAAAATAGATCTCAGCTGATAGAAAAAGTTTACATATTCTATTTTTTTTTTAAAAAAATCCACAGCTGCTCTATCTCAAGGCCTGGGACAATAGCCACATTTTTGAAGACCACCCAAATATCATTATGGTGGAATGTCTATGGAGATTCTCAGTCATCCAGGTCATGGTTGTCCCAAAGGTGCTTTTCAAGAGGCAACTGGACTTTCTGGTTTTTCTTTGAAGACATTTCACTTCTCCTCCCAAGAAGTTTTTTCAGCTCTGCTCCATTAAGAAGTTTCTTGGATGAAAAGCGAAATGTCTTCAAAGAAAAACTGGGATGCCCAGTTGCCTTTTGAAGAGCACCTTTGGGACAACCATGACTTGGACAACTGAGAAGACATTCCACTGTCCACATTCCACCATAATGATATTCTGGTGGTCTTCAAAAATGTGGCTATGAAAAAGCACTTGTGGGATATTATGGTGGAAGTCACATGGATTTCTGAGGGGGAATGTCAATTCAAAGGACAGGTGCCATGGCAATGAAGGCCACTTCCTAGATCTTGATAGTTGGCATAGCTTACTTGAAGGATCTGAAGTGCACCAACTCTGCTTGATATTAATGGATGAAGATGGGATATAGGTAATCCCTCAAATAACCTGACTCCATGTCATGACAGACTTTATAGATGACTACCAACACTTGCATCATAACCAGTGCAGCTTGCAGAGTGGAATTACATGGAAATATTGAAATACACCCATGCTGCCTTGTGGCATTGCACTTTGGACCAGCTGATTGCTCCATAACTTTCTGGAGAACAACAGTAGTAGCAGCAAATGACAATGTCAAACTGTCTCCTGTTATACCATTTTTTCAAATGTTGCACAGGCCATTGTCATTTTCAGCAAGCAGCTGTTGCCTGGGTTGGACTGAGCAATGCTGGGTTAAATTGCTTTAGGATAAACAATCTGATTTATAGCTCTGCACTGGTGTTGCCAGATGTTCAAATCACATGGGGTGGATTATCTCACATTAGAAAGTATATGCTCCGCTTCCATACATTCTTTTTCTTGGCTAAACAAAAATCCAAAGATGAAGTACTGGCTCTATATTGTATTATTAACAATCATTAAATAATAAATTGACCTAAGGGAAGTTGCAAGCAAAACAAACCATGCGAGTTGTTTATCTTAAAGATGACAATCTTGCTTAGAGTGTAAATATTCCTGGAAAAAGACTCTGTATTCCCATAAGCAAATTCATGGAGAATGTGTCCAGCAATTGCTATTAGACCTCAATGCTTTAGGGAACTATACAGTATCTCTGATCAGCTGATGAAGGACAAGGTTGTGAGAGATCTTTTGGCTTCCTGCGCTTAACTTCAGCGACTGCTGTCAGAAAAATTATGCTGGATTAAATGAAGACAGGTTCTGAACTGACCATTTACTTGGGATTAGTTTACACGACAATGGTCTACATAGTCTGATAGATTTCTAATTTGTTTCTCCTTATTAAGTTACAGGCAGGGGGACTTTTTACAGCATATTGCTTAATTCTTTCTCCTTGACTAGTGTGTTGTGCTGCTAGGTCCTAAAGGGGAGGAATAGGGATCATCAGGGGAAAAACCAAGACATGAGCACAGGTAAAGGTGAAGGTTCCCCTCACACATATATGCTAGCAGTTTCTGGCTCTAGGGGGTGATGCTCATCTCCGTTACAAAGCCAAAGAGCCAGCACTATCTGAAGACGTCTCTGTGGTCATGGGGCCAGCATGACTAAACACCGAAGGTTCACAGAATGCTGTTACCTTCCCACCAAAGTGGTCCCTATTTTTCTACTTGCATTTTAACATGCTTTTGAACTGCTAGGTTGGCAGAAGCTGGGACACATAACGGGAGCTCATTCCGTTATGCGGCACTAGGGATTTGAACCACTGAACTGCTGACCTTTATGATTGACAAGCTCAGCGTCTTAGCCACTGAGCCACCGCGTCCCTGAGCATAGGCGCACTTAAAATCAAAATTAAACAGACAGCACACTGTAAAAATCTCACTTCAGAATTCAGAGGTTTATTGAATTTAAAACATAGCAAACATAAAGCACTTACATTAATCACATTGCAATGAGAGTCAATCCGACAAGCAATCAAGGGGACGGCTTGAGACTTGATTGACAACCTCCCATTACACAGCCTCGGGTTCTAATCACAAGGAGACATGACTTTCTGAAATCTGCCACTCTGCCATAGCAACAGGGGCAGTTGCTAGCTCCTTCAGCCTAAGGGCCACAACATAACTATTTTTGTATATGTAACCAACAGAAGTTCCACTTTCCCCATGATCTTAGCCCACCACATTGTGCCAGTTAAGCAGCTGTCCTGCTTGCAAAGCACAATTTCAACATACATAGCATCACTTCCACATACTCGGGGGGCACAAGCCCATCACGCGGGCATCCCTGATTTTTCATAACTTAATCAATGCTGCACTGTGTGCTGGGGATGTGACCTCAAGATCGTCACACATATAGCCATTCCTTGATTATGAGATATGAGATAATATGTGTTAGCAGGTTTCAGGATTCTGTAACTCTTGCATGCAGGTCAGTGGTGGGATTCAAATTTTTTTACTATTGGTTCTTTGGGCGTGGCTTGGTGGGCGTGGCAGGGGATGGATACTGTAAAATCTCCAGTCAGAGGTGGTATCTACTCAAAATTGCCACGTACTGATTCTCCAGAACTGGTCAGAACCTGCTGAATACCACTTCTGATGCAGGTAATCTCATAAGGATGCTGGACCTAGCCCAGGTTCCCTGAGATAACAACAAGCCAGGAAACTGGATCAGGGACAGCATCAATGGCACTTAGGACACAGGACACAGATGATAAATCAATTCTTTAATATTTTAATTATAACATTAATAATTAATGCCACAGTTTAATTAATTAATTTTTACAATTAATAATTATGTATTTAATAATTAAATAACATTAATACTTCATGATTCGATTGTTTTTTTACTTTATTATTTGTAAGCCAACGAGAGTCACTTTGCAGAGGAGGTGACATAAAAATTTAAATAAATACACACAGACACACACACACACACACACACACACACATATACACACATACATACATGCATACATACATACATACATACACATACACACACATACACATACACATACACACACATACATACACACACATATACACTGCATAGCAGTGTAAGCCCTGTTCCTTGTGTATATGCAATTGTGCAATGGAAGATTGTCTACACAGCACATAGAGGGGCAGAGGTTGTGACACACTGAAGATACTACTGAAAAATAATATAACTCTTATGGAATGGAATGGAAACATGGCTTGTAATTTTAATAAAAATCAATGTGCTTGATTTAGGATATTGGGCTGGCCTCTCTTGGAGCATCTGATGAGGATATTGAGAAATTATCAACAGTGAGTACAAATCAGATTGTCAAGCACCGGGGAAATCAGAAGATGCATGCAGTTCAAATGAGCTATTGCAAGCTTAAGCATTCTACATGAATCTGGCCAACTGATGGTTGAGGGGAATGATAAGACAGTCATTCAAGGAGGGCTGGATCTCTTGCAGGTGCACAGGGACTCATAAGTTATAATGCATTTGTCCCCACTCTTAGGCATAGCCTGGTCATCTCCTACACACATTTCACAGCAGAAATACAATGCCAAAGAGCCACAGGTATTCAATAACATACATGAATGGAACATATGACGTAAATATTCTATGGTTTCCAAAGAGCCAGGACATACTGCTTATTTACTGCAAGAAAATCATATTGTGCTGTTCTTACATACATGGAGAAGGGGAGGGAGGGAGACAGAGAGAGAGATGGAGGGAGGGAGGGAGGGAGAGAGAGAGAGAGAGAGAGAGAGAGAGAGAGAGAGAGAAATTCTATTGATTCTATCATCATGTATTATGTTCTTCCAGTATAGGATCCCTCCCCCATATCCAGCCATCCAGGATTCAAGTACCAATAGCATGGCTTTTTCCAATCTACTGTACTTCAGTATATTGTCCATCGAAATAGGAACTACTTTCTAACACACCAGGAAAGTGCAAAGTTGGAAAAAGTGATTAGATAGGTGCAATTCTCATTGGGACATCTTTGTATTTCCCCTTCTTCTTTACAGTACTGAACTTTGGTGCCCCAATTCAGCTCGTGGCTATTGTGCTGTTGTTGTTTTCCCAGAATGCATCAAATATTGTATCAATCAAAGATACAGTGAGAAAATTGAAAGGTTGCCAACACTATACTCTCTCAACCCAGCAAAGAAGTATCAAGGGAGATGAACAAATAACTTCATTAATCCAAGGATGAGTGGTAGCAAATGCTGGATTAAGAATTGGGAATGTTTTTTGTTTTTACTTCAGATGAGTTCTCATAATCTGTTTTTTTTCCTTCTCTTCTTCTTAGTTCTATTGGTTTACAGTTGAGTTTGGCCTCTGCAGACAAAATGAATCTATCAAAGCCTATGGAGCAGGCCTCCTCTCTTCCTATGGAGAACTGATAGTAAGTTTTAAAAAGTGTTGTTGTCTAATATAGGTCTTCCCTAGAAACACCGACAGCTTAGGAGTCTGCAATATTTTGCCACAGATGGGCATTACCATTAGGGAACACTGGAGGGTAACTCAGAGGCAAATGAGATCTATTTTAAAGATGAAGTAAAACTCTTCACAGGATCTTAATGATGAACAAGATATTTCTCATCAACCAACTGTAATGAAAACTCAGATTGGCCATTGTGTAGTAACCCTTGACTTACACTCATTTGTTTAGTTGACTATTCAAAGTTACAACAGCAAAAAAAATTTGACTTATGATTGGTATTCATACTTATGATTATTGTAGCATCACTGTGGTCACGTGACCAACATTTGGATGTTTGGTAACTGGCCTGTATTTATGATGGTTGCATTGCCTTGTGGTCATGTGATTCCATTTGGCAACCATTGGATAAGCAAAGTCAAAGAGGAAGCCAGACTCATTTAAATATTGTGTTATTAGCCTAACAAATGTGGTGATTTATTAACAATGGTGGTAAGAAAGGTTATAAAATGCAGCATAATTCACTTAAAAAATATCTTGCTTGGCAATGGAAAATTTGGGGCTCAGTTGTAGTCATAAGCCAAAGACTACTGGTATTTAAAATGTGTGGCTTGGATTCAAACCTGGTGATAAGTAGAATAGATCCATTAAAATAAATGGAACCTGAAGTGTCCAGTGGAGTGTTTTTATATGACACCCCTTTTCATATACAACATACATAAAAATATGCAACACCTAGAGAAAAGAGTAGAACCTCAATTGTTATCTTGATTTTTTTATGTCCCTCTATCCCAACCCATGGATGCCCTTAAATTAAGTTAGTTCTGATTTAACTGTTATTAGGTGACTTAGCATCAGAGGTGGTGTTCAGCCAGTTCTGACAGGTTCTGGAGAACCGGTAGTGGAAATTTTGAGTAGTTTGGAGAACTGGCAAATACCACCTCTGACTGGCCTCACCCCCATCTATTCTCTGCCTCCCAAGTCCCAGCTGATTGGTTGGATCTTCTTTTGTTGCCCTGGACAGGAGAATGGAGCTGGAAAGCAAGTTAGTGGGATGGGGAGGGAATGGGATTTTGCAGTAACCTTCCCCTGCCATGCCCACCAAGCCACACCCACCAAGCCACACCCACAGAACCAGTAGTAAAAAATTTTGAATACCCCCGCTGCTTAGCATGCAGGCATACTGATGTAAAATTTCCCCCGAATTAGTAAAATTTACAGTAATTCAATTGAATCGATGAGATTTACAGTAAATCATGCCTATTTTAAATCCTATTGTTTTTATTGGACCTGTTTTAAATTCAATGTATTTTTATAGAGACATAAAGTGCCTGTAATCCATATACTGCTGGCCACTGCTGGATGCTATGCCAGTATCCACCATCTAACTAAGCTGGCTGAGAATTACAGAAGATGTAGTCCAGGGTAACTTTAAGGCACCCCTTTGGGTGGAAGATTTCACTTGGCTGCCCTAGCTGAAGTTATCCAAAATGATTCCAGTTGTAACACTGTTGTTAAATATACTATCTGTTTATAAAGCAATGGCTAGCCAGTGTTTTTAAAAGAAGGCAAATTTCATAGTTCATTTTCAAGTACCATTTGGCCTAGAAAGTCATTTTGTCCTTCAAATGGGAGGTGACATTTAAACATACTCTATCTGAACCCATAACTTACCATGACAGTGAATGCGGTGTTTCTTGAACTTTAGAAAACTGACCAATACACTCAGTTTTGCACTATATTTTTACTGTGTGTTCAGCTGTTCTGCATTATATACAATGAATTTTATGTTAACACCCAGGCTGGAGTTGAGCCCATGTACAGTAAAATGAAATGGCCCATAGTTCACAGCTGGCAGGCGTTTTTCCTCTGCATGCTTCATTTGCTGAAAAACAAACCTCCCTTCGTTGTGAAAGGTTATGTCGGGTCATCAAGCACTTTTTAAGCATATCTTCCCACTGCCAGAATGAAAGAGCCAGAAGGAAAAGCTGGGTCTGAGATTATAAAAACTTTTCAGCATGTATTCGTACGCCTTGAGCATTATGTCTCTGTATATTATTACAAATGGATATGGTTGAAATTTAAGGAATATTCACAGGGAGAATCAACTCAACATCATGCGATTGCAAATGAAATAATTGAGCTAAAATTCAACATTTGGAAGAGAATTAATGCTGCTTTCCCCCCCTAAATTTCCTATTTCTGACTTTGGGAGATATTAGAAGTTTCAAAAGATAAATATGTCCTTGGGCTAGCTTAACTCCTCATGATTGCTGTACATGACCAAAGGCTTGTGTGTGTGTGTGTGTGTGTGTGTGTGTGTGTGTGTATTTTAGCTTCCCAGTTTAATTTACTCCTTTGGAATTCCTTAGCATCCATCCAGCTACAACTAGATCTGATTCTGAATTTGAGCATGGAAAGATTAGGCAGGGGTCAAATTAGAAACCAACAGCTTTGAAACAACATAATAAATGAGGGCTTTGTTGAGTCATATTAGAATGCCATCACCATTTCTGGAAAAACATCCTCTTTTGTCCTTTCTTTCTTTCTTTCTTTCTTTCTTTCTTTCTTTCTTTCTTTCTTTCTTTCTTTCTTTCTTTCTTTCTTTCTTTCTTTCTTTCTTTCTTTCTTTTCCTGACACTTCCAATAAGAGTCATAATATGAGGACTCAGGCAGGGATGTATCTCTGGAGTAGATGTTCATAACCTGGACACCATCCAGATTCATAGATGTCAGCTGCCAAAATCAAATCTCAGTCATAGTCACTGCGCCTGGGACTCCTGGGAACTGAGAACCCATATACTTGGAGAGTGCCAAAGCTGGGTAAAACTGCTTTGAAGATTCTTCTCCTCCCCCCTCCCCATGGCAATTAAGAAATACAGTAGCAAGGACTACCATGGATGTAATGACAGACTGAAGACAGCTCCACTTTTGTGGAGTCAACAACAGTGTTGAATAGAGGAACTGGTGAATTGATCAGGTTCTTGGAACTCCTCTCTGGGTCAAGGAGAGAACAATAATCAATCACTCACACATTTGCACCATACGAAGAGATAATAATATAGCCATCTCCAGCAAATTTGATAGTTCTGGGAGCCAGGGGAAAAAACATCTTGCCCAAACCGTGGCTAAGCATCTTCAAAGAGATATTGGATTCATCCACTTCCTCTCTTAACTAATCTAGGAAGTTGCTCATTATTAATTTACTAGAAGTTAAGAATATTCCAAATGATGTTTTATTACACTTGGAGAATCTCCTTCCACTCCGGGTGAAAGAAGTTCTATGTAAGTTTAAGAATTAAAAAGAAAGATCTCCTTTCTGGAAAACAGCCAGAGGGAGGTGGGAGGGAGAGACTAGAATGTGGATGTTGATAAGTTAATGAGCTAGAATTGAAACTTTGTTTTCTGTGGTGTGCTAAAGTTTTAATAAAAGAATATATGAAGACTTTAAAATTAACTTTAAGAAATACTCTTGTAAAAAAGGTTTGCTGACTGGAAAATAAACAGATGATAAGAGGGGATTTTGAAGACCGACTAGAGGGAAGTTGAAAAAAAAAAGTATAATTAAAGGAAAAAAGTTCCAATGGAGCAATGCTATTTGACTAGAGAAGAAATTAAGGCTGCTAGGGAACACTGTTTCCTAACAAAGAATGAGACTGATTTGAATGTGGATTTGGACTTTTTTAAAAAATGCAAGATTACAAAAGTGACATGGAAAAAAAACTGTGGGTCTGAAAATGGATTTTAAAATGTCAGAATATGACAAGGAAAAAGATGACAGAATGGATTTACAAACAAATAAATATACAAACAAACAAACAAATATCCAGCTGATATTTTAATAAGTAAAGAAAACATATGAATAACTCAAAACAATTATTTGGAAAGCTTTTTTATTTGGCTTTACAAAAAGGATGTCCTGAACTACTGAAACTATTCCTGAAAGGAGACAAAGAAAAAAATGATAAGAAATCAATCTGTGGAACATTTGGAATTAAAAATCAAACTTTTTAAAAGTAAACAGAGGGATTATAAAATATACTTTTTTGACCAAGACCAAATAATATATACCAGTTTCTGATAGTTATAAATGGGTTTTTTTTTTTTTTTTACTAAGACTGAATAATGAAACTGTAAAGGTTTGTTTATAAGTGGGAGAGATTTATTTTGCTTTATTACTTAAAGAAAGTGATCAGTTAGATTATATAGTGGATTTATTTGATTAAAGTCAATGTGTTTATGTGTATGTGTGTTTTACTAATTCTAGTAGCTTTTACTAAATTTTTGTTGATTAGTATCAAATGATTAACAATTTGGTTTGGGAATAAAATATGGGAAGAAGAATTTTAAAAAAAATTAGAGAAGGTGTTATGTTTTAACACCTGGAGAGATGACTGGAGAGAGTGGAAGTAATCTTTTAGCTCTTTTTCTTGTTTTCTTTAATTTTATTTTTAAAATCTCTGGCACTCCTCTTTTTCTTTACTTTGCTTTCTATATTTTTTCTTAGTTTGCATTAGTCTTTTATCTTTGTACTTATCAACATATCAACTTATTATTTAAAAAAAGAATACAGTAACAACAGTAGTCCAGGTATCAAATAGTCTGGCTAATATACTTGGCTGGAAATATATTTGTTTGAAAATACTGAGCATGAGCATAGCACCTCTATTATTAATTAAAGCAAACACATCATTTTTGCATGCATGACTAAAAAATGTATTTGTTTTATGGATTGATTAGTTGAATAGCTGGTTGGGAATAGATATTGTTTGATTCTTTATCATGATGGTTAGTGTAACAGAGGCAGTTTGGTGTAGTTGTTAAGGCATCAGGCTAGAATCCCAAAGACTGTGAGTTCTAGTCTCTCTTTAAGCAGGCAGGCAGCTAGGTGACCTTGGTCCAGTCACTCTGTCTCAGTTCTTGGAAAGCAGCAATAGCAAACCAGTGAAATCTTGCCAAGAAAACTGTAGGGACTCATCCAGCCAGTCACCAGGAGTCAAAACTGACTAGAATGGACAAAAAAAAAACAGAGAAACAAACAAAAAAGAAAACGGGATTTCCAATTCACAGTTTAAACAGTTCCACATAGAGTTTAAAAATTAAAATCAAACACTTTACAATTTTGATATGAAATAACTTTGCTTAACTTTGCTCGATCTCATCTGTCTTTAAAAATGTACAAAACTGGACATTAGAAATGTGCAAATCAAATATGTCCAAAAAAGCTGAATTAAATGTTGGTTTGCACAGAAAACAATTCAGTTGACTTCAATCTAAAATGAATTCTTCTGTTGTTCTTCACTAAAAGTATGCTTTATCAGAAAAACCAGAATATAAACCCTTTGATCCAGATGTGATGGTGGTCCAACCTTATCATGACCAGACCTTTCAGCCCATTTACTTTGTAGCAGACTGTTTTGAAGATGCAAAGTCTCAGCTACAGTAAGTATAAAGATGATAGCTTCATATCACCAGATTAGGCTGATCTGGATTTATATCAAGAGTGCAAAACTTGCAATCTCCAGATGTCCATGATCAAATGTATTCTGCAAAGTTCTGGTGAAGCGGATGTTGGGTTATGATTTTCAATATGGGGGAAGGAAAACTATTAGACATATGGGAATGAATGTTAACCACATTTGGCAATTTGATGAAATGTTAATTAAAATTAAACTTTATTTGAAACAAAGTAACTCCATCCATGATGGAGCATGAACTCAATGTGACTTTCAAGCTGAATAGAGCTCCCAACTTTAAAAAAAACTGTGTAATCTTGGTTTAGAACTTCTTTCATTAACATATAGCAGGGATTTCCGGTCTTTAAAGGTAGTTGGCATTAGTACCTTTGGAGTATGTAAACATACTGATGATACAATTATAAATTATTTGCTGGTGAGAACCATCCAGAGGTGGGCATAATCAGTTACAAAGCACTTATGACAATTGTTCTAGCCACTCACTTCCTTAGAATATTCTGGACTATCTATATTTACATGTTTCTTTTCTGGGCAATTAGACATACTGAGGTGCAGCTATTCATCTATTTTATTTTCCAGGAAAGGGATCCCAGATGTCTTCTTAGGAATAAAAGTTGTACTAGGGCCTTCCCATTTTTTAAAAAAATATTTGAAGGTTGTTATTAAAAACCCTAATGATATATGTGTATGTAGATCAAAGGTGGGGGAAGAAATATGAAGTTCCACTTATATATTGGATAGCACTCATCTTCAAAGAAATCAAACTCACATGCATGGTAATTGTTAAAGCCAATATTAGTTTAGTGTTAGAGGTAATGGTATATTATGTTGTCATGCAATTGGAAAAAACTATTTTTCCTTCTTCAGACCAGAGATACATCCTTTGTTCCTTGCTCTATAGGAAATATGCTCTTACAATCAAGAAGACTTTTCCTCTTCACTACAATCCCATTACCTGCACCATGGAAGCTCTTGATTCACCACAGAAAGTATCGGAAATTGCCAGTCACTTGAAATATGAACTGACAACTCTCTGCCATGTTTTGGAAAAGCTTTTGTAAAATAATGGCCCTAATTTATGGTAGGTATAAGACAACCATTAGAATAGTGAAGATCTTTCCTCGTTTAAGTAAATTGTCTTCAACACTGGAGAAAAAATGAGTAGGCAAGCAGTCCATTTAAATGAAAGGTTTTGCCAAACAATAGGAACAAGAAGCCTTGGGAACTGCAAATCAGACATTTTGGAGGGGAAATGTTCAATGGCAATTTGCTTAATTCTTGCATGACATTTTGTTAGAAAACAAGTTTCATTCTTGCATTACATTTTGTTGGAAAACAAATTTACTCCTTGTAATTTATTTTTCTTTATTGTTTTGGTTTTTTGATGTAGCCCTACCTGATATAGCCCTGCCTGACTTGATCAAAGGCCTTCTGGTTGTTAAATGTCTGTGCAATGTCTACAAATCAATGTTCTTCAGGAACTGAGAAGAAATACCTTCTTAGGATTTATATTTTTTTCCTTTTTAATCTGTATTATTATCAATATCATCATTCTTTGCATCCTGCTTAGTAATAAAATTCTCTGGATGGGTTTAGGATGATAAAACTTTAAAATAGAAGAGTCCCGACAACAAAAGAAAAACGTATCATTGTAAACATGAATATTTTATATAAAATGCCACAGTAAGAACAAAAGTTTAAATAATCATGTTTAGTAAAATTTGCACCATCTCCCACATTCTCGGTGGGATGGAGGAGAATTCCTCATGCAACAAACATATAGAAGGTTCCCATGAGTCTTTCAGGGAAGGTGTTCCATAGTTAGATGCCACCACAAAAAAGACTTTCTGAACTTGATAATTCATCACCAATCATCAGTGATTGGCGAATATCTCCTTCATGAATTTATCTGATTCATCTATACCTGGCTCAGTTATATATTTTTTTTCAAATTTTATTGATTTTAATTAATCACATTTCTTAGTGTTTAATAAACGTCATGTTTTAATTTGCTTAACAATTCTGATTATATTCTCAATCTCCACCCCTTTTTTTCCAACCACTGGTAAAATAGATTTCATGTTTGATAGTATTCTGTGTCTTCTTTCTGCTTAATTTTCAGTGTCAGTCTATCCATTTCAATGTCAGTCTATTTACTATCTTCTTAATTATCTCTTCATCTTGTAGTGTTTCTTCTCTAATATTGTGTGAATATAATCCTTGCTGCTGTTACAAAATGGCTCAGTTATTATACTCCATTAATTCAATAGTGGAAAATTAAAGTAGCTCTGATTATCTTTTCTCCTAGCTGCCGACCAAATTCATTGTACCTACCTAGTTATCCATTCTTTTGTTGAGATTAGTTGTCTAGTCAGTTGATCTCTAAACCAGGATGATTTGTCTTGTCAGTTTGTCTAGTAACACTGCAGGGTTATTATTTTTTATTGTAAGCATATGTCTGACAGCAAATAAATACATCGCCTAGAACTGCATTATTATTAAAGTTCACATTGCATTATTTTTAAGATCACAATATAATATAAATTTCAGCTCTTTTAACTGCATATTTTCCTACTGATCCATTTGTATATTACAACTAAAATTTTTGGCCCATTTTATCATACATTCTTTAAGCTGTTCTTCCTCTGTTTAAAATATCAACAAAAGTTTTAAAAAAATAGCAATTACATGTTCATTATAGGTGCATATTGTACTTCAAACTATGACTTATTTGTTCCATAAGTTTTTTTATCTATTTTGACTGATTTTGTTAACTGTAAATAGGAAGGCAATTGACAACTGTATGCTTCTGCTAAATCTCTTGATTTAATATTATATTCCCCTTAAGGGTTTTCCAATAATTCCTGCTGTTTGCCTGCTGCTTCTCTTCTAAGAAATGTTTGTTATGCTGAGATCCACAGAAGTGGTTTCAGGCACCACCTGGGTTTATAACTATTCCATATTCTCAATCAACTTTAATTTAAAGTTTATATTATAAGTAAAATCAAAAACATTTATTAACTGGATCAAATATATAATTGTTTTTGTATGCCTGTTAAACACATTTTTTCTGCTCATGGTTTTTCTTTAAAGAAGAACATTTGGTAGAATAATTATGTCAAAGTGCAGAAACTCTGTAGTGTGCATAGAAGACTTTGTTACTCGAAATATATGAATTGAAACCCAAACTAAATCAAAAAGCTGAATTGGCACTATATTCAAAGTTGAAAAGTTAACAAGGCTATACAGTATTTTGGCTTAAGATGTGTGAACTCAGCCAGCGTGGTTTGTGAAGCATGCTTTACTACAAATGTACTATGTGACTTACAAGTGTATTAAATAAGTGCAAACCATACCTTAATGTGTTGTGAGACCACAAGTAATGGTATTACTCTGATCACAATATCTTGAATGTCAACTATAGTAGTGGCCGCATCTGCAAACAGCCTTAATTAAGGCAAGTTGCAACTGTTTAATATTTTAGTATTGCAATAATATTTTTTTGTCCACTAGATGACAGCATTACATCAATATTTTCCACCACCTCCATTTCATCTTGGCATTCTTTTATTTAAAAGAAATCACTTTTTTTAGTGTTAATTCCCAATAACAAACTGTAAAACCTTTGTAACTTCTATAGGAAACTATAGAAAGGAAGGAAGCAGACAAAAAGGCACTCTAATGATTGTGAGGTCAGCCCCTTTATGACCCTGGTTTCTTTAGTTTTCATTTTCCTTGCATATTGAAAAAGACGCCTACTACAGCATGTCTACTGTAGTACAAAGCCAAAACAAATTAGTTTTGTTTCATTTACGAACGGTTGATTAATGAGATGGAGGAGTAAAGCCTGTAGAACTTCATTCTCATAGTTGACTTATATTTGAAACTTCAGCAGTCATAATATATGTGATTTTCATCACAGGAAGATGTTTGAGCTCCTTGATCAATTTGGTGGGCTCCATTCTGCAGTTTTTTCAGCTCTGTTCTAAACCTTTAAAGCACAGGAACCAGAATTTTATGCAATACCTCAGATCCTGAGATTCTATAAACAAATGTTGGCATTTTTATTTCCATTTCTCTTCCTAAAGATCTACAGCATAGAATTTGCCTTTTTTTTTTCAGTAGCTCTGCACTGAACTGACATCTTTATTGTCTGTTTCATTATGTCCCCAAGGATGTTTTTTTTAATTTGTTAATTGCAGAGAGCTCAATGTGTATCTGAAGTTAAGAGTTTTTACCTTAATGTACATTAGTTAAACTGAATTTACTATTTGAGTGATACTTAAGAGGCACTCTATCTTGGTATGGTTTTTACTACCCTGAATAATATCTCCTTTTTTAGTAGTCTGCACAGTATCACCTGCAAACGAGACCAGCTCTTGCTTACCTTTAAGTCAAGTTCTATAGCATCACCCTAATATAGATCTTTGCTTTCTGGGTTTTTTTAAATTAAAAAAAGCAGGTTTTAAGAACCATAATAATTTGCTAATTACTGCAGCCCAATATTCAACTGTGAGGTATGCTAACAGTCCAATGTACTTTGCACAGGAAGTGAAATTAAATTGAATTATTCAACCTGAGCTCATTTGATATACTGTAACAGTTAAGACATAAGACTAGAAACTGGAAGACCATAAGTTCTAGCCCTGCTTAGGCACAAAGCCAGCTGGGTGACCTTGGGCCGGTCAATCCGTCTCAACCCCAAGAAGCAGGTAATGACAAACCACTTCCAAAACAAAAAACAAAAAACCCTTGGCAAGAAAACTTCAAGGACTTGTCCAGGCAATCGCCAGGAGCCAACACTGACTCAAAGACCCCAAAAATCAGCTAGATATTGTTGGTTCCACAATTAGGGTTGTGAAAGTTCCTCATATGGGAGATTTTCATAGTAATAAAATAAATTAAAATTACAACAGTAACAACAGGGTAAATGTCAAAACATATTAAATATATTTCTTAGTGTTTTGTCGGTTCCACAGCAGACAAACATTCACATCACCAAAAAAGGAAATGGATACATTTGGGGCATTTATTTGCTTGATGGTAGGATAAGAAAGAAAAGAAGCTAACTGGAGGGAAAGGAACTCATGCAACTGAATAAGGTTTAAAAGCAGCATAAAATGGATAGTTTACCCTGCTGACAATAAGTTCTGGTGATACAGCTGAAGATTCTGGTAGACAAGAAATCCCAACATCTGGCACTCTTTTGGTAAATGTGCTTGACAAACTCATAAATCAACATGTCACCCATGTTTTCATCATAGACATTTCTATGGTATTTTAATGATCTTAATGCTCTTTGAATAACCAAACTGCAATAAAAATAAGCATATTTTAAAGCACACAAACTATGTATTGAAGTAACCTGAATAGGGCTTTCTTGCCAACTTTATATCTTCCTAGTATGTTGGAGTATAACTTTTGAATTATCAGACAATTGAATGTCTCTCAAGACACATGACTTGGAAAGACTACTGTACACAATGAGTTCCCTTAAATATAATTATAGGTAGTTTTGAGTAGATGTGGACAGTATTGTAGAATGAACTACTAATGCAAAACTATATGGGCATCTTTGTACACCTGTGAGTAATTTGTGCTGTAAAAGTACTGTTTTTTGAATGCAACTACTTGCAACATAAATGGGCAGGAGATTTTTTTCAAAATTAGTCCTTAGTAGATTCCAAAGACTCACCTTCAACACATTGGTGGAGATCCCTAAGTGATAGAGTTAACTTACAACAGCGTGATTCTGTAAAGCAACCTGATACTCAATATGGAAGATCTATGAAATGTTTACAAAACTGCCAGCCTGGAAAGACAAACCAAGAAATACACTGACAAAATAAAACAGATGAAAGTATTGCACACATTGTTTGCCCAAAAGCCTTTCTAGCCACAATATGTGAAAATCCACCCAAGCCAAACCAGCTTTACCCCCTTAACTGTTCTGTTCAGTCTAATCCTTTATTTAGGGCAGTATTTTTCAACATAACCATGGAAGCATCTTCAGACATTGCTAGCTCCCTTTGCTAGGAAATGGAGATGAGCACCACCTCCTAAAGTCAGGCACAATTGGACAGGAGTAACCTTTATCCTTTTTTTCTCAACTTCAATAACTTCATGATGTGCAGACTTCAATTCCCAGAATTCCCTAGCCAGCATGCTGCCTAGGTAGTTCCACAATTCTTAAGAAGAAACACTGATTTAGGGCAATGTAGAGGCTGGACTTAAAGATATTATTGGAATGTATATTTGATCAAGTTTTCAAAATCCTCCCCTGAACACAGCATCAGCAATGCTTAATTTTGCTGTCCAAATTTTAGTTCATAATCATCCTCAACACAGATTGACTTTGGAAAGAGATTTTTGATTTGCGTGCCAAAGAAAGATTTAGGAGTCACTGACCCACAGAGCACAAAAAACCCTAACAACCCACAAATCACCCTCTGCTGCCTTTATTCCATTTACCTTTGGGTGGTTTTTGACTAACTCACATCCAACTCTCAGAATTAAATGGGAATCCTTCTTACTTTGGCAGGGGATTTTCATCTTTAATGGGAACAAAGAAAAATGAACAGTTAGTACTTTTGAAGATCTGTTATAATTCCAGTTGAATCTTTTTCTCCTCTGTTCTCTGGTGGTAGAGAAAGAAGCAGAAGAATTAAGCTAGTGCAAAGAACTGCCTTGTGGGTAAAAACAGCCATGAGAAGAATTTGTTAGGGTAGCCTTTCTTAAGAAGGTATCCCTTCCCTACCTATGTAGGATAATGGAAGTCATAAAGCCTCACATCTGCAGGAAATCAGGTTGGAGATGAAATTTAAAATTCACAAACCTGAGAGGTGTAAAAGTGAAGACTGGCATTCTGTTTGGCCACCATTTTAAATCATGGTTTGTTGAATGAATCACAATTCACACAGTACCCTAACCCACTCGATTGTATTTGTATGTAAGATCAGAATTACAAATAAAAGATTTCAGCATTCTTTTAGCCAAAATAAGTTACTTCCAGGACCACTTGCCTCTCATATTGTTCCCTTTTCATCAGTTGAGAAAGGAATAACATCTCTTAGCTTCAATACATGACAATTTTATTCATTTGGTGATATTTAACCTTTCAGTGTATGTTCTGACCTAGGCTTCCCCAACAGCACGAAGCCGACTCCTCGTCCCGATAAACCCCTTTTATTTAATTTACAGTGAATTCCTCTCCATCAAAATCCCGACCAACAGTCTTTCAAGATTGTTCACAATTACAGACCTTTATCAGGCTTGAAGAGTGCCCAGGCCAATATCTTTCAGATGCCACAATACTTGGCAAGAATGCAGGAATGAACTAATTGTCTCCTGCAAAACCCCACTCCCCTTTTGTTCCTCTTTTATTCCCTATAGGAGGGGCCATTCACCATCCACCTGTGGCTTCACTCCCAAGTTGACCCTTGTTCCTTAGCTGTTTCCTTCATCTGGCAACTCTGTGCATGCACACACTAGTAACAGGTTCCAGCTGTTCTTCTGTCTCACTGTTGTCCAATTCTGAAGGCAGCTGATAGCTAGTCAGATGGCCCTGGCCCCATCTCTGCCTCTGACGCAGAGCACTCATCAGAGCTTTCCCCAGACTCCAGAACTAGCCCACGTTCCTTCCCAACCTCCTCACTGACTGAATCAGCTGCAAGCTCTGCTGGCTGCTGATAGATCACAACAATGTACTGCGAAGAGGAAAACAGTAAGGATTGTGGTAATGACCCTCCACATCTTGATTTCTTAGAGGCAGACAGCTTCAACAATTAATGCATATAGACCTGAAATAAGGCCTACCATTACATCATCAGACATTAAAATAGGGTGTGAGCATGTGCTTGTTTGTTTGTGTGTGTGTCTAGGTATAGATGGATAGCTAGCTAGATGATCGATAGACAGTCAGACAGATACACCCCTATACATGTACATGCATACACATACCATATATATATATATATATATATATATATATATATATATATATATATATATATATATATATATATATATATATATATATATGATGATGGCAGATGAGATTCTGCCGAAACGTTGCTACAACTTTATATATATACACATACATACATACATTCATTCATTCATTCATATATATATATATTCATATATATCATGAATCTATACATAAATTTTAATTTAGAAATCGCCCTGAAAGAGTGACTCTGGGTGGTGTCACCTCCACAACAGAGGTGCTTTTCGTGGAAATATCCTTTACTTCATAAGAAACAGTCCTGGCAATGAGTTGTGAATAAACAAAAAGCACTTTCTAAGCAAACCAATTTGTTTATATTTCAGATTTTGGCCTTGCTTATTAGCCAAAAAGTTAACCTGAAGCCAAGTATTGTTACCAAACAGAAAGATAATGTCCTTATTTCCTCTTGGAACTCAGGAGATAGATCATGTTTTTCCCCCTGAGTGCCAGGGTGACATTAAAGAGTAAATAACATAACTAACAAGCATTATGGGAAATTAAAATGCTGTTCATTTCTTTAGTAAGCTGTTGTCATCACTTCCAGCAATGTAAGAGGCTCACTCAAATCAGCACTCACTCCTCAGCAATTTCTAAGGATAAAATTCTCATGGGAAGGTCTGGGTCAAGTGTATTTTTAAGTAGGAACTCAATGAAGTCTTGGCCCTATGCTTTCTGAAATCAGGCTCTGCTCTTGAATATTACCATCAATTAATCCTTTCCTTAAGAGCTTCCACTCTCAGCTGTAAGAAGATAAAAATGGACCAAAACATTACTACTAAAATTGAAGATTATTCATCATTACTTTTTGCCAATTGATTTCATTAATCAATTCATCAGTTGAATAAGTGAGTAAATCTACATATATGTGCACATCTGTGGTTAGACACCTTGACTTTAGAAGAAAGCATGTACTTAAAACAGAACTTGACAAACAAAAATGAATCAATGAACTAAATTTATACCTAAATTTATATTTACCCTAATTTCAGTGAAATCTCCTCCTGTGTTGTTTGCCTGCTTACTCAATTAGGACATTCTATTCTCCTTTTTTGTATACACAGAGTTTTGTGTATCCAGAATGGATCATTAAAACCAGAAGTTAAAATATATTTTTTTCTTAAAATGGTTAAATTCTAAATAGAGAAATGTATAAAAAAGACCAAATTTCTGGAATTTTCTTTTATCAAGGCTGCATTTCAGCGTGACCCCTTATTTGAAAAAAAAAAACACGTTATTCTGCAGCCCAATTGATTTAGATACCACGAAGGGAAAAGAGATATTTAGAATACTGGCCCAGCATTCATGAGAGTTACTGGCTTCAACATTCATGAGAGTTAATACCTCTCGCATATATATACATATACTGTGATGATGGGACAAGGCATGAAGGTTACTCATCCAACTGAGAGTTCAAACTCCCCTTTAATGCTGTAAATGTCCCCTCAAATGCTCTCATGTTCTTGGCAAGTCCCAGAGCAAAGCGTGTGCACACACACACACATAAGCCTCTGGCTGCGCCCAGTCCAGCAAAACAAAGGAACAGGGAAATGAGTCCATGAACCAAGGAACAAACAATGAGTCCACGAAGTCAGAAAGAAGGCACTGAGTTCAGAAGTAAGGAAGAAGCAAGCAGTCCTGCAAACTCCAAATGTCTGTACCAGCACACCAAACTCTACCAATTCAGCATTTGTTCCTGAAAAATGTCCCTCCCCACAACGTCTCCTTAAATCTCAGTCCCCAAGTGTGCCTTATGAAGAGGGGCAGGGTGCTCTCCTCCTGAGTCATCAGGTCAGCCTGCACTGTTCCCAACTTCTCTCCACTCTCCATGCTTGGGGTTCAGGAGGTTCTTGCTCATCGCCTGCGCTCTGTCGCTTCTCATGACTACTACTTGCCTTCTCTCGGTCATCCTGTCCCTGTTCCTCCCTGCTAACATGCCAACGAAGCTGCCCCCTTGATCTCCATCGACTTCGACAGGGGCATTGTTATGTCCCTGGAACTTGCCAAAGTCCCCACCCAGGTCCGTTCATGCTGCGGGGGCGTTTGCTGCCCCTCATTGGCTGGCCTCCCTCGACAGCCGGCTATAAAAGCCAGCTGCAGGGTCCGGCCAGCCGCTGTTCGCTGTGAGCCTGCTCCAGGCAGGGCTAACATGTTCAATCCTTTATTGTTTCAATAAAGTCTTGTTGCATCCATGCTCTGGTCTAGCCTCTCATTGCTCAACTACAACACTGGCAACGAGGATGGGATGGCTACCAGAGGCAATCCGCAACAGCTGAAATCACTGAATTGCTGAGCCGCAGCCGCGCCGCCGGAGAGCTCGGTCAGCAAGAGCGAAAGTAATAAGTGTCTGTAGCCGCTTGGTTAGTAAGCTACAGGGGAAAGTGGAGCGCTGCGAGCCGCAGCCGCTCAACACAAAAGAGCGCGAAATTCAAACGGCTGTCGTTTGAATTTCTTGCCGGAATACAGCGTGGTGCTGTTATTCCGAGTCACCGACGCCTACGCAGGCGCGAAATTTGAAGCGCTATCAGAGGCGGCTAGCCATTACCGCCTACGCTCCCCAGGAGCGCGAAATTCAAAACGCTGCCAACAGCCGTTGCAGCCTAGCCACAATTGTTAGCCCAGAGAGAGCAGAGAGGTTCTGTGGAGCCTCTCCAGAGCTGTAGTCACTAGCCTGACAAGAGCACAAAGTGCCATTTTGTTGTCCCAGAGAGATTTCACAGCAGCAAACCCTGCAGAAGCCCTCATCATGAACTCCAACCCAGCCTTCCCACCGTTCAAGCCGGATGAAGAAAAGTGGGAGTCGTACAAAAATCGTTTTAATCACTACATCGATGCCATTGGTCTGGCTGATGCTGGGGAGCACAGAAAGAAGTCATTCTTCCTCAGTTATTGCGGAGCCATCGTTTTTGATACCGCCACAGCACTCGTTGCTCCACATGAGTTAAAGAATGTCCCCTGGGCAGAATTGCTGGAGATCCTCACCAATCATTACTCCCCCAGACCCTCACAAATCGCGAGGCGTTTCACCTTCCGGATGAGGAAGCAAGTGGAAAAGGAAACTGTCAACCAGTATATGGCTGCCTTGAGGACTGCAGCCCTCCACTGCGGGTGCGGGAACTATTTAGATGACATGCTCCTCGACCAGCTCGTCTGCGGGGTCAAAGACCTTCACCTCCAAAGGCGACTTCTCGCCAGGAAGGACCTCAACCTCTCCCAGGCCGTCGAGGAAGCCTTGGCAGCAGAACTGGCAACCCAGTCAGCCTTCGAAATTCAAGGTCCCGTTCCCAAACAAAGCCGTGCCACCGTTCATTCAGAAGAGGTAGTCAATGAAGATGATCCCAACGATCAAACAGACATCCACCGCCTCGCTCATGCCAAACAACCACAGGCAGGAACCAGGCAAGAAAGCAACAGCGCACCCAAACACATCATCCTGTGCCTATCCTGTGGCGGACCTCACTCGAGAGCTTCGTTGCAAATTCAAGGGTGCCATCTGCAACAATTGCCACAAAAAGGCCACATAGCCAGAGTCTGCCAGGCGCGCACAACTCAGCACAAAGGTTCCTTCCTTTTCCCATTCTGGGCCCCAAAGGCAAGTACTAAATTGTCACACTTGCTACCATGCTAACCACACCTGTCACTCTATTAGTAAAATAACACTCTCCATTTTATTAGAAGGTAAACCTTGTCGTATGGAGGTTGACACGGGGTCAGCTCTCTCAATCATCTCTTGGAGCACCCTCAAGAAAATCCAGCCCAGACTATCCAGAAACCAGCTCCAGAAGTGCCAGATCACCTTGAGGGATTATCAGGGAAAGGACATTCCAGTACTCGGCAAAGGCAAGTTCCTTGTTAATTTTAAAGCTTTCAAAGGCCACCTGCCTCTAGTGGTAGTTAACGGCAACCTCCCTAGTCTTCTGGGGCTTGATTGGTTCCCCTACCTCGGCCTAGGGTTAACAGGAGTCCATGCTGTCTCAGCTTCTGACACTGACTCCTTATTCACTGACTACTCAGACGTTGCCAAAGTCCCCACCCAGGTCCGTTCATGCTGCGGGGGCGTTTGCTGCCCCTCATTGGCTGGCCTCCCTCGACAGCCGGCTATAAAAGCCAGCTGCAGGGTCCGGCCAGCCGCTGTTCGCTGTGAGCCTGCTCCAGGCAGGGCTAACACGTTCAGTCCTTTATTGTTTCAATAAAGTCTTGTTGCATCCATGCCCTGGTCTAGCCTCTCATTGCTCAACTACAACAGGCATGACACACAAACACACACACACATACACACAAAACAGGGATCCTGCCTCTTGCACAGGAGAAAATAAATTCTCTATATACTGCAACTAGGTAGAGGAATGACATTTTACATTGTGGTGAGCAATTGATCAGAGTTATATATTCATTTTTTGTTTCCACACAATGATCACCTGATTACATATTTGTCCACTGTGACCATCATCAGCTGACTATAGAACAGCTTTATTTCTGCTGTTACTCATTTATTCCAAGATTACTGGTTTCATATACATGTCAGAAAGATTCAGGGATAAATAAATCTTCTTAATTCTATCATGCGGATATCATGAGGAAATGAAGTGTTTCTAGAGATGCCTAGAGGACTACTTGAAGAAGACAAAGAGTAGGTCCAACTGAGCACTAATAAGAGCTTTCATTGAGGAGTAGCTTGTGGTAATAAAGGCAGCAAAACTTGCTCTCTTTTTTTTTTGCCTTAAGATGTCCACAGATAGTCACCTAGTCACCTTGTTTGTCATGATTTGATTCCTCCAAGGAATAAAGGATTGGGGGATCCCATGCAGGGTTATTGTGAGGATTGTGCTGTATTAAGCCTCTAGTGGACAAAGTGACTTGGATCCACTTGAAGTGGAACTCCCAGCTTGGCTGGTTCTTTGGAGATGACTGGGGGAGGGGCAGTCTTATCCAGTTATTTGAATGTTTAATTCTTCTTGAGGAAATGGGAGGGGGAAAGACCCAGCCCTGGTTTTTACTATTTGGCGAAGTTCCAGATTTTGGGTATAATCAACTATGGAAGTTATTTCTGCATCCTAGGGGAAAGCAAGCTTTCAATTTGAGTAATAGTCATACCAGCTGGAAACTTCTCTACAGTTTCAGTGAAGCCTTTAGCTTCCAGTTGTGAATTTTCTTATTAGGTATTTCAATCCTTCAGAAAAGAATAGTTACCAAAATATAAATCCCACACGATAAAGATGAATATGAGAATGTGGCTCAGAACATGAAGATCTTTGCAAACAGTTTTATACTTTTTATCTCTACAGACATACATTCATGCAAGGAGGCCTTGGGTCAGATCAGATTGTTAGCAGTCTAATTGTCTAATTAAGCAGCCAATGGAAGGAAAAAAATTATTCTGTGGAAGTGCTGAGAAATCAACACTCAGTTTATGCGCAAGTTCATCTGTCTGTAGGAGGGTTTGGAAATCTTCAGGTTCACTTCTCAGCAGTAACAGCAGCAGTTGTGAAATCTCAGGAGGCAAACGGGCCACCCAGAGTGCGTCAGTATCAGCTGGACAGCTGTGATGTGTATGCAAATGCCAAAGCATAAATGTCCTGGCGGGAAAAGCAGAAACAGTGGCCAGCACATACAGAAGAGTTCCTGGGTTTCTGTTACACTTAAAATTGAAGCCAGTTTTTGTAGTGATCCATCCCAGTGGCAGAAGTTGAAAGAGCTGCAACAAGTTTTGGTTAGGTAAATGTATCTTACAGAAAACAGAGACACCAAGAAGGCTGCTGTGCCTGTACCTACGCCTGGGATGCCTAAAGTTACATCCTGCTTGGGATTTCTCTTAATGTTGATAGACAAAAGACAGGCAAGTAGTACCTTCCCCACTGGACTAGGAACATCAAGAAACCATTCTGTGACTGTAGAATTACACAACTGATACTAGGCTATTATTTTTGAGAGTGATTTGGGGACATCTGCAGATAAGACCATCCCATGCTCTTGGCTGACTCTTGGAGAAAGAGACATGTGGTGGGTGTTGGAGATTCCCTACTAAGAAGGAGGCAAATATATGCAAACTAGACATATCATTTCAATTTGTCATGGCTCAGTACAACAGGCTACCTCTGCTGACTGTGGGCTACCAGCAGTTCGATCTTGACTGGCTCAAGATTTACTCAGCGTTCCATCCAGAGGTGATATTCAGCAAGTTCTCACCAGTTCTGGAGAATTGGTAGTGGAAATTTTGAGTAGTTTGGAGAACCAGCAAATACCACCTCTGACTGGTGCCGACCCCATCTATTCTCTGCCTCCCAAGTCCCAGCTGATCAGCTAGGTCTTCTATTGTTGCACTGCACAGGAGAATGGAGATGGAAAGCAGGTTAGTGGGGTTGGGAGGGAATGGAATTTTGCAGTAACCTTCCCCCAGGAGTGAGGAGGGAATGGAGATTTTGCAGTATCCTTCCCCTGCCAGGCCCACCCAGCCACGCCCATAGAACTGGTAGTAATTTTTTTTGAATCCCACCACTGCTTCTATCCTTCTGAGATCGGTAAAAGGAGGACCCAGATTGTTGGGCAAAATAAGCTGACTGTTCTGTATTAACATTCTTGTAAACTCGCATTCCGATTGGTCCGTCCGGACCACAACCCGATTGGTTCACTGAACGCCTGTGATTGGAGCGCTGAGAATCTACCGCGATTGGCTGAGCCGATCGCGGGAGATTCAAAGCGCTGCCATTGGCCGCCGAGCCGCTGGCCGGCTGTATAACACCAAGCGGCTCGCACGCTTTAGCTGTCCTTGTTCTGAAGTCACAATAAAGAGCTGACTGTTCACTTTCGCGTCTCGCCTCTTATATGACCCGATCCACCGATCTAGCACTGGCGACGAGGATGGGATCGTGAGGCGAGGACCAACCAGCACGTGGCAAACGGCGCACAATGACCTGCAAGATGGCCAGCACCCCGCCACCTGCTCCGTTTGACCCAGCCACTGAGGACTGGGAGTCATACACCGATCGCTTCCAGATGTTCCTGGAATGCAGCAACCTCAAGGACGCCAACGGCCAGAGGAAACGGGCAGTGTTTCTGACGCACTGTGGCCCCGCGGTATTCAAGATGGCCAAGGTGCTGGCCAAACCCGCCGACTGGGCTGACCTTGAGACCATCTTGCGCCGCCATTATGCCCCTGCCGTGCCCATACTCATCCGTAGGCACGACTTCTACCGCCGAGATCAGCGCGAAGGCGAAACCATAGGCGACTTCGTGGCCCAACTGCGGAACCTGGGAGGCCTCTGTGGGTTCACCGACCTGGACGAGGCGCTTCGTGACCGAGTCGTCCTCGGACTCAGAGACCCCGTGCTGCAAAGCTGGTTAATGGCCAAGGGCGACATCTCCCTCACCGACGCCCTCGCCGAGGCTACCGCCGCCGAGGCCACCCGCCAATCAGCAGCCTGGATGCGACAAGCAAACACGAGCGAACAGCCACCAACCAATGAAGCGACCCCAGCCCCAGCGAAGCCCGGAGAAGCCAGCCACCGAGAAACAACCACACATCATGGTGACCTCGAACCCCAATCCGACACCGAGGACGAAGACGAGGAGATCCATCGGCTACAGACTGAGCGCGACCGCCGGGACCGCTGGGGACGTAAGTCGGGATTCCATTGAGCTGGCTGCGGCGGCGACCACCCCCGCTCTGAATGCCGCTTTCTCGACGCCGTCTGCCGGCATTGTGAGAAGCGGGGGCACATCGCCAAGGTGTGCCGGAACAAAAAGAGCTACAGCCCGCAACGACGAGGAAACAGCCCCTGACGACGAGACAACACTCCCCCCAGGCACCGAGACCGCCAGACCGAGAGCCGGTGGAGCCGCGACAGCTGCAGCAGACGACTCAGCGAAGCACAGCGGTGCGAGGAGACCCACCAGACGGTCGTCATCGGCCATTCATCAACCATGGACGCCTGAAAGGTAAACGTGGCGCTGAGCATCGAGGACCAGCCCTGCGAGATGGAAGTGGACTCCGGGTCCTACCTCTCCATGGTCTCTTGGCGCACAATCAAGCGCCTAGTACCGACCATCCACCGCAACGAACTAGACGACCAGAAGCTAATCCTGAAAGACTACCAGGGAAACCGCATCCCTGTGGCCGGCATCGGACATTTTAAAGTCACCTTCAAAAACCACACCGAAATATTGCCACTCACAGTCGTGGACAAGGACCGCCCCAGCTTGCTCGGCCTGCAATGGTTCTCCCCGCTGGGAATTGAGGTGACGGGCATCCATCACATGGACGAGGCCGACTGGGAAGCGACCCTCATGAAGGAGTTCCAGGAGGTCTTCGACGACTCGCTAGGCAAGTACCGAGGGCCCCCTATCTCTTTCAACCTTAACCCTAATGTTGCCCCAATCCGCCTCAAACCTCAGCGAGTGCCATTTGCGCTCAAGCCGAAAATCGACGAGCAACTAGACAAGCTCGTCGCGCAAGGGGTGTTAGAGCCCATCGACCATGCCCGCTGGGAAACGCCCATAGTCACCCCCATCAAACCCGATGGCTCCATAAGAATCTGCGGTGACTACAAGGCCACCCTCAATCACGCGCTACAGCAAAGCGCCTACCCCGTCCCAGTAGTACAGCACCTTCTGCACTCACTGGGGGGTGGCCGGGTCTTTGCGAAACTCGACTTGGCGCAAGCTTATCAGCAATTGCTGGTCGATGCAGAGACAGCCGAAGCACAAACGATTGTTACACACCAGGGGGCTTTTCAATGCAACCGACTCCAATTCGGAGTCAGCGTCGCCCCAGGAGTCTTCCAAAGTCTCATGGAAAGGCTCCTCCAGGGAATAAAAGGAGTGGTCCCCTACTTTGATGACGTGCTGGTCACAGCCGCCAACAGAGAACAATTGGAAACCCGTTTAAGGGCGGTGCTTAGCAAATTCAAAGACGCCGGCCTTAAAGTCAAAAGAAACAAATGCCAACTCCACACTGAGAGGGTCAAATTCCTGGGGTACCTCCTGGACTGGCACGGAATGCACCCAAACGGAAAGAAACTTAGAGCCATCAAAGAAGCCCCCACACCAACAAACAAGGCAGAACTACAGGCATTCTTGGGACTGCTTAATTTTTACAATGTTTTCCTACCCCAGAAGGCGACTGTGGCGGAACCCCTACACCGGCTACTCGATAAAGCAGCCACCTGGACCTGGGGAAAGCGGGAGGAGACTGCGTTCCAACAGACAAAAAACCTGCTGACATCAGACGCAGTCCTGATCCAGTATAGCGAGACCCTACCACTCACGGTAACATGCAACGCATCACCCTTCGGCATCGGAGCGGTCCTCAGCCACACCCTACCCGACGGGAAGGAAGCACCCATCACCTTCTTCTCCAGAACGCTGGCCAGACCGGAAAGAAATTACAGTCAACTGGACAAAGAAGCCCTCGCAATCGTCGCCGGAGTGAAAAGGTTCCACAAGTACCTTTACGGTAGAACCTTTTCGATCATTACGGACCACAAACCCCTACTCGGGATACTTGCGGGGAACAAAGCCACCCCGAACATCCTGTCTTCCCAGATGATGCGGTGGTCCGAGTTCCTTGCCGCGTACTTGTATGAACTGTCACTCCGGCCCGGCAAGAACATTCCGCACGCTGATGCATTAAGCTGGTCACCACTACCAGACCTAGACGACGACCCAGTACCCACAACGACGATCCTGCAAATCGAGACCCTACCCAGCCCACTCTTAACCGCGCCAGACATTGCCCATGAAACAAATAAAGACAAACGGCTGGCGCGGGTATTGAGTTGGGTAGAGCGGGGGTGGCCGGAAAACAAGGGCGGTGAACAGTTCAAAGCCTTCCGAAACCACCAAACTGAGCTGTTCACACAAAGGGGGTGCATACTCGGGGGAGACCGGGTAGTCATACCAGAGACACTACAAAATAGAATGCTGGCAATGCTGCACGAGGGACACCCGGGGGGTTGTCAAGATGAAAGCCCTGGCCAGAAGCTACGCTTGGTGGCCAGGGATGGACAAACAAATCGAGACATGGGTCGCCGGCTGCAGCAGGTGCCAAGAGTCGAGATCCACC
Organism: Pseudonaja textilis; assembly: GCF_049901715.1. Taxonomy (NCBI): domain Eukaryota; kingdom Metazoa; phylum Chordata; class Lepidosauria; order Squamata; family Elapidae; genus Pseudonaja; species Pseudonaja textilis. Next base: position 54,100,582 of record NC_141994.1, read on the forward strand.
ACCCCCCGCCGCCCCGGTCCTGGAATGGGAAACCCCCAGAGGACCATGGTCATGAATACACATAGACTTCGCCGGGCCAACCAAGGGGCATACATTCCTCATCACCGTAGATGCTTACTCCAACTGGCTGGAGGTAAGCACCATGAGGGCAACAACAACAGAAGCGGTCATCGACAAGCTCAACAGACTCTTTGCAACGCATGGTCTACCGGATGTCTTAGTGTCGGACAACGGCCCACAGTTCACGGCACTGGCATTTGAAAGATACCTGGCCGAACGGAGCATCAGACATGCCTTAACCTCGACGGCTCACCCGGCGGCGAACGGTAGGGCGGAACGGATGGTCCAATACACAAAAAAAACCATCCAAAAAATTGAAACCGGCGACATCCAAGAAAAAATAAACAAACTACTCTTCATACAGCACATCACGCCGAGCACGACCACGAACAAGAGCCCAGCGGAGTTACTGATGGGAAGAAAACTGAAGTCTCCACTGGACTGGCTACACCCCACCTACAACCCAGAGAAACCCCCAGACTCCTCCAGCCGGTACCGGGCATTCAACACCGGGGACACGGTCTACGCAAAGAACTTCACGGGACACCCCCTCTGGGTACCTGCACAAATAACACAGGTAACTGGGCCCCAATCGTACAGACTCCAAACGACGGATGGAAGGAGCTGGAAGCAGCACATCGACCAGCTACGGTCCAGACTAGCCGCCAACACCCCCGACGCCTTGGCAACAACAACCACGGAAAGCAGAGGAGGGGAAGCCTCAACAACCAAGCTGGGGAACGACGAAAGGCCGGAATCGTCAACGGCACACCCCCAACGCAAGCCGGACACCCCCCGCCAGAAGACAGCAACATTCAAATAAACCAGCCATACTCACCAGCAGACCTCGAACTGTCGCAGACGGGATCTTCACCTGGAAAGTACAGCCAAGCCAGCTCAACCAGCCCGGAAAGACCAAGTGAGAGCAACAGGAACCGTGACTCGACCGACCCAGGTAGTCCGGGCGGGAGCTGCGGCAACAGGCCCGGCTCACCCTTCCAGGCGGTTCCATCAACGGAGTTGAGAGCGACGCGGAGCCTGTCCGAACCGGCCGACGATCACACACAGACTGAACCGCACAGGTCAACCAGGCAGGTTCGGAGTCCCACCTACCTGCACGACTACGTCACAATGCTGTGTCGGACAGGACCATGAGGGGAGGGGTGTTCTGTATTAACATTCTTGTAAACTCGCATTCCAATTGGTCCGTCCGGACCGCAACCCGATTGGTTCACTGAACGCCTGTGATTGGAGCGCTGAGAATCTACCGCGATTGGCTGAGCCAATCGCGGGAGATTCAAAGCGTTGCCATTGGCTGCCGAGCCGCCGGCCGGCTGTATAAAGCCAAGCGGCTCGCACGCTTTAGCTGTCCTTGTTCTGAAGTCACAATAAAGAGCTGACTGTTCACTTTCGCGTCTCGTCTCTTATGTGACCCGATCCACCGATCTAACACTGACTCTGTGAACTGCTTAGATAGGGCTGTAAAGCACTGTGAAACAGTACATAAGTTTAAGGGCTATTCCTATTGCTAGTCAATATTCATGCCATGACAAAAGAGACTGCTAGAACTCATTAAATCCATTAAATTACTCTAATATGCTAAGTAGGAATCAGCAAGAAGAAATGTTGAATGGAAGTTCAAAGACCAGCCCAGGGTTAGAAAATGTAGGAATTGAAGGCATAAATGGTGTCCTTACTACTTTTCCTTGTCAAAGGTCAGGTTCTCAGTAGGGATACCAAAGTATTAGTACTCAAGATTTTTTTTTCTCTTTAGGCATACACTGGTTATAATATAAAGGTGCAAAATTTGTTTTCAAAACCTCTCACAGATTTTTGTTAGAGTATATGACTAAAACCAAACTAAGGAACATGTGTGAGGAAGAAGGAAGCAAGATAGTAGATGCTGTGTGTCTTTCATGAACAAGGAAATGCAACAGAACAATCACAGAACCACATTATTTTTTTGTTCTGCACATTAGAACAATCATCAGCTAGGCAGTGTATCTTAAGATCATCAGGAAATAACTTTTAAAGAGGACTGTATAAAATATATGAGATTATAGTTCTCTTTCTCTTTTTCTTGTGAACATTGATCTGGGTATTTGTTCCATTAAATATTAATGTTTGTATTAATATTTATATCTGTGGATATACAAAATTCATTCATTTCTTAAGACTATCCTTTCTTCTTTCATTGCCTACATCCAAACTGTGTGGATTTTTTTATTTTTTGAAATATTCAGGTCCTGCTATTTTCATCTCTAATGTGATTACTGAGCATTTCCCTCCTGATGCATTGCTCTGCTTTAGTCAGTTCAGAAGGAGCAACTAAATGTATTATAGATGTCTGAGACATTTCTACTATTTTAGGTTTGAAAGAGAATCCTACTGCTTTATGAAGATCCTTTGCTCCTTTATTTGTTCCTTTGGTTATTTTGAAGTCAATCGAACAACTGACAAAGTTGGTTTATTGATGTAAAGAAGGATGATCCAATGATGAAGAAAAATAACTTTAGCAGATGTATTCCAAAGCATCTCAATAGCCAGTTATTATTAGCCCCACTACTGGCATAACTATATAAACAGAAATTGTTGAAGGGTATTGAAATGTACTTTATTTGTCGACATTAAAACTCTGGTCAAAAACCACACTGGCACTCTTAAATGCCGCCTTTGTTATCAAAACTCCCTTGTGTATTCATGTCTGCATCTTTGTTGAAATTCATATTGTCTGTAGCTGACTAGTACAGCTTAATGTCATTCTTATATCCCTGATCTTTTTATAATTGCTCTACTAAATTCTGGTTTACTATAATTTTAAATAAATCTCAAAAATGATAAAAACCCTTCCTATATTTTCCTTCCTTCCTTCCTTCCTTCCTTCCTTGTTTCATTCCTTCCTTTACACACATACCTCTACTACTTAAAAAAGGTATAATTTCACAGGTTTATGCATATTTAGTACTTCATCTATTATCATACAGGCTATATTGAATGAGGGGGAAAGAGAACCTGAAATAAAGGTGTAGGAGAGGCAATGGTTTCAAATGTGTTAATGATGAAATCTACCTGGATTGAACAATGGCAGAGCAACAATATAAAACAAATGTGCTGTGGGGAGAAAGATTAATCAAAATAACCCAGGAATGGAAATTTAAAATAATATTACAAATGCATAAAACCCAGCTAAGGTTGGATTCAGCCACACATTTTCCTTATCCCACTCTTGAAGTTTTGAAAATTTACATTTTAAGAATGAACGCTGTTCTTAGATTAGGCTTGCCTTACTCAAACTATGAAACATAGTTCAGTTGATGAGCAGATGCTTTGCATAGAAAAAAAAATTCAGATTTAAACCCTGGTATCTCTGAGGTCTAAAGATTTTAGAGGGTGAGGAACACCTTCTTGAGACATTGAGAGGAGCTGCAAGGTAGATTCAGCAAGATAAATAGTCTGAGCTGTCATAAGCAGTGAATCACTCCAATTCCTAATCTGACCAAAAACCATTAACAATATGGCAGTAATTTTTTTAAAATTCCCTACCATTCTTCACACACTTTTCATTAATATTATGTCTATATATCTATATCTTATGTCTATAAGCAAGGCATCTAAAAATATTAATTGCATCTTCTGCATTTTGAAATAGTTGTAATTAATCCACTCGGCCACTGGAGTTTGCAGATTTCTTCCTTGAGCAGATGAGTAGAATTGGACTACATAATCTCAAAATATCATTCTAATACTCGAATGCCATTAATTGTGAGATATTCTAAACTTAAGATACTAGAATTTGAATCTGAAGTGTAACATACTATATAGTGCATTTTTCAATTTTGACTGAATCTGTAATCTGTAATCTATTGATGGGGTTGAAGTTTTAACAGTAGGATTGAAATTCCATGATCATTCTAGCTGGCCAGAATATCTTCTTTTCTCTGAAGAAAAACATGCAAACACAGGGACTCTCCAGCTTCAATGTCAGCAAATCAAAGTCATAGCTTAGAAGCCTGGGCTTCTATCTTTACAGCCTTTTGCCACTGCTCTTTAACAAAACATTCTCAATCTTATGTTGCTTGAATCCTCTGCATACTTCTTAGTCTACAGTAAGTAAGTGCCAAATCCCACCCATGTTTCAGCACTGTTGCCAATCTTTTAAAAAATGATAACAAATCTCTTTTAGATAAATGATTCTTCCCAGCATGATATGCTATAATTTAAGACGTCATCATCAGCAAGCAATGGTCAGAAAGATTTCATCCACCAGGACCAAAGTATAGATCTAACCTTTTCTGAAACAAAATTTGGTTGATATCCACCTAAATAGCATACAGATTATCCACATATGTATATTACATTATATATTAATTTCTATTTATAATCAGTTGCAGCCTTCAGACTAAATTTAGTGTAAAGACTAAGTGGTTACTTACTTTTGCTCCTTGGAACACTACATCATTGTGACAATTGGATGACTTAAGTTAATTCTGAGATTATTTAATGTGTCTGAACCAAGGTTGAGAGTTAATAGGTAAATATGAAGTTACATTTATTTCTGAACATTCTGTTGGAAAACTGGAGAAGTTCATTTGGACAATATCTGGGGGAAAACAATTTTTAGGGTTTCTATAGAAGAATATGAATGAAGTTATTATAATTACAGTAGAATAGAATAGAATTCTTTATTGGCCAAGTGTGGCTGGACACTCAATGAAATTGTCTTGGTACAAATATTCTCGGTATACATCAAAGAAAAGATATATTCATCAAGAGTCAAGAATCATAAGGTACAACACTTAGTGATATTCATACAGTACAATAAGCAATCAAATCACAGTAGTCAATATAAATCATAAGGATACAAGTGACAAAGTTATAGTCATACAGTCACAAGTGGGAGGGGATGAGTGATAAAGAGTGATGAGAAGATTAACAGTAATAGTAGTGCAGACTTTGTAATAATTGAACAGTGTTAAGGAATTATTTATTTAGCAGAATGATGGTCCTTGTGTCTAGTTGTTCTGGTGTGCAGTGCTCTATAGTGTTGTTTTGAGGGAAGGAGTTGAAACAGTTTCTGTCTGGGATGTGAGGGGTCTGTAAATATTTTCACAGCCTTCTTTTTGACTCATGCAGTATACAGATCCTGACTGAAGGCAGGTTGGTAGTAACTGTTTTTTCTGCAGTCCTAATTATCCTCTGAAATCTGTGTCTGTCCTGTGGGTTGCAGAACAGCAGAGACAAATAAATGACTGCGATACATACAATGGAATCTTGCACTCACCATTCAATTCGCCATTGTGATCTTATTTTTACAAATATAGGCTTTAGAGGAAGATGCTAACTCAAACAAGTGTAAGTCATCTTGGACCAGGGCATTTTATGATGCCCAGGCTACATCCTTCCCTTTGTCAGTCAATGTTCGGCCTGCATAGATTGCTTTTATTTTGAAGTGACTGCTATTTTTTTTTCCAGTTTACATATGTGCATGTGTGCATGCTTACACATTTTCCATATTGGTTCAGCCCTCCACAACAGTCCCATTTTCTCATTTGGCCCATTAGGGAAATTATACACCCCTGGCATAGAAGAACACATCCCATCATCTCTTTGATGCCTACAAGTGGGTGCTGCAACACCTTCCCTCAAGCAGCTCTCCAGATACCTCCTTGTAAAGGCCCTCTAGTCTTTTGGGTAAAAATGCTAAAAAATATATAACCTTAGTAAGGAAAACTTTCCCTTAAAACTTTGCATATTGGTATCCAAGCAGGCAAGCCAAGAATTATTTTCATTCTATAAGATCCCAATGAAACCAAAAATCTCAGTGAAAATCCATATATGACTAGGCTTTTTAGACAATGGCTTCTTCCAGACAGATTGAAAACTGTCCAGAGAAGTTGGAGGGGCCAAACCAGCAGGAGCAAACAATAATTTAAGCCAAAAGTTAAACAAATAGACCAGCTCAAGCTTCAACTGTAAGAAACCGAGATTCCAAGTGCAGTGATGTGTTCAACACAACACTTCTCAAGATCTGGACTTTTCTGGATTTTTGTGACAAAATTTATATACAAAAATGCACATATTAGGAAAATTAAACATCCCCAGACACTTTAGTGCTATGCATTAGATGAACATGCTCCCAAATATGGACACTTTCAAACTTTGAAATGTGACTTGGGAAAAGCGAATAGTTCTTCAGCAAGCAAGGCTGGATGAAAGCAAAGCCAAGTTAAGGAATGTATTGACTAAAGCAGCGTTTCTCAATATCAGCAGGTTTAAGATGTGTGGACTTCAACTCTCATGCTGGCTGGGGAATTCTGGAAGTTTAATCTTAAAATTGCTGATGCTAAGAAAATGTGGATTGGCTATAGATCAGGGATTCTCAGTTGTAAGAAACACACCAAGGTTATAAGAACATTTCCAGCATGCTTTGAATACGTTGATTTTTCGGGATTTTTTTCTACATAACATTTTAAGGATTTCCTTTTCCAACATTCACAACTCATGTGCATTTTGGAGATGCACGCACACACACTTTGGGCATTTGGTGCTGAAAAGGTTAGCCATCCCTGCTATAGGCCATATCAACATACAAGGTTCAAACTCGTATTACCAATAAAATCCTATACAAACAATTTAAAATAAGAGTAGGGTAAAATACAATAATTTAATATATAAATATGTAAAATAGAATAAAATGACGAAATTATATAATTTCATGTCATTTTATTCTATTTTACATATTTATATATTAAATTATTGTATTTTATCCTCTAACTATTGTATTTTACCTTACTCTTGATTTAAATTGTTTGTGTAGGTTTTTATTGGTAATACTTGTTTGAACCTTGCATGACGATACGGCCTATAGGCTAATCAATCAATAAATGTAATGTAAATAATCAGATTTGCAATATTCTAATATTATAACCAATCTCAGTAAAAATAATGTTAATCTTCATGTGGAATTGATTTCCTGGTCTAGTCTATCTGATGAGGCTGGCACCCAATTACCTCACAGGACTTTTCTCAATTCAATTTTCCCAAGTTCTGGGAAAAAGTAGGAGATTGTACATACAAAGTGCTTGGTGACCTTTTCACAGCAGTCTGCTATAAGTTTTTTCAGACACTTTATAAAGCACTGCTATGTAACAATCCACAACCACAATAAATGTTAGATTTTACTCCTAACAACCTGAACCAACAAACTTAATCCAAAAATCAAATCACAGACCTCAGATTAGTAATATTTATTACAAGGAAGGTCAAAATAGCCAGCACACAAGAATTCCAGTGAGTACTTTAAGCACCTCTAACATAGACAATTTATGACTGCAACCCCCTTATCTGTTTTCTTGGGCTCTTATAAGGAAAGTGGCTGGAAGTTTGCCACTTTTGTGCAAATATTTCAGTAAGTCAGTGGAGCTGAGGGTGGGTGGGTGGGTGGGAGACATTGTCCTAACTGTCCAACACATTCTGATGGATGTTTCTGCAGAACCTTCTTTCTACACATAAGAGATTAAGCTCTACACAGTCTTTGCACAATTAAGAGACTTGATATTTTCAGAATTTCAGATCTCTGTAGTTTTTTTTCATCCTTCTGCCTCTGAGGTTATTCTAGTAGTACATCTAAGTTGAATTCGGGATTCTTTTCATCCGTCCCACAGTACCATCCCTCTCAGTTTCCTTTAAGAAACTTTTGCAATCCCTCGATGCATTTATGTACCAGCAATATATTTATTGCCAATGTAAAGTCACAGTGGTCAGCCAATGGAGAACAGATGGTTTTCATGAAAGGATACTAAATCTTTCTGCAAGAAGGAAATCTCCAGCAATGACACCAGCTCAGCTTCAGAACTGGCGTTTCCCCTAATATTTTCATATTGGGGGAGAAAATAAGGAATTCTACATGAACTGCTTTCACTGGGTCATGATTTGGTAATATGTAATGTCAAATGGCCTTTTAGAAAAAGAGCATCTTAAACTAGTTTTGGTATATATATGATCCTCTTAAATCTAGCAATTAGTCTTCAGAGGTGGAACAATTGTACATAATTTGTATTTGAATGCCAGTTTCAACACTCTGATAAATACCAATATTTTAAAAAAGACTTTGAAAGAAGTAACTAGATTTTACATATAATAAAGAGAACTGGATGTTCTGAAACTGACCACACGGAGGAAACTTGAAAGTTCAGGTTTATTGGAAACTGTTGTAACTTTCTAGTAGTATTGCTGTGATTTTGTGTTATGGTAAATTTCCAAACATTTTTCAAGATCCATTTGGAAATGATTAAGCTCATGTTACATCCCTCTGTTCTATTATTTTAAAAAGTGCTTGACTAGGTTGAGATACTTTCAGGCATTTTAAAGTGCTCATTGGAGAAATGAAGGGACTGCTTTTGTTGGGCTCAAGTTGTCTTGTTTCATTCCATATATGAATTAGATGCAGACCCAGTTTTCCCACGAGATGTGCATAGATATCCATTAGAATGATATCATGGGCAGCATCACCATAGCATTACACTTCACACAAAGTGTGCAATGATGTCATGATTATTTGGGCATCATTTGGGCATCATTTGGGCATCATTTGCCTCATCTTCCCTACTTGGGATGCTCATATGGACATGCTTCCTCTACTGGGTGAAGATCTCTGGATTCAACCCAATTACTTTAATTTCCCCTAAATGACTGATTAGAACAGAAATATTGCCAGTGGTTTGTGCTATTGAATTTTGAAAAATTTAGAACAGAAAATGGAAATGTGGGAAGGGTATTTCTACCAGTCAAACAAATATTTCTGGGATTTATAGACCACCTTTCCACAAACATATGACATTAAACCTGGATAGGAAGAATATTGACATTTTTGAACATTGATGTTGAAGAAAACTTCTGAGAATACCATAGACAGTCAAGAAACTAAACAAATGGATTATTAAACAAATCAACTCAAAGTTTTTACTTTGGGCACAAATAACCAGGTTCATATTATCATACTTTGTACATGTTATGTGAAAATTTAGCTCTCTGGAAAAGACTTTGATGTTGGGAAAGATGTAAGGAAAGACAAGAAGAGAACAAGGAAGGTAGATGGACTTGATCATAATACCAGTGGGTGTACTGCTGGAGCACTTGAACGACCAAGTTGAGTACACATAATCCTGAAGAAGATCTATTTACATAATCACTATACTGATTTAATGCCAGCATCAAAATTAACCAATATATAAGCTCCATCAGAGCTGCAGATCAGGGAATGCTACTACACCAAGAACAACCGGTTCTAGCAAATAGGTGAGAACCTGTAGAATCCCACCCCTGAATGTATGTTATATGTATGTTTACATTAGCCTTTTACTATTTATCAGAAAGCAGCACTTCTTAGAATAATAGAGTTCGGAATGATGGGTGGCTGGAAGATTGAATCATTACAAATAATTGTAAACAATCTGGAATAATTTCAAGAAGAGTCAGAGTAATTGACCAATGTGATAAGGAGATGCGAAGGAAAATGGTGAACAGTAAACAGATTTAAGGAAGTTTCCATTACTTGAAAACCCCGATTGAAATATCCCTGTATTATGAAATTGTCACAGAAACATGTATAATTAATAATGTTGCCAAATTGGGCATTCTCCTCAGTCAGCTACAGTATGCTATTTGAGGAGAATGCTGAGAAATGTAGTCGAATAGCAACATCTCATGGATCACAAGATTCCTGTCTAGGAGTTAGATGATGAGTGACGATTAGGGCAACTGCAGAGCAACGTAGTATGGGTGGCAAAGGACATAGAAATACCATTGCTTCAGAGATACCAGCTTTTTTCTGAGCAAACTGTTCTTTGTCAAAGGACTATCTATTGGAATTCCTTAGATAACTAGCTCCAGAAGGAGCCACTAACTTAATGATTTTTAAATTGATTGGATTGCCAACTTTTTTGTTCAGGAATGCTGTTCCTTTGGGTGCAGGCCAGGAAACAAAGACCGGGTAGAAGCTTATGAATTAGGGCCAAGGTCTAGGGAAAATAATGTACCAGGAACCAGGCAAAATCTGATGCTTTCAGGATGAAGAAGACAAGAAAGTTAGGAACAGAACATGGAAATACCTTGAGTTTATTGATTTTTCTGATCCAATTGTATTACACCAATAAGAAGTTGGTAATTTGCAATAAGTATAAGGAAGTAGGGTGGGGAATGTGAATATTATGGCTCACAAAATAGAGACTGTGCAAAATAGCACTTTTTGAACAATGGCTAAAAATGTGTTAATTTCCAGGAGAAAGTTGTGAAATTGTTTGAACTATAGTCTCAGAATTTGTTTGTCCTATATGTCATTTATCTCTGCTCTTCCCAGAAAATTTTGCTGAATTTCCCAAACTAATTGGTGTTCTGCCAGATTCAAAGTTAACTGATGTGGATATTTAAAAATCTGTTATCATTTCTCTGATACAGGCATGGATGTCATTATGTTAAAAAAAAAAGTACTTTTCCTTTTTAAACTTCAAACAGACATAGATAAGGATGACTGAATTATGCCCCCAGATCTTTATCTGATTAGTCTGGATTTTTTGATAACAAAGCCCTAGAGATGTCTTCTAAAAAAAAAAACCCAATTGAGATTTAGTTCTACATAATTTGCCACCTTATTTCTTCAGCATTCCTTATTAAACATTTGCCACAATGGGACAAAAAGATACGATCAATTGTTAGAAAATAATTAGATCTATTAAATTAAAAGTCTCATTCTCCATTCCAGTTCTATCAACAAATTTTATATCATCATTATCCTCACCTGTGTTTTTCAGGAACTGATGCTTCTTTCTTTTTTGTGTTGTCCTACTTAAAAGCTTGGGGTGCGTGGCTCAGCAGTTAAAGACGCTGAGTTATCAGCTGGAAAGGGTTTGAAACCTGAGCATTGTGCAATGGGCTGATCTCCAGTTCCTGCCGCAGCTCCTTCCCATCTGGAAGTATGCAAATGCGAGTAGATGAAAAGGTAGCACTCAGATGGGAACAGCATTCTGTGCACCTTTGGCATATAGCCATGCTGGGCCACATGATCATGAAAAATATCTTCAGACAACACTGGCTCCCTCAGCCTAGGAACAGAGATAAGAACTGCATTCAGACATGATGGGACAAGGAAAGATTTCCCATTTACCTACTTAATAGCACCTGCCAATGTTGCCGGCAAAACTCCCAGTGACTTTGACCAAGGAACACATGCAGAAAGATGTACAATAAAAATGGATTCTTGTGTTCTTTAAGCTTGTTTCTCTTTTTCTCAGATGTTTCAGTTATAGGCTAGATAATTTGTCAGTCATGGGGCAATGGAGTTTCTGCCTGTCTACATGTGATAACTAGTCTTACTGGCCTGGATTGAGGCATTGTTTCTTCCTTGTTTTTCAGGTGGAATATTATTTATTTCTTAATTATTTTTTATCTGGTGCTGGGTATTAGAGGAATCCATAGCTTCTCTGGCCAGCCCTGTGAGAAAAAAATGGACAACTGTGGCACTGAAAGTTTCCCATAAAATCAATTATATTCCAAACAGAACTTCCAGAATTGTTGCAAGATTTCCTTGGCAATCATGAAGACAGCAAGGTCTCCAATCTTGGCAACTTTAAGACTTGTGGACTTCAACTCCCAGAATTTCTCAGCCAGAAGGAGCTGCGGCAGGAACTGGAGATCAGCAAAGCTGGCTGAGGAATTCTGGGAGTTGAAGTCCACAAGTCTTAAAGCTGCCAAGGTTGGAGACCCTTGTGTCATCTGTCCAAAATCACCTAGCTGGATGCAGCAACATTCTCAGGGTCAATTCTAATGGCTGTTATGCAATGAGGAAGTATAATTTAAAATATGATATCCAAATCAAACAAGACCTTGTCTTGGTTCCCTTCCAACATCAGTCAACCGTCTATAACCATAAGAACAAGACAAAAAATTAAAGCATTAAGTAGGAAGAAACTCAGCAGCTGATTAACAAGGATATTATTTGCTCTTCTGCAGCAGAATAATGCAAGCAAGGTTGAGGCAGTCATCTTTTAATGTTTCATGTCTTAAAAGGGCATTTTTCCTATTTCTTGCTTTACGACAAAAAAGCCTGTTCTGCAATCCAAAAGGCTTCCCAGTAGGCATTATAGAAAAATACAAAGTGAACAGTGCTTGCACTCATGCTGATAACTTAAAAATACATGGGAAAAAAATGGAAATAGAAGATGAGGAAGAAAAAGTAAGAGCTATAGTTTCAAGATATTTAGATATATAGCCTCAGAACTCCTCCAAATCTTTTAGTTTAATAGGATAGAAAGGGGGGGAAAAGTGAGATACAATGGGATTAATTATACTACTAGAATTTATTTAATAAAATAAAATAAGAAATAGTTATGCCTTGGTCCTGATGCAATGTTGGAAAATATTTTGATAAGTGTAAATAGATTATTTCTGGGAAGGGTAACTCCTTTAACATTTTTCAACTCCTTTGACCTAGTTCAGGCCTGCAGGATGTTAATTTTACAGGGTTCAAAACTGCACTGGACACTTTCATATAGCCAGAAATTCCCTTTCCTGTCAGATGCTAAGAGATGACCTCCAAATGACCAGCTGTGGTTATAGTACTGCAAGCCTCAGGCCATTTATTAATATTTCTTATATTTCTCAGCCTTCCATCCTTCTGAGGTTGGTAAAATAGGAACCTAGATTGTTGGGGTAATATGCTGACATTTGTAAACTGTCAGAGAGTGCTGTAAAATATCATGGAGCAGTATATAAGTCTAAGTACTATTCAAAATGGCTGCCAATGCCAACCAAGAGCATGGTCTGTCAGTTGACATGACTTGGCCATGGTCAATATAGTTCAGGTCACATTTAGTTTTTGGGGCACACATATAACAAATAGTTTGTAATTCCTGTGACATTCCTGTACACTGATATGCTAAGTATACCTCTGTATAGGATATACATATGGGGAAAAATCATTATATTTCTTAGAATCTTAGCCAATCCTGAGATACATATTTTACTTAAGGTTCAGTGAAAGTGATATGAGAAAATGCTTCATCAGTCTCATTTTTTAAATTTTTCAACTGTATAGATCTGAACTCTTATGATCTTCTGCTGTCAAAAGCAATTGGGCCAAGATTGTCTCCATCCCTTCTGCCATAAGAGACATAGCAATTCACTTTACAAACTATATTGCAGGTACGTCAGCTTTGAAAATCAAAATGATAATCAGCAGGTAGAATAAACACAGTGAAACCTTGATTTAGTGGCCATCCATTTAACAGAGTGCGGACACTCTCATCAAAATAATTTGGACAAGGCAGTTAAATTTACATTAATTTTACATCATTCACAGAAATTTACATCCTTGGCATAATTATATCATTCATGACAATTTATATCATTTGCAAAATGATATTATTATGCAAATGACATATATCACCATGAATGATGCAACTTGGACAATTGGAAGTACCTCTTTCTTGTGAAATTAATGTTCCACAGTATACTTGAATTTGCTCCAATTTTCCTATGTAATACTGTATATTTGCAGACGGTCACAGACAAAGACATCTGACAAAGGTGACTGCTTCAAATGTAATGGTACCAAGCCTTACACAAAAAACAGCATGATGCTTATATTAGCTTGCAATGCTGGTTGGACATAAATGGTCTTATTGTCTGTGTGTTGCCATGGTAACCTGTTAATAAAATAGAGGTTTATTAGCGCCCTAAGAAAAAGATTCTCTTTTTCCAAGATGTCTCTTCTACCTCATAATATTGGTGCTTTATACTGGTTACTGTACTGAAGTCCTTGTTCTTATTGAGTCCCTCTTTGGATTGTCATTCTCAGCATTAGCTATAAAAAAGGCCCCTCAGACCTCCAACTAATCTCTCTTCAAAAGCAAACAGCAAAAGACCAAGCTTTCTGCATGGATGGGGACAGCAATCACATGAAACAATTTTCAGGAAATGATTTAAATAAAACATTACTCCGCCAGAAAAAAATATCCACCTGAAAAAGTCTGATTAGCCAGATGGCCTTGCTGCATAATTCAATAATCATTAAATGTAAATGATTTAATTTTTAAGTCGTAGGTATTTCTTTACACAAATGGGAACTACAATATTTTGCACTCTAGAGCATCACTGTTTAGAGTTGCAATTATCATATTTTTCAAACACGCCGTTTCTCACCCAACCCATCTTTCTAACAACCAGCCATCACAAAATATATTTACTGTCAAGCAAAAAATGCACACGTAACATCATAAATCTGATTAGCCTCTGATTTTAAGAAATTCACCTCAAAAGTCATGAGATACTTTAAGAAGAGCCATTCTTCTTGAAGGTTGGGCAAGAAAAATAGAATAAGATTATCAGAGAAGAGTAAAAATTCATTTGGGCTGTTCAAAAATACTCCAGAATTCAAATGGGCTTTTAAATGGACACCTGCAAAATTAGAACAAAAAGAAAGTAAGAGATAGAATAGTTTGTTTTACTGATTGATTAATATTGCAAATGATAGTCCCAATATTTGAGAGGCTGTCACAAAGAAGGGGGGTCAACTTATTTTTTAAAGCACCAGACGGCAAGACAAGAAACTAATCAAGGAGAAAAGGAACCTAGGACTCAGAAAAAATTTCCTGACAGTGAGAACAATTAACCAGTAAAAAGACTTGTCTTCAGAAATTGTGGGTGCTCTTGGAGGCTTTTAAGAAGAGATTGGACAACCATTTGTCTGGAATGATATAGGGCAGGGGTGTCAAATTCGTGTCATCCCATGACATATAGCAACTTTTCCCCCTTCACTAAAATGGGGGAGGGCGTGGCCAGTGCGTGACACATCCAGCCTGTAGGCCATGAGTTTGACACCCTCGCAATAGGGTCTCCCGCTTGAACAGGGGACTGGACTAGTAGACTTTCAATGTCCTTTATTATTCTGTATTCTGTTTTTTTAATAAGATGCATATTTCATTTAATCATTAAAAATGTTGGGATCAGTGAAAATGATCAGCTTCATGAAGAAGATTTCAAAATGTTAATGTCAACTTAAAAATACTTCTTTGGTCTTTTTAGTTGCCAGCAGAAAGGGAGTGGGGAAAGTAGGGCATTTCAGGTAATTGCTAGGCAGCCGAAGCTTTTGGCACACAAGATTATTACTGGAGAGCATGATTGATGACTCTTGGCTATGGATGTGTCCCATGGGAGAATATACATCCAGAGGGAGGAGGGAAAACCAGGGTCAAGGGGGAAATGAACGATGTATCTTAGTGTCAGCTACACCCAGGTAACACTGACATGAGAAATGCAGCTAGATACTTATGATTTGAATGGGGCTGTATTGTCAGAGCCCTGATAGTTAATTTATGTAAACTATGTGAATGGTGGTGCTCAAATCATTCCAGTTTCAGCATTTTGTTTCTTTGATGGTAGATTAAATATCCACAGAAGGTTTATGAATTTAGCATATTACAATGACAGCAATTCCCTATCTTGGAGGAAATATTATACAGTGTGGGCAAAGGCTACAACTTTCAACTTCAGATCTGCTATTCCATTGAGCCACAGTGGTGCAAGGTTAGAGTGCAGTACTGCAGGCTACTTCTGTTGACTGCCAGCTGACTGCAATTTGGCAGATCAAAACTCACCAAGCTCAAGATTGACTCAGCCTTCCATCTTTCCAAGGTGGGTAAAATGAGCACCGAGATTGTTGGGGACAATATGCTGACTCTGTAAACCACTTAGAGAGGGCTGTAAAGCACTTTGAAGCAGTATATAAGTCTAAATGCTATTGCTATTCCTGACCCCTACCCCCAGCTGCCACTCCCTATAGCCAGATAGCTAATATGCATCACTTGATAAAATTATTGGAATGATGATTGCATTGAGCCAATGACTGGGAAATGCTGTATATTTTACTGCAATAAAGTCATTGCTGCAAGTTTTGCCCCATCTACCATTTCTGCTGGTACACTACCTGAAGAGACTGCTTCATTTTGCCTACAAGTATAGCTAGATTGAAGCAGCTCTGCTTTTGAATTTGTCAACTCCCTTACCTGGCTAGCGTGGATTATCTAGAAACCCAATGCAATTCTGACTACTGCATTGATAATGGCGGTCAGCTTTCTTATTCCTAAATATTCCATCAAATAGAATCCAAGTTTAGTCAAAATCCTTTTTGTTACATAGTTTGGAAGGCAATCTTCCTTAGGGATTTTTCAAAGTCACACATGTTGGCTAATACCTGCCAATATACACAGCTCAGCAGGCGAGAAATCTGTCTCCCTTTGGTGTAGGATTCAAAATTAAAGACACCAAATAAGCAGTTCTTCTCTTAAGGTCATGCCACCCCACAGGGCATCTTGCTCTCTTCTGCTATCTCCCTCCCACCTTCCCCAATTCTGGCCTTCCCCTTTCCCTCCTCTTTCCTATCCCATCTTCCACCCCTGTGTTACTGGTGGTCCTTTGCATGCTGACCAGATGTTTTCCCCATGCGATCATGCAATTATTATTTTTTTCTAAAGTGGCTCCTTAGAACAGATGCTCCAGGATCTTTGCCTTGGCAAACTGCTTTGCTGTTGCTGTGTTTTTGATCTGAAGCAGGAGAAGGAAGCATTAGGGAGGATAAGGGGGAGGATGGAATAAGAAGGATGGGGAGAATTCTGGCTTTCAGTGCAGACTGTTTGGCAAGGCTGGGCGGGTGAGTTTCTCCTGCTTCTCTTCACTGCTGCTGCTTGCAGATGTTTCAGTCTCAGCCTTTCTTCTGAAGTTTGAGCTCCCCTTCAGTGACCCAGTCTGATGCTCCCACTGCTTTTGTTTAAGATCATATTCAATGGCATGTCAGCATTGCAAGTTCCAAAGTATTTTCTGTCTTCTGCCAGGATTTACCGCTTCATCACCTGCTTATTCTTAACAGCCAGATTGAATTTGCTTGCTGGCTGTTTCTCACATATAAATATTCTGGCTTAAAACAAAACAATTAATTTAAATTAAATTAAATTAAACCTTTTGCCCTCCCCTAGCATCTATGTTTCAGGCAAATACATATTTAGGATTCAGAATAGTAGACCAGAACTAGGGTTTCACGAACCCTTTGGTTTGAGATGTAAGATGCATAAGTGCATCTTATATCTCAAACAAGGATATTAAGAAACAATAAGAAATTCTATTGTCCTATCTATGTTTATCACATTTGTACTTTTTAAATCTACAGGGAAATGAAAATCTGCACTTTTCATGTTTTCACAACTTTAAGGTGTACAGTACTCAGAAGTATACTTTTTCATTAAATGATGCCTTCTATTTCTCCATTAGTTCCTTTACATATCAGTAAAGCAATACCTCTCATAATGACCTCTGCTGAATTCATTTATTATTTATCTCATTCAGACTTTATCGCCAGATGTAACCAAAGTTTAACAATATCATGTTTGTTTGAATATATTCTGGTTTCTTCCTCACATTTCCTTTCAACAACATATTTGTTGATGCTATTTGTTATTACAATCTCTAAAAGAAATGCTATGCATGACAAAATATCAATTAAACATAGGAAGGAAGGAAGGAAGGAAGGAAGGAAAGAAGGCTTGGACTTTAGACAGAGATATCTAGGTTTGATTATCTATTCCAATCCCAATCTCTCATTTGTACATTTGAGAAGGAAAAGACAGTCAGAGGAAAAAGTTTTAATTTGGAGAGATACAGCTTAAGTTTCCAGGGCAACAAAACATACAGACTTTAACAGACTTGCAAAAGTTGTCACCAAATAATTTAGACTGGAAAGAAAATACAGTTGTTATCTTAACTAGATTTATGGGGTTTTTTTGTTTTTGTTTTTGTTAAATGCACATATATGGAGATGAAAGCAAATTTAATTTCTGTCCTGGACATCTACAGATTTTTGGAATGCAATCCCAGCATATGATACAAAGGCCTAGTCAACAAAAAATGGTACATCACTGCTTTATGTATACAGGATGCAAACCCCTACCTTAAAAATATTTTTAGATTAGTAAAAAAAATACCATTCTTGGAGTCAGAACATAATTAAAGAGGGAAAGAATGAAATAAACATATTTAAACATTAATACCTCTTTTCTAAACTGCTAACTAAACTTGCCTATGAGGGGTCTTTGGTGCTCTCAGAACTTCCTTATTTTCTTGCAGACATTTCATTACCCAAACTAGGACTAATACTGATGATGTTGCCTAGTTTGGGTAATGAAATGTCTGTAAGAAAACAAGCAAACTCAGAGAGCACCGAAGACACCTCACTCCAACCCCGAGCTATAAATATTCTCCTTCATTGAAACTTGCCTATTTTAGATTTTAGCTGCACTAAAGGTCACATAATTTCATAGTAGAATTCTTACAGTTACTAAAATGTGAGACATGAGAATCGCTTCTTCAGAAAATATATGAAAGATTCTGGGCTGTTTTAGAAGAAAAAAAGTCATACTGAGCAAACAAACGACGATTTTGTCTGGGGAATTGAACAGGTGGAAGAGAGAAGAGTGACCTGGGAAGCTGTAAGTTCTGAGAGGCTGTTTGTTGAACTAGAGCAGGGGTGTCAAACTCATGGCCCATGGGCTGGATGCATCATGCGCTGGCCATGCCCACCCCCAGTTTAGTGAAGGAGGAAAAAGTCACAATATGTCACGTGACGACAACGTGACTCCTGGAAATTTGACACCCCTGAACTTGAGGGATAAAAAAGCCATGTTCCTAACAGCTGCTGATAGCAATGGATATATCTTGAGATCTCTTGACTGTTCATTGTGGCCTGTTGGGTGACTGATTCCTGCTGAGTAAACAAAGGTTGTAAGAGGAATAAAAGCCAGTCTGGTTCCAGAAAGTTGGAATTAAAATATGAATAGGAGAGTTAACAGAAATGGGAACTTTTCAATAGATTTCGGTGGGGAAATTTAAGGAGGGAATTCCTAACAAACTTCCTTTCAAAATCAAGAGGAATTTCTATGAAACGAGTAAAAGTTGGTGTTCTAAGAAGAAATGTGAACAGAGATAGGCATATGCAATCGGGGTCTGTAATGTTTGTCGCATGTTTGTCTTTCTTTCTAAAAATACCCAGACTTATGTTTGCAGCAAATGCAGTACCATAGGAGTATTTAAAGAAAACACTGAAGGATCAGATCAGCATGTGGCTGTATTTCTGTTGATGAGAACAGATGAAGCTTTGCAAACAGAAATAGAGAGTGGGAGAATTATTTTCTACAACAAAGACAGATAAGCAAAGGAGCAAATGCACTGTAACCAACTCCGGAAACATCAATGATGTTCTGCATTGCTAGAACTCAGAAACAGTTTGCAGGCCAAGAGTATTCAGGGAGAGAAAAAGAGCTTTGTAGAATGGCAAATAGGATGGTTGACTCAGCCTTCCATCTGTCCAAGGCCAGTAAAATGAGGACTCAGATTGTTGAGGACAATATGCTGACTCTGTAAACCACTTAGAAAGGGCTGTAAAGCACTGTGAAGTGATATATAGGTCTAAATGCTGTTGCCATTGCAATGTCCTCTAAGAAAACAAAGATAATTTTTCAGCATTACCAAATTTGAAACATGGATATGTTAATCAAAGCCATCAAGCTGTGAAATATGTTGCCTCCAGGGCCAAGAACCAAGTATGAGACAAAAAAGCTTATCCTGTCCAGCAACAATTATTCTTTTTTTGCTAATACACAGGACAAATAATACCACAGAGAACCAATAAAACAGTAATACCAAAATATCAGAAGGGCCCTGAGTGCACAAGTGATATTCTTATCCATTTTTCTAGACAGCAGAAGAGAATCAGAAAGAGAATACTTTAAGTCAAGCTGGCTTCACAAATGATTTCAATAAGACAAATTTAATTTTCTGAGATCCTGGTCTGAGTCACTTAGATGATGGACTGTGACATGAGATAGTTGGCTTTCATAAGGACTAATAAAAATGGACTTAGCTAAAGCATTGAGAAATTTATTAGGTCGACTTTAAAATGAATCCTGTAACAGATGTAACAATTTCAAATGAGGACTTTCTTATTGCTGAAACTTGGAATGTTTTCAAACACCAAAAGAAAAAAAATACAGAAAGAATACTGAGTCATAAAGTTCATTATGTTCGTAATGTTGTCATCTTTAAGATGTTTCTTCAGCCCTCATATTCTGGGAGTTAAAGTCCACATATCTTAAAGTTAACAAGGTTAGAAAACACTTATTTACAAGGAGATTACAGTAAAATTAAGGTTTTAGTAATGTATTATATATTTTCCCTTTTGTATCTATATCATTCCAACATTTTAGACTAATTCTGAGCCCCATGGTTTAAAAAGAAATTGGGACAAAGGATCAGAAACTAAACCTTATGAAGAAATATTGAAAGCACTGGATATGTTTAGCCTCTATTATTCTTTTATAATAACTTGCATTCTGTTTTTATATTGTCTGTCTTACTGTACAGCCACCCAGAGTTGGTTGAAATCATGCAATGTCTAAATTGAATAATTTAAGTTAAATACAGAAAAAGATTTGTTGGTCTTTTCTAAAGAGGTTATTGATATATCTGACAGGATGTCACATAGAAGGAAGTGAAGATTTGTTTTCATGAAATACAGAAAACAGGAGACAAAACAATGAATTTTAGTTATAGAAAGACAGATTGCAATACAAAGCTTTTTTTAAAAAAAATGACTTCTGAATAGAAAGAACAGTTTGAAAGAGACAAATTGCCTGAAAAGATGATAGCTCCCTTTTGTTGGGAGTTATATGTATTACTACAGGATGGAAAAAAGGAAGGTTTTTTTTTAATATGCATTAAGCGGAATTAAATAACCATTTGGCTGCAATATTTTAATTTGGATTTTTGCATGAAACAAAAGATTGGCCTCAATGCCCACTTCTAGTGCTATGATCATTATATATTTATTTGAGATAACTTTTTGATGCCACTCCAGATTTAAAATGATTTAATCATTGGGAATACCAGGGTTTTTTTTAACAATGTTAAAAGCTTACTTTTATTACTTTTATACCTCCTTGAGTTAAGGGTTCTTGACAGGTTGGACCTGCACATAGCTCTTCTGAATCCAAGAGACCACATGAATATTTGTCTTGCTTATTTTAAGAACTCATCTTGGTATTCTATTACTTTCTTGAAGTATAACAGCAATAAACCTAAGTTGTTCTGGATCACCAAGGTTTATAGTAAGCAAGAATGGGACGAACAGCACTACTTTTAATTTATGCTAGGGAAATCTAGTGATTGATTTGGTGGTTTAGGAGGAGAGATGCCACCAATTTCAGTTTTTGGATTACATGGTAGTTCTGTGTTATATCAGCACTAGGCAAAAATAGAATGTGCTATAACAATACTCTAAATATTTTTCTTTTTAAGCTTCTTGTCATAAATGGATGGGATTTTCCAACCCATATACACACATGAGTCAGGTAGCTTCCCATTTATGTGGAAAGTCACATTCTCCCCACTTCAACTGAAACACAAGCCATAGTTTTTCCACTGTTGTAATGCAACTCTGGTTTATTTTTCCTTTAACTCTGAATCAACTTCTTAATTAAAACAAAAGGGATGTGTCAGTCTTTGCCAAGCTCAAGGGATTGTTTAATTTTTCTACTACAATTCCATCTGCTATCATATCTTCTAGCTAGGGATGATAGCATTGGGGACCCAAGATTGTGAAAACATGAATAAACATACAAAATAGAACCGCCATTCTTAGATAATCCACATAGATATTCAGTGTTATTTTCCTCATCTCTCATTAACAGTACTGAAGTCCAAGAGATGCTAGTCTCAAAGATAGATTCTTTTGTTTTTAAGCATCAAGAGTCATCTCAATTATAGTTGCACAATCCACCAATGCATGTGTACAATAGCAACAGCAACAGCACTTAGATTTATATACCGCTTTGCAGTGCTTTACAGCCCTTTCTAACCAGTTTTCAGAGAGAAAGAAAGAGATCACGCAACGCAAGTAGGATGTGATTATAATTTGTCCATGTAATTAAGCTACTTTGACAAATTTTTGTGGTGTCTGCTTTGTTGCTAACCTTTCTTTGTTGTATTCCACAAAAGAATCACAATTTAGCAGTTGTAAGAGTGTCCTATAATGAGTATCACTGGAATGTTGGAACATTCTTGGAGTGGAAATATGAAGAAATAAGTACATTGGGCAAAGTTTAGATATCGTTTGATTTTTACATCGTTGATATGCTACTTTCATTTTTATTGAAAACATAATGCAATATTTGTATTATTTCAATGTGATCAGTACAAATCTTCTCCTACCTATATGGTTGGACTGGGAATTACATTTTTAATATATACTTTTTATTGAAGATTTTTAAGGAGCATAAAAACTAACACAAATTTATATAAAAATAAGGGAAAAATCCAAAGAAAGAAATCAAAGAGAAAGCTAAATGGGCAAGAAAGGAAAACAAATACAGCAAAAGAAAAATAGAAAAGATGGGAAAAAATACACAGAAATAGCTTTACAGCAGTTATAGATACAATTATATATTTATGTTTTGGTCTATGGTTACTTATGGTTAGAGTTGACTTATATGATCAAAATTAAAATAGATTCGTAGTTATTTTTGCTAATCCTTAATGGAGCTTTACTGATAAGGACTGAATGACTAGATTTTTTTATTTTGTTTCTAATAAAGAGATGAGATATGGGATGAAGGGAACATTTGTTGTATTTTAAGAGTACACACACACACACACACACACAAATATATTTGTTTGTAATTCTTATCAAGGGGGAAATTGCTTTTTTATAAGTTTTCTTTTTTTCTGCACTTTTTTCTTTTTATTCTTATTTTTTTAGTTTGTATTAGTTTATTTTGTATTAGTTTTATGTTTTCTAATTGTAATCTTTATTTCCCAACAGTGTGAACAATCAACCATTGGAATGGTTTGCCTTCAGAAGTTATGGTACCCCATCACTGGAGGCTTTTAAGAAGAGACTGGATAGCCACTTGTCTGAAAAAGTATAGGGTCTCCTGCTAGGGGTTTGGACTAGAAATCTACCAATGTCCCTTCCAACTCTGATGTTCTATGTTCTAAAAAGTATCTAAAGGTTTCTAGAATCTAGGTTAGGGAAGGAAGATAAAGAGTATTCTAGATTAGTCCAATTCAGTAGAAAACATTTTCTAGAGTTCGTTAACATCAGAATATATTCATTTAAAGATGCATGTCTCAGAATTACTTACCCCTTTTTTCTATGTCAAAGCCTCCAGAATTCAACCCCCAGTTACACTAGTTGGAGATTACCACATCTGGAGATTATCAGGTTAGAGATGTCTGCCATATAACAGCTGGATTTATGCATCATACTAAGCTTTTGTTTATTTCAGCCATAGACTGTTAACTACACCACAATGGCTAGTTTTGCCCATAATGCTAAGCCATAAATAATGGGTTAGCTCACAATAGCTAGGTCACACATCATTTAAGCCAAAATAAAAATAAAAAACCGTACATTTTGACTTAGCATGATATGTAAGTCCAGCCACTGTTATAAAGGCTGTTGATTAAAAAGTCTCATAGTCATATCTTTATGAAAATAATTGTACTGCGTAACTTTGGTAACAGGTCAGACACCATAGAGGTGCAGTTTTTTTGATTGTACAATAGAGTTAATTAGGAGAAAAAAATACTTTGAAATGACTTGCTTTTTTAAATTAACATTTCCAGTATGCAAACTATGCTTCTCTTTGTATACTGTAGATGTGTGTACAAATCATAATCTGATCATATTATAAAACACACACCCACACACCCACACACCCACACACCATTGGTGGTATTCAGCAGGTTCTGACCAGTTCTGGAGAACCAGTAGCGGAAATTTTAAGTAGTTTGGAGAAACCGGCAAATACCACCTCCTACTGGAGATTTTATAGAATCTTTCCCCTGCCACGCACATCAAGCCATGCCCACAGAACCGGTAGTAAAAAAATTTGAATCCCAACACACACACACACACACAAAATAATTGTCAATTTTGAAGCTGGCCTGACTGAGGCCATCTTGGAGGCTTCAGTGTTGCCACAATGGTGCTGAGGGATAAGGAGGGAGGAAGAGAAATAGCTGGGGTTTTGTAGCCAAAACAAAGTAGTTTTCCTTGAGAACCAAGGACATTCCCACAGGTGGCTGAAGAGAGGCGGGGTGAAGTTTCCAAGCAACTGGACAGCACCTTGATTGGACCACATGACTGATTGTTTAGGAAAGGGTGGGGGGAATCTTTACTTTTAATTAGGTGAAAACTGTGGGAACTTTTAGAGGCAGTTTTCACTGACTTGTGCCAATATGATATATTCAATAAATTTGTTCCTTGAGGAAACTGCTTGGCTCGGAGTTCTATGAGTGCATTGCTTGGAACCCCGACAATAATAATTTTTCAGCCATTGTATAATGTGTGCTTTGTGCAATCCACCAAATGAGCATCTTTAATGCAACATTTTACGTGAGTTTTGTCATTGAGACTCAACATTTGTTCAGAAATGGTGGCTGCACATTTAAAATCTTTAGGGAAAAAAAAACCTCACACACTCCTGAGACTGCTTCCAGATTTGAGTGGTATTGTGAAAGAAGCCAGGATAAATCCTTTTGTTACAAAAGAACAAATTCTAGTATAGATTCAACCACACTGAAAAATATTCAGACAACATTAAGAGGCTAGCTTAAAGCCCCCAAAAGCTAGAAATTTATAGCTGAGGTTAGAAAAGATGTCCTTAACTCACCCTCTCTGTCTGAAATAAGACTCTCTCTTTTTTTTTTTTACACAAGCTACTATTCTTAAAGCTGCTCTTAATGGTGTCCCCTTGCTGTTGTATGGTGAGTAGATAATGAATGGGCAGTCTTCCATAGAGATCTTTGCTTGGATACAGTTTGAGATGAACAATCACAACTTCATTGAGGATTTTACTTCATTGAGCTTCAGAGAATGTTGCAGTTTTGTTGAATAGCATGGCTTTCAGAACTTTCTGCTTAATGGGGAATAATCACATGCTTGAGATTGACAGCTTTCAGCATTTCTGATTTCAGAAACTTTTTCATATTTATAAGATTTACTCCAAAAGCCCATACCATTACGCAAAAGCTAATGGAATATATTCTAGCTGGATGAACATTCATTTCCTACTGCTCTCAGCAGAGAAATTCCCCTGAGCTGCCTACCAATTTCCATTCATCTTGATGAAGATTAATTAGTTTTAGAATTTTTTTTCCAAAGGGAAAGCAAGTTTAGCCTGTTTAGGTAGTGCTCTTGCTCTTGTTTAGATGTGTGGTAACCAAGGATGTGGTTGTGGATATCCTCTTTTTTTAATTCTACATTTATATTTCTTGGTATCAATAACCTCTCATTAAATTTCCAAGAAACACATTATGAGGAGTGGAATTTTTTCAGTAGTACTGCTATGGACAACCATGACAACATGACTACCCACCAAGATTATAAGCTGTTTTCAGTGGAAAGCAAAATCGACCCTGTGGAAGATCCTAGCTGGGGCCTTTCCCCATTGTTCATCCAAAATGCTTTCTACCCATTCCATGGCTGAAAGGTATAATTAGCAAGGCACTTTCTATCCCATCTGCTGATTTGTCTACTGCAGGGGTGTCAAACTTGCAGCCCATGGGACAGATGTGTCACATGCTAGCCATGCCAACCCCCAGTTTAGCAAAGGTCATGATACGTGATGTCATGATGACAACATGATGCCGCGAATTTGACACCTCCGGTCTCCTGTCTCTCCTGCCTTAAGCCTCAAGTTGCTTGGATGGATGTCTTTCCTCCAAGGCAATGGGAGGAATGGCATTGGAATAAGGAGCAAAATGCCACTTTAACATTAATGTAGGTCAGCTGAGATAGCAATAGCATTGTGGAAGAAAAAGGATGCTCTGATGACATATCCCATAACATGCTATAAATACCCAAAGTTGCTCAGTAGTGACATAAAAAGGTAAAGGTAAATATTCCCCTTGCATATATCTACTAGTCATTTCCAGTTCTAGTGGGTGATGCTCATCTCCATTACAAAGCCGAAGAGTCAGCACTGTCCAAAGACGTCTCCATGGTCATGTGGCTGGCATGAC
Source organism: Pseudonaja textilis (assembly GCF_049901715.1). Lineage (NCBI taxonomy): Eukaryota > Metazoa > Chordata > Lepidosauria > Squamata > Elapidae > Pseudonaja > Pseudonaja textilis. The sequence continues at coordinate 54,126,763 of NC_141994.1, forward strand.
TAGATGCTGAAGGCACATGGAATGTTGTTACCTTCCCACCAAATTTGTCCCTATTTTTCTACTTCCATTTTTACATGCTTTCAAACTTCTAGGTTGGCTGAAGCTGGGACAAGTAACGGGAGCTCACTCCATTACATCGTGCTAGGGTTTCAAACCACTGAACTGCCGACCTTTCTGATCGACAAGCTCGGCGTCTTAGCCACTGAGCCACTGCACCCCTTCAATAGTGACATAGGAAGCATTATAAATTATATAATAGATTATAGATTATAGAATTCTTTCTTGGCCAAGTGTGATTGGACACACAAGGAATTTGTCTTTGTGCAAATACTCTGAGTATACATAAAAGAAAAGATATATTAATCAAGAGTCAAGAATCATAAGGAACAACACTTAATGATAGTCATAGGGTACAATAAGCAATCAACTCATACTAGGAAACAGTCAATATAAATTGTAAGGTTACAAGCGACAAAGTTACAGTCATACAGTCATAAGTGGGAAGGGATGAGTGATAAGGAGTGATGAGAAGATTAACAGTAATAGTAGTGCAGACTTTTGTAAATAGTTGAACAGTGTTGAGGAGTGATGGCTTTCAGGAAAAAACACTGTCCTTGGGTCTGATTGTTCTGCTGTGCAGTGCTCTATAGTATCATTTTGAGGAAAGGAGTTGAAACAGTTTATGTCCGGAATGTGAGGGGTCTGTAAATATTTTCACAGCCCTCTTTTTGACTTGTGCAGTATACAGGTCCTCGATTGAAGGCAGGTGGTAGTAATTGTTTTTTCTGCAATCCTAATTATCCTCTGAAATCTGTGTCTGTCCTGTTGGGTTGCAGAACCAAACCAGACAGTTATAGAGGTGCAGATGACAGACTCAATAATTCCTCTGTAGAACTGTTGGTGTGTTTGAGATGGGGGTTGTGTAGATAGGTGTCTGTAGTTTCCTTTCAAACCTGCAGTAAAACACATTCAGGTCATTTGCTAGTTGTTGATTTCCTTCTGCCTGGGAAGGGGGTTTGCTGTAGCCAGTGATGTTTTTAAGAGTTTTCCACATGTTTGCTGGTTCATTTGTTGAGAACTGATTCCTTAACTTTTCAGCTTCTTTTTGCTGCTATGATCTCTCTTGTTAATATGTTTCTCTTGTATGGCCTGATTGTATCGCATTCTGTCACCTTTTCTGTAAGGCTTCCTCTTTGGAATGACGTAGCTGCTTAAGTTTAGCTGTGAACCAAGGTTCATTGTCACTATATATTTGCAGGATCCTTGTTGGTGCACATAAGTCTTTGCAGAAGCTGACATAGGATGTTACAGTATCTGTGAGCTCATCTTGGTCTGCAGAGGTATCTTCAAAAACATTCCAATCAGTGCAATCAAGGCAAGCCTGGAGCTTCAGTTTTGCCTCATCCGACCCAGTCCTCACTGATTTAATTGTTGGTTTCATGGTTTTAAGTTTTTGTCTGTAGGAAGGTACAAGGTGAATCATGCAGTGATCAGAGTGTCTCACAACTGCTCATGGTAAAGACCTATAAGCATCTTTTACTGTTGTGTAGCAGTGGTCTAAAGTATTTTTGCCTCTGGTGGGACAATTTACATGCTGGAAATATTTGGGAGCTCTTTCCTTAACTTGCTTGCTTGAAATCCCCTAAAATGGTGGGAAGGGAACCTGGGTGTTTTCAGCCTCCATCATTTGATCAGCAAGAGTTCGTAATGCCTTGTTTGCACAAGCTTGTGGAGGAACATACACAGCTATCAGGAGAAATGAGGAGAACTCACATGCAGAATAAAATGGCTTGCAGTTGATATGTAAAGACTCTAAATTTTCATCACAAAACTTATATATTATAGTTATATCCTGAGACCAGCTGTTGTTGATATATAACCCTTTGTTTTACCTGATGTCGCTTCAATTCTGTCTGATCTAAATATCTGAATTCCTGGGATGTATTGCAGTTGTTAAGTTAGTAACATGGTTGTTAAGTGAGTCTGGCTTCCCCATTGTCTTTGCTTGTCAGAAGGTCACAAAAGATGATCACATGACCCCCAGGACACTGCAATTGTCATAAATATGAGTCAGTTGCTAAGCATCTATATTTTGATCTTGTGAACCATGGAGATGCTGCAATGGTCGGAAGTGTAAAAATGGTCATAAGTCACTTTTTTCAGTGCCATTACAACTTCAAACAGTCACTAAATGAACTGTTGTAAGTCAAGGACTGCCTGTATTTAGACTTTCCTCCAATGAATTCAGAATAGTCTTTAGAGAACTAACTTATATTCTGTGGACTCAATAGGCGGACAAAAATACCAAATCTAGTCTGAACTTCTGGATGACTATGTGATAAACTATAATACAGGTAGTTCTTGATTTACAACAGTCCATTCAGTGACCATTCGAAGTTACAATGGCACTGAAAAAAGTGACTTATGACCATTTTTACAGTTATGATCATTGCAGCATCTCTATGGTCACATGATCAAAATTCAGATGCTTGGCAACTGACTCAAATTTATGATGATTGCAGTGTCCCGGGGTTATGTGATCACCTTCTGTGACCTTCTGACAAGCAAAAACCATGGCAAAGCCAGGTTCACTTAACAACTGTGTCACTAACTTAACAACTGCAATTATTCACTTAACATCTGTGGCAAGAAAGGTTGGTCAAAGTCAAAGACTATCCTCAATAAATTCAAGAAGACTCACTATCATTGTTAGTATTTATTGATTCCTCAGTCAACAATACTGAACAAGTCAAGCCACGGCTATCAAACATCAAAAACACCTGCCAAGCTATCCTGCCTCCTGTACATAAATACTCGGAAGTTGTATGGGGAAGGGAAACACTAGAATATGTGTAAAAACACTAGAATGTGTGAAAATATTTCCAGACCCCTCACATTTCAGACATAAACTGTTTCAACTCCTTTCCTCAAAACGACGCTATAGAGCACTGCATCCCAGAACAACTAGACACAAGAATAGTTTTTTCCTGAATGCCATCACTCTGCTAAACAAATAATTCCCTCAACACCGTTCAACTATTTAAAAAGTCTCCACTACTATCACTATTAATCTTCTCATCACTCCTTATCACCCATCCCCTCCCATTTGTATGACTGTAACTTTGTCGCTTCTATCCTTACAATTTATATTGACTGTTTCCTAATATGATTTGATTGCTTATTGTACCCTATGACTATCATTAAGTGTTGCACCTCATGATTCTCGACGAACGTATCTTTTCTTTTATGTACACTGAGAGCATTTGCACCAAGACAAATTCCTTGTGCGTCCAATCACACTTGGCCAATAAAAGAATTCTAGTGCTAATTCTAATTCTAAATAAAATCACAGCTCAACTCTGTCCTTATATACAGCCAAGGTATTACAATGGAGTTTGGATTGGGCAAATGTGCCACCCTGATCATCAACAGGGGAAAAGAATGAAAACTGAAGGAATTAAGATCTCCTACAGATATAATATCAAGAATTTGGATGAAAAAGATTACTACAAATAGCCTTCAAGCTGACAAGATCAAGTACCCTGAAGGCAAGAAGAAGAAGGCTAGAAGTGAACACATGATGAGAGTGAAAAAGTTCTGAAAATCCAAACTCAGTGGAAGAAATACCAACAAGCAATTAACAGTCATTAACACACTGCTGGAATAGTGGGCTGGACGGAGGCAGAACCAAAAGCCCTGGATAGGAAGACCATTGGTCAGTGGTAAAAAGCAGCTGTAATTGGAATAGCTTACATCCTGTAACAATACCTTTAACACCATCAGACAGTAACATCTGCTCATCCCAACTTCTGGGAAAGATTCAGTAGGTGGACAAAATGCCAAATCCAGTCTAACTTCTAGCTGACTTTGCAACCAACCATAACAACCAAAGCACATATGAATATCCCTTGCATTTTGATGCAGCACATTGACATAGATAAAGAAACCCAAATACATTTCCTCCCATTTTAACAGATTATGTCTTATTTACTTGTCTTTCATCCATGTATAAGTTATCGTTCCAATTGAGGTGAGACTAAAAGCTAAGCCTATATGGTTGTTTCTGTCTTATACACATGATGGCTGCCAACCTTTCTCTCTCAAATTCATAAGTCACAATTGGCATTTTAAAAGCTAAAAGGGATGCTTGCTATTACAAGAGTCAGTAGTTTTAGAATTACTAGATGAAATAAGGTTTGACTGTGTCATGGTTTTATAAACTCTGCCCTTTAAAACAATCAAAATAAAGAATTGCTGATGGAAACTAAATCAGAGGTAGATGAGAAGATATGTTCCCAAGAGGTTTTGCAGATCCATGAGGCTGGTCCAAACCACCAAAGGTATCTTAGCAACAAATAATGATTTACTCAGGTCATTTCAAATGGTTCTTATTAATGTTTGGAAAATGTTGTTTTACTGCAGCATGTTCTCTTTGTCTAAATAGAACAGAAGGAGCCAGAAACTCCTGAGTTCTAATCCTGGCTCTCACTTCAGATCTTTTGTGGCTTTGGACAAGAAAGAATTGTTCAGCAGTAAAATGCCTGCCTTAGTAGGAGAAATAATCTAGCACTGGTTTTTCCATCCTCATTTACTTGATTCCAGTTATAGAGACGCTGAACCAATACAGTCATTGCCTTTTTATTGTGTATATGGCAAGGAATGAAATATGGTCTAGAAGAAAATATGGTCAGGGCTAGAAAGTAGCTCTTTTTTTTTAAAAGCAACCATAATAGTATTGAAATTCAAAAATCTCTTATCCCAAAATTGCTCTGGCTGCTGCTTTCCTTCAGTTAGATTTAATTGGGTAACCGCACTCTCGGGTTGAGTGTGACTGCTAATGACTATATCAAATAATTGTACTGTATCATTTTCTTGGCAACAGTATGGAAGTTCTTTGTCATTTGGTTTCTGTCTTCCAGATTACTTTTTTCTCTCTTCATTTTTCCAGGATAATCAATAGTCCTGAATTCCCTTGGTCCTAACTTGCTTTGCTTCAATTAACCAAGGGGTACAATACACTTAGAATACTGCATCCAGTTTGGGTCACCACACTGTTAAAAAGGTGTTGAGACTCTAGAAAGAATGCAGAGAAGAGCAACCAAGATAATTTAGGGGACTGGATGCTAAAACATACAATGAATGGTTGCAAGAACTGGGCATGGCTCATCTAGTGAAGAGAAGGATCAGGGGACACATGATAGCAGTGTTCCAATATATGAGGGGCTGCCACAGAGAAGAAGGGGTCAAGCTATTTTCCAAACCACCTGAAGGCCAGACAAGGAATAATGGATGGAAACTGAACAAGGAGAGATTCAACCTGGAAATAAGGAGAAACTTTCTGACAGTGAGAACAATCAACCAATGGAACAGCTTCCCTTTGGAAGTTGTGGGAACTTCATCACTTGAGACTTTCAAGAAGAGATTGGACTGCCATCTGTCAGAAATGGTGTAGGGTCTCCCGCTTGAGTGGGGGATTGGACTGGATGACCTACAAGGTCCCTTCTAACTCTATTAATCTATTTAAAAAGCCCAGACAAGAGCAACCAGGCATCTGAATCAGCAAAGGTCATGTTGTAATCTGGATCTGGGAAAATTAAGAATGGCTCATATTTTGTCACAGAATGATTCTAGACTAGTTATGTTTAATGGGACTTTTAGATATACATTTTGAAAGTGCTTCCATACAGCCAATCACCAGGTGAGATTTATCACTTATTAAATTCAGTCTATCCTTATCTGATGACTTTCCCCATGCTGGCTGAAGACGATGGGGGTTGTAGTCCAGTACATGTGCATGACACTAATTGTTCCGGGAAACCTGAACAAATCAAAAAGATGCCAACTTTGGTATCAACTGCAGTCAACTAAGAAATTATAATGCAAATATAATGAACTATTTTAAGGGAAGAATGCTTTCCCTACCTTCCTTCAGAGAAGGCTTCAGTTTTCATTTTACTATTCTCAAATTAATACAAATGTATTGGGACCTGGATTGATGACCTCCGTGGGGATGAATCTGTCCTTTTGGGTTATTTGTAAGTCTAAAGACAGCATCTCAATGAGGTCAAGAAGATGGAAAATGATAGAACCAAGGCCTCCTTTGGGGAGCCTTTGAGTACCATTTGATTTACTGCTGAGCATCAGCTGTAACTGTTTTGGGAAAAGATGTTAAGAAAATCCAGGACATCTTGTCTAGTTTTGCACAGCATAGACGCACATTTTTTACACACAAGCACACATTCCCAAAGGTTAGGTTCTAAATGAAAAGTTTTGGTTCTTTTTTTTTTTTGGTAAAGCTTCTTTTCATTTGGTTTTAGTTCTGTCAAAGATAAACAGACATTTTCCAATGAAGTGTTGAAACTGAGTTGAACGAGTTTTCTGCAGCCAAAACTTCTCTCCTAAAGTACAGAATTGGCTTCCAGCCCCAGGCACCCTCGCCCTTTCTTAGCTCTTCTTTCTTAAGGTATAAAAGGCAATTATTAAACCATACACTGGGTTCAACCTTCTTCCCTTGACAGTTACTCTGATTGCACAATGGTATCCTTTTTTTCTGGTTTGAAAGGGAGAAAGGGAGAGAAACACACAGTATCCAATACTTTTTAAAAGGCGTAATCATACTCTATCAGAGAACTGAGAAAAACAACTTATTTTTCTTGTTGTTCCTTCTTTACATTTGTTGTGGTGACAGCAAGAAATGCAGACTAAATATAAGTTAAATTCAACCACAGGAAGCTAGATTGGGGAAGGTTGTAAAAAATATCCAAAGAAGATAATAGCTAATTTTAAAGCTAATTTTAGATAATAGCTAATTTTAAATGCAATATGAAGGAAAAATATGCTTTGCTTGGTTTGGTTTTGGTTTACATCATGTATGTGAGGTAGGTGAGTATAGAATGAATGAATGCATGAAGAATGAATGAAGAATGAATGAGTATTCTTTAAGCCCAGCTATTATCATTTGTGCTTTAATATTATGTGTGAACTCATCTCTTCTGACTTAGTCAACAAACCATGATTAAGATAAACACAATTGGTCTTATGGCAATTTGCAAACTAATCATTATAGGTAGTAAACCTGGGGGGGTGGGGAAGAAATCTTATTTTTTAAAAAATCTCTCAAATCTATCTCATGGCAGTTTTATCAATTAAGACGGGAAGGGCCTCAAGTTGTCGCAAAAAAAAGAAAGAGAGAGGGGAGAGGGAGATGGAGACAGAGACACAGAGAGAAACACACACACACACAGAGAGATACCATCCCTGGGTAAAACCATTCTACAATTCTCTGTATTATTATTAGTATTTTAAATTTTTTGGCTGCTCAACTCCAGTGGACTCTGGAGCATATATTACTGCCTGGAAAATGTATTAGACAATAATGGGAATTCTATACAGAACCCAGAATTTCACAAATGGGAAGGTCCATGGAGAGGGACAGAATTCCTATTTCTGATTTCTAACTTGATCCCTAGTTATACGCATTCTAACTAAAGGCTTCCATCCCAGTTTCCCAGGCATAAATCAGTGGGTATCTCCCATGACATCAGGAATTTGACTATTGGATTGTGCTTGCAAAATTCTAATCATTCTCTCTATTTTTACAAGTGAAGATATAAATGCTATCATTGGTTATGTAGTCAAAACAACACCATAGGTGGGAGGTAGACCAGAATTGGAGAAACTCCAAGTTATCCAATAGCCAAAACTCTTTAGCAGAAAAATCCTAAGGGAATGGAAATTTCAGCATGCCATATAATTCAAACTGAAGAAGATCAGTAGTCACTGAAAGCAGAAGAGTGGGTGGGAGGAGTAAGAGAGTGAAGTATTGTGAAGGAGAACATGAGTCATCAAGATTAATATGACCAGACTAGAAAGTGGTCAAATATTTCTAAACAAACTATTCCTAGTGCTCTGTTGGCTCTCAGAAGTTGAACATGAAGAGGTCTAAAGTAGATAACTGAGTAGTATATTAACAACTCTTTCATTTTATATAGCTCAGAAAAAGTTGTGGTTGGAGAACATCACCATGCATGCAGACATCTGTGATACTCATTATAGGAAAATTGGACATTGATCAGACTTGCCATATGGCATCAATAAGGCAAACTTCCATATGCTCTAAAATATCTATGTGTCGGTTGCTTCTGATCAAAATAACACTGTTATTCTTTGGCATAGTTTCTTTCCAATTAACTACCTTTAAAAAGCTGACCAGATCTTCCTTGTTTGGCAGGCAAAAGTCACCTCCAAACTCTACAGACTATAAGGGGAGTTAGAAAGCTTTTGCTAAATATTAATTTTCCTAGAATCTCTAATCTCTACCTCTTGCATGTTCATGCTGTGCCCTTTACTCATTCTGTTTTGACAGCCAATAAAATCACACTGGCACATAGGAAACAATAGGATAGGCCAGGGGTGTCAAACTCGATTTCATTGAGGGGAGCATCAGGGTTGTGTTTGACCTCAGGGGTGGCCAGGGGGCGTGGCCTGCTTGATGTCACTTATGTTGGGGGTGCTTGTGGGGGCATTCTGACCCAACCTGGTTCCAAGAGAGCAAACACAAGACAAAGGCAGCAGCCCCCACCTTTTAAGGTTTCATTCACGAATTCTGTTTCTTCACAGATAAAAGGCTGCTTCCAACTAATTAGATCCAACAAGAAAGAGCCTTGCCAAGTTGTTCTTCAAGGCTGCCAAAAACCCACAGATAAGAAATAGTTTACAAGAGTTTTCAAATACTAACTATAATGTCCACGAGGCTGAGTTTCAGAGCGTCTTTGCCTTCTGCAAAGAACGCTTCTTCAAACCTGGCTTTTATCCTCTTGATGGAAGGGCCATTACCTTGTAGGCTTACTCTTGAGTCGCCCATGCTGCTGCAGCTGCTCTTTCATACGAGCAACCCTGCGCGCACAGGTTCCTCAGGTTCCTCTTCATCGCTGCTGCCAGCCCCCACAATCTCTGAAGGCAGCAGTCAACTCCCTAATAGTCCTGGCCCCTCATCTGAGTCCTCGCTCTCCTCAGCTGTCTGCACCTGCTGCCAGCTAACCACAACAGGTGGCTCGAGTGCTCTGCCAGTGAAAACGGAGCTCAAGAGGGCCGTTTGCAGCCCTCCCAAGCTCCGTTTTCACTGACAGAAGTACTGCAGGCCAGTCCTTCACTGTTTCCAGGACAGCCCCATGGGCTAGATCTAAGCACCCCAACAGGCCAGATCTGGCCAGTGGGCCTTGAGTTTGATGCCCCTGGGATAGGTAAGGAAACAAATAGCAATGATACATAATAGTTTATTTACTATGGATGATTTTTTTGGAAATAAGTTATATTCCATTTCACAATTGCACCTTATACCTTGCATTGTAATAAGGCAGAGTGATTACTTTAAAAATCAAATAGTATAAAGTCAAAGTAAAACTAAGACAGAAAACTAATGGATCATTGCTTAATCAACAAGTGATCTTCATATATGGGTTTTTTTAACTGAATTATCTGTATACTTTTATAAAATGTTGCATTTGAAGAACCTAGATTTATCATGGATAGCTTAGTCTAAATTCCACTTGTGATGGAAAGACATATGATTTAATAAATCAATACAGTTAACACGATCTTCTACTCATGAGCTTTGGTAGTCATAGCAACAATCCCTTTAACAGTGAGTGACTGAAAGCAGCTTTTTTTTTCTTTCCCACAATGCCACCCCGCTTTCCCAATTAGAATTTTGAGAAATTAAACATTTCAGAACACAGGGTCAAAACAAGTGTTGATTATAGGGCCCTAGACAGGTGCAAGCAGTAAATTCTGCAGGCATTTGGAAGTTCAGCATCAGGTAGTTAGGTTGATCTGTCCTCAAGGCCATAAAATAAGAGATTAAAAACAGGGTCAATGATTGCATCTTTTTTTTTTCTTCATAGGCAAGATATCCACAACACAGGGAAAACATTTGTCAGTCTAACAGAGTAGTCTCCAAAAAAGGACTCTGTGAATTCCATAAGGCTCTGCTCTACAGTAGAATAAACATTCACTGATTTAAAACATGACTGATTTGTGAATGGGGTAATCTGTATTTCACTCTTTCTCAATGTATTTTTATTTATTTATTTATTTTGTCAATTGCTTAGAAGATAATAGCAAAAACAAAGTTATGAATACATGGATACATATAAGAAAAATAAAAAAATATATAAAAGGAACAATAGGACAGGGACAGTAGGCACGTTGGTGCGCTTATGCACGCCCTCTACAGACCTCTTAGGAAAGGGGTAAGGTCAATAGTAGACAGTCTAAGGTTAAAGTTTTTGGGGTTTGGGGAAGAAACCACAGGGTCAGGTAGAGTATTCCAGACATTGACCACTCTGTTGCTGAAGTCGTATTTCCTGCAATCAAGTTTGGTGCGATTAACTTTGAGTTTGTATCTATTATTTGCTCTTATATTGTTATGGTTGAAGCTGAAGTATTCATTGACAGGTAAGTCATTGCAATGTATGATTTTATATACTATACTTAGATCGGACCGAAGGTGGTGTAGTTCTAGGTTTTCTAGGTCTGGAATTTTGAGTCTGGTGGCATAAGGTATTCTGCAACAAGTAGAGGAATGGAGAGCTCTTCTTGTGAAATATTTCTGGACTTTCTCAACTGTGTTAATATCAGATACATAAAGTGGGTTCCAGACTGATGAGCTGTATTCGAGTATTGGTCTAGCAAATGTTTTGTATGCTCTAGTTATTAGTGTAATATTACCAGATAAAAGGCTATATAAGATTAGGTTAACAACTCTTAACGCTTTTTGGCTTTGTAGTTACAGTGGGCTCTAGCACTTAGGTCATTTGAGATGAGTACTCCAAGATCCTTGACAGAGTTTGGATCATCAACAAGGTCTTGACTATTCAGCCTGTATTTTATTTTCTGATTTTTTTTGCCAATATGTTGGACAGAGCATTTATTTGTTGAGATTTGAAGTTGCCATTTGTTTGACCATTCTGATACATAGTCAAGGTCTTTTTGAAGGGTAGTAGTATTGTCTGTGATGTTGAATAGCTTTACATCATCAGCGAAGAGAACACAGTTGCTCTTGATATGATAACAGAGGTCATTTATGTAGAATATGAAAAGAGTTGGTTCTAGAACACTGCCTTGGGGGACACCACTGTTGACAGGTACAGAATTTGATAGGACGCTCCCAATTTTATCATTTGTTGTCTGTTTGACAGGAATGCTTCTATCCAGTTATGCAGGTGTGCAAAGATACCATAAGATTTTAGTTTTAGGAGTAGTTTATCATGTACCACTGAATCAAAGGCTTTACAGAGGTCTGTGTAGATTGCGTCTATTGTTTTGCCCTGATCAAGTTGTGTAGTCCATATGTTTTTGCAGTGTAAGAGTTGCATATTACATGAAAGTTTTTCCCTAAAACCAAATTGTTTATTAGAGAGTAGTAATGTAATGTAAGTGGCTCTCTCAGATGTATTTGACTAGTCATTTTGTAATTAGTGATTAGTTGTTTTGACCAGACGCTTCACAAATGGCTTAAGACATCTCCTTGTTCACTAAAGTATCTCAATCAACCAAACTAATTTTTTGCAGTTTCTCAGTGAGGAAGAAAATAAAGGGGGACAAAAGTTCCTACCTAAATTCCTGCACATAATAATTCACATGTTAATTGTGAGGAGTGGGAATATTACTGCGTCAAGCAGACTCTCAAGCAGATTGTTAGCTAAATATGAAGAGTTGTCTTAGGGCATGTAGTACCTTGCCAGAAGCAAAAACAACAATTAACAAATTTTTAAAAAATCCTACCATGACCAAGTGGGTCATGACCACTCAGAAAATTTTCTTCAAGGATGAAAATTGTGTCAACACATTATCTGGAACATCTGGTCCACTCAGTGCTATATCACACTGTTATTTTATAAACATCCAGCCACTATGGTATTTGGGGGTTTCTATAAAGCTGAGACATGAGAAATTGTGAAGGGGCACTGAGAGGGAAAAACATCCCACAGATACTTACTGGGTGGGAGTTTGGATCAAGATGAGCTTCCTTGAGATGCTACAATTTGATTTGCCATCTTGTTGAGTGGGAAATGTTTAGCCTTCTAGATACTCTTGGTCTTTGATTCTTATCCTTCCTCATTATTTGTCCTGCCAGATAGCCTATTAGTAACTAGTTAATAGTTCATCCCTGGTGGAGAGTGGGGATGCACAATTTGAGGAGATGTAAGATAAGAAGTGAGAGAAACATTGAACTTTTTAGTGATAAGTCAGTGGCTACATTCCCCCAAACAGTTGAGAGCAGGAGAAAAACTAAATCATATTTAATACCATAGTATATTAATAACATAAAGGTTAAATTGATGTTTACTGTTCCTTGTGCCCTCCAAAAAATTCCTCTCATTCCATGTCTTCTGTGCATACATAAACTTCATTTGACTAGAGTTTTTCATTAGACTTTCTCATCAAAAATGTCTCTGTATTTTTTCTGCTTTGAGGCAGAACTTTAATTAAACTGAAAAGAGGAGTACACTTAAACATTAAACAGTGAGAACAATTAATCCATGGAGCAACTTGCCTCCAAAAGTTGTGGATGCTCCAACATTGGAAATTTTTCAGAGGAGATTGGACAACCATTTGTTTGAAGAGGTGTAAGTTTTCCTGTTTGAAGAGGGGGTTAGAATAGAAGACCTTCAAGATCTCTTCCACTTTTGTTATTCTGTTATTGGTATCAGGTGAACATAAAAATTGTATAAAACTAACTACGGGGAAACTTCCTTTTTACTCATGAGAAATGCTCCGTGAGCAACATCTGGAATACATGTAGCCCTCATTAAATTGTCTTATTTTAAACAAGATGTTGTGCATTTGCACAGAACTCAAGAAAGCATTAACAAGGTTACATCATAAATGTCAGCTGGTTCATGTAATTCACAAATTAACTCAATATACTTCTGTTGATACGATTACTGGTGTCTTTCTTTTGGCTTTTGATGATGCTATCACTTATTTAGCGATAGCATCACCTGTCTAAATGATGGACAAATCTGAAAGTTTGAGGAAGCTGCAAGCTGTAGTACAAAAATTATGTGGAAAGAAAAATAAAATAAAACGAGGGTCAGAATATTTCCAATGAGTGGGGAATGTCCTTAATGGCTTGAGAATACTGGATATTTTGTGAGGAGAATACTGTATATGAAAAACAGGTGGAAGGAATTTATGGTGAAACTGGGAAAATATTTTAATTACAATATTTTGTTGATGTTGTCACTTATTTAATAAAATTATACATTAATTGGGGAGAGAACTGGATCTCAGTTCATGTGGTCTTCAATTTCATTTTTGGAAGTACAGAAAGGGCAAGCTACCATACTCATAAAAATTAGGTGGTATGAGAATAGTAAAAGCTGACTCACGTACCATTGCTGTGTAACATTATATTCTAGAATGTATATTGCAAATTGCACTTCTAAGAACTATGCAATACATTACTATGTGCAGGGGGAAAAATGATAAATGGGGGTGGGGTAGGGATAAGTTCCTGGTTCTAGCCAAGAATTTCTGAAAAAGAAAAGGTTGACAGTTGAAGCCAGTTATTTGTGGCAGAAGAAAGTGGAGCTTAGCAAGCAATATGCCATATGTTCAGAGGGAATGTGGAAACCAGAATTGTTTGTGAAGCAAGCATGAAGTTGTGCTGTGAATTTGCGGTAAAGCCACAAGAAGGCAACAAGCCCAATTCTGAGAAAATTCAGCCAGGAGAAATGTCAGTGTAACATCTTAAAACAACCTAGGAACTACACCTAACAGAAACATCTAGTATCAAATTAAGAGCAATCTACATTATTTGGGCTTGACTGGGCGGGACTAGGTAAAGGTTAGGGAAATTCAGTTTTGGAAATAAGTTACTGAGAACTTAGTAGAAATTATTTTTTGAAACATTAGGAACAAGGACTGGGTATTACTGATCAGCATATATTTACAGAGATCCTCAATCATCCAGGTCATGGATGATTTTCCAAAAGGCAATTGGACCAGTAGTGGAATTCAAATTATTTTACTACTAGTTTGGTGGGCATGGCTTGGTGGGCATGGCAGGGGAAGGATACTGTAAAATCTCCAATCAGAGGTGGTATTTGCTGGCTCTCCGAACTACTCAAAATTTCCGCTACTGGTTCTCTAGAATTGGTCAGAACCTGCTGAATACCACCTCTGAACTGGGCTTTGTTTTTTTCTTGAAGACATTTCAATTCTCATTCAAGTAACTTCGCTTCTCTTGAAGTAAAGAACTGAAGAAGCTTCTTGGATAAGAAGCAAAATGTTTTCAAGGAAAAACCAAGAAAGTCCATTTGCCTTTTTCATAGATGTGCTATTCTCCAACACTGAAGTCCACTGGGGAATTTAATTAAAAACTTGCCAGGGATTTTACAGACCCCATTCTCAAAGTTTGGCATATTTATAGGTGCAATAGAAGAAATAAGACTACCACAAGCTAGGATAGACTTTTCCCTTATATCACAGAGATTCTGGAAGAACTGTGGAACAGATCAATTAAAAATGTTCGCAAATATGTTTTCAAGTACATTTTAAAATTTTCTGAATATAGGAAATACCGGTAGTAAAGTAGTAAAAACCAAGAAAAACTGTAGTGAAGTACCCTTTCTGATGCACAAGCTTACTCCAACCCTCTGGTCTGAATTAGAGCCAGGGGTATCCAGGGCCAATGGTCAAAAAGTCAAGATGGGGGCTATGATGGCCAAGTTGAAGCTCTGCCTGTTTTTTTAAATAAACTTCACATATAAAAATGGATGGCGTTTCCATGACACTATTACAGCCGCCATATTGACTTTATTGAATATATCCTGAATACAACCCTAAGTAGAATACAATGCATATAACCACTAGAAGACTTTGAGGTCCTTTCATATTATCTTTCAACATGACCATTGCTACATCATGGCTTCTTCCCATGGAGGTAATATTGGAATCCTTTGAATGGTAAAGGATGAAAGTTTTGTTTCCAGGAAAGGAATACTGGCTTGGCCAGAAGTTGCAAGTAGGGGGACATTCACATTTTCTGTTACATCTTCCTGTGAACTCTCAACATTGGAGCCATCCTGAAAATCCTAACACAACAATTAGGGGCTTTTTTATAAGCTAGCAGAATTATTATTTTTTCCCCTCACATCAAACTTGAGCTACCTTGGCATAAGGTTTCACGTTTTTCCTTCAGGACAGAACAGTCAAGCTCACCCCTTATCAGAAGTTTGTTTCCTGCAATTGGATACTCTAAAAGCAGCTTATTTGGGGCAGAAATTTGAGGTTTGCAGAATAACTTTTCGGGAAAGCAAAAATCTAAGCAAAAATATTCTTCTCAAAATAGTGAAGTTTAAGAGCCACAGAATATGGAGTGTTGGTTGGAAAAGAAAAACAAGGCAGTAAAATGATTGTTTGGAAGCAATGGCTGACTGGATCTCCAGATTGGAGCACTTTTCTCAGGAGGGAAAAGAACACACTACTTAACTTCACAAGATCCCTGAATAATGTGAACAGGCTGTAACAAAATTAATGATGTGACCACCAGAGGGCTCACCGTTTATTTTATTTTATATTTAATTGACTTCATTTCTTCAACATAGTCCAAACATATAAATACATGCAAGCAAGAAGACATTAAAAAAACAATAGAAAGTCACTGTGCACAAACCTATTAAAAAGCAGTATATGAAAAAAAAGTCATTTCCTATTCTTTAAAAATTATAGGAACGGGACTGTATAAAGGCCTGTTTATAAACTTTTACAGCAAACACCATAAAGTCTTATGGAGTAAGCTGAAGCTTGTTTCTAAATAATGTGGTTGCAATTGTTTATTCAGGTGTCATGTCCTATTGAGAAACAACCCAAGAATACTGGACACTGCACACAAGAACATATGGTTCTGAATGAAGTTCTGCCTAATCCCATATCCAGTTTCTCACAGTAGTCAAACCGAACACTTCCAGGAAACCCATAAGAAGAATGTGATCCCAACAGCTTTCCCTCATTTTCTTCAACACCTTATATGCAGGAATAGATATAAATAGATATTGCGGTTGTCAACATATATATCAAGGCAATGGGGATAAATGTTCTTCATATTTTATTGCAAGTATTTTTACATTCCTGACTTGTACATGATCCAAGCTGCAACTATTCTACAATATTCAAGCTGAATGTTGCAATACTATTTTCACAGATAAAAAGCATATATAGGGAGAAACACATGCACAGACACTGCATTAGTGAAAGTAACAGCTGGAATCCTGCATGTCAAAAGAACTGCATGCAACAACGTACATGTTGGAAAAATATGTACAACATGCATACATGGAAGTTGCATGAAAATGTGTATACATTTTTGCATATACTTTTTTTTTAAGCCACAACCGATTAGAGTTTGCAGGTTCATAATACCTATATTGCATGTACCCCATATGTATGTCCAAGGTTGCAATTTGAGGTACTGGATATCTTTTTAAGAATAAGCTGAGTTCAGTGGAATTTACAAGTGTATAAGTATAGGGTTGTGTTATGAAGCATTTCTAAAGCCCACTAAATTAGAAGTTGCAGCCAATAAGGGTTATCGCAATAAATTCTTCATATTTATTATGAGAGAAAAAATAAAATAACCTAACAAAAGGCACAAACTCAATTTCTTCTACTGAGGGTTCACATAACAGGAGAAGAGTTGGAAGTTGCTAAGAAACTTTTGGGGAGCTTCTCAGCCTAATTTATCTGAATAAATTCTTTTATGAAGATTTTTTTAAAATGGAGGGACTGGGGGGGGGTAGAATTTGCTGCTCATGGTCTTGTTCGATAGAAACTGTAGCTTCTTCGATTTATAGTTCTATTGCAAATATTTATTTCCATCACTGGTTTATTTTTGATATGCCATCAACATAAGGACAGACTAAGAGTTGAGAGATAATGAAAAGAAGCCACCCTGATTTGGCAGCAAATTTAAAAACAAACAAACCAGGAGGCTCTCAAAATTCCAAGTAATAACTAGGATCTCTGGAGTTATAACATGATTCAATATTCATGTTGAAAAATCAGACAGCATTTTATAAACTTATCAGTATCATAATGAAGAGTTTTGTCACAGGCCTGCTTGCTTTGGTCTGGGAATTCAGTATAAAAGGAAGTACTTATTCTGGAAGGCTAAGGTGCATTTTTCCTTTGACCAGAAGATATGTAAGGAATGTAAATATTCTCTACTCTGCTTTACTCAGTTGGTTTTGATTCCACATCATGATCAATATTGCAGAAATTTTGTGATACAACTAATGTTTTGCATATGGAAGGTCCCATTCCAGATAGAAGTAAGAAAGATTCCTAACTCCTTGATAGCAACTACCAGATTGGCCTTAATTTGCCCTTGTTGAATCTTTTTTTTTTTATTCTCTCTCTCTCCAGTCTGACAGCAGTTTCTAGGAATTATGCAGACATTCAAACATGTGTAAATAAATTTCTTATCAGGTCGTTGTCAGATAAAATGTGAGAAAACTTGCCAAATTGTGATGCTGTTACTGTGAAAATATGTAAACCATTCTTCCACAAAGTTAAAACATTTGTAGTGCTAAACCATTGCCCTTTCTTCCATTTTGGACAGAGTATATCTGAGAAAATTCTTCCATTTAAAGCTTTGCATGGAAAGGATCATTCACCTGCCACCTGCCACTTCAATAGCATGGTGAGGAAGATGAATACTAAGACTGATGTTCCCCTGCTCCAAGAAGACAATCCCAACCAACACAAATACCTGGTTTAAGTTCATAAATATAAACATCACCTTTCCATGACCTTTTCCCAAATGATTGGAGATTAAGTATGCCCACTGTAGTTCGATCAAACAATGCCTGTCTCTTGGCTGGTATCACCTCCTGCAGGAATCTCTTCCAGCTTGATCCTCCCTAAACAGAAACAAGTTATTTTGAACATTATAGTTGGACAATGATTTGAAGAATCAATAAGAACAGAGATGTATACATGCTTTGCCATTCTTAACATCTTTTTGAACAAGGGCTCATAATTATTTCCACAATATTCACTTGCTGTTTTCTGCCAATATCATTCAATCACTTCAAAAACTAGAAGGCCCAATACATCTGCAGCCCCTGGGTCAACTTCATATACAGCAGCAGTCAAAGACAAAGCATCCAGCAATCTAACCAGTGGTGGGATTCAATTTTTTTTACTATCGGTTCTGTGGGCGTGGTGTGACTTGGTGGGTGTGGCTTGGTGGGTGTGGCTTGGTGGGTGTGGCAGGGGAAGATTACTGCAAAATCCCTATGCCTTCCCCACCCCACTAACCACCTTTCCAGCTCCGTTCTCCAGTGCAGGACAACAAAAGAAGACCCAGCTGGGACTCGGGAGGCAGAGAATAGATGGGGGTGGGGCCAGTCAGAAGTAGTATTTACCAGTTCTATGAACTACTCAAAATTTCCACTACCAGTTCTCTAGAACTGGTCAGAACCTGCTGAATGCCACCTCTGAATCTAACCACACAGACCCAGAAGTAAGACCCCCCCCAAAAAAGAATAGAATAGAATAACAAAGTTGGAAGGTACCTTGGAAGGGACCCCCTGCCAAACAGGAAACCCTTTAGATGTGATGGTGAACCTATGGCATGTGTGCCATAGATGGCACACAGAGCCCTTCCTGTGGGCACACGAGTCATTGACCCAGCTCACCTCCACCGCATATGTATGTGTGCCTCCCACTGGCCAGCTGGTCTTCAGGTCTCTGCCACACATACGTGGGAATGTGCGCACATGTACGTATGTGTGGCAGAGACCTGAAGACCAGCTGGAAGTGATGGTCGGAAAATTAGCAATTTAGCAGGCAAGTTTGCTGGGTAAGGAGTGAGTGGGTGGGAAGGATTCCTGCAGGCCATGTGGGCAATGGAGCCTTGTGTTTCTGTGCAGCCTGGATTAATTGCTTTGGGGGGGGGGGTGTTCTGGGGGTGAGATTTCTCTGCGGCCCACCAACATTTTCTCATGGCCCACCAGTGGGCTGTAGCCCACCGGTTGGCAACCACTGCTTTAGATTCAATGACAGCAGATGGATGCAATGCTTGCAGAAGGGCCAAACACTTCTCATGAATCACTTTTTAAAAGTGAATCCGGTATAAGCATCTATGACTAGCAAAACAGTGTTCATCTTGAAGGCAGTAGAGCTTTTTACACAACTACTTAACTTTTGACTTGAATTGTTGTTGAATCAAACTGTTCCTCACTTAAGAAATAGTGGGGTTTTTTCCCCATTGGCTGGAGCACAGCACATAGATTTATTATGTATACTATGCATTTCATGAAAAAGTAAAATATATGTCTCAGCGTTTAACCATTTCCCCTTTTTGTCACACTAACGATTTAAATTTTATGACAACATTTGCAAATTATGTGGCTGTCATAGACAGCAGATCTCAAGAGGCATCAAAAAGAAATTTAGGCAAGAGCCTTTCAAAGTTGGACATCTATCACCTTCTGCCTGAATCTTTAAAACAGAAATGCAGAGACTTGGAGTTTTCTGCATACCACGTGTGTATTCTACCCCTAATATAAAAGATTGTGCAATCATCAGTGTTTCAGCTGAGTGAGAGAACAATGATGTGACAACTGGAAGCTTTCCATAGCAGGAATTAAAACAATATTACTTCTTATAAATAGTCCTCGACATACGACCATAACTGAGCCCAAAATTTATGTTGGTAAGTGAGAAATTTGTTGCTTGAGTTTTGCCCCATTTTATGACTTTACTTGCCATGTTTATTAAGTGAATCACTGCAGTTGTTAAATTAGGTTGGTAAATGAGTCTGATTTCCCCATTGAATTTGCTTGTCAGAAGGTTGCAAAACCCCCACCTGTCAAGTATTTGAATGTAAATCATGTGACTATGAGGTCATAACTGAAAAATGGTGAAAACTCCCCTTTTTTCAGTGACCTTGTAACTTCATACATTCACTAAACGAACTGTACTTTACTAATTAAATAATCTAAACAGCAGGTTGCTGTTCAAGGAAGTGAATGCTGAACAATAATATAATCTCTTTTTGGTTCACTATGTTGCATGAACCCATTCGTTATGGCTAATTGTTACCTGCAAAGGATATTATGCTTTAGTCAGCTAACCATGAGTGCAAAACCATGGCTTTGTGTTATTTTTATATTTATTGGACATGGGTAATATCACCCATTTTAACTTTTTCTTCTCCTACATAAATATAAAAAAGGTAGAGAGAGAATGATAGGAAATGAAAACCAATGTATCTGAAGAACATGAGCTTGTAGAAAACTGATCTGATATGAAACTCCATATTCTGTAGAAGTCTAAGGTTTCACAGAGGGATATATTCTCTGTGTGTGTGTGTTGTGGGTGTGTGGTGTATGGGTGTGTATGAAATAAATATAGGGAAATATAGAAATATATATGTTCAAAAATATAAATTAAAAAACTCTTAGAAGAGGGACTATTTACTGTTTTGACCTAAATAATGGCAATAGTAATGGAACTTAAACTGATATTCTGCTTCACAGTGCTTAACAGCCCTCTCTAAGCTGTTTACAGAGTCAGCCTATTGCCCCCAACAACCTGGGTCCTCATTTTACCCACCTCAGAAGGATGGAAGGCTGAGTCAACCTTGACCCTGGTAAGATTTGAACTGCCAAATTGCAGGCGTCTGGCAGTCAGCAGAAGTAGACTGCAGTACTGCACTCTAACCACTGCGCCACCACAGCTCCTAATCTAAATAAGACTTCAACTGAAATACAGAAAAAGTTATACTAATGGTAGAGCAGAATAAACCACATATTAAAAATAATTTAGAGTCCTTTTAAAAAAATCATTCCACTTACCTAAATTGTCTCACATTCTAAGACTTCTTAGCAGGATAGACGAGAGGTCCTCTCTTGGACCTATGTGTCTTTTAGCAGTAGGCAATATCAACATGGGAATCCCAAAGGGCTTTTTCAAAAGGCAACTGGACTTTGTTTTTTCCTTGAAGATGTTTCGCTTCTCATCCAAGAAGAACTGAAGAGTGTAAGAAAATGTGTAAGAAATTCCCAACAACCTGAAAAGAAAAAATAGGACACGTGTATTGCAAGAATGCATGCTTTGATTCTTGCACATGATAATGATCTTTATCCTAAAGTGTACATAATATAAACAGAGAAACATTAAAGTACTTTGGATTTTTATATTTTCAACTTGATTTAACTGATCAATAACATTCTCATAGTTCTAGCCACTGTGTTCTATTTATAAATCAGAAAAAAACTGAGAAGAAAATAAAAATGTAAAAGATACATTAACTTATCCAATAACTCCAATAACTTATGAGCTGACATATCAGCAATTTTGATCATCCAGCTCCAAGGATGCTTATCATTTTAGATTCCTTTTCCAAGATATTTGAGGGGCAGCTTGATCTACTGTATAGATACAGGCAGATGATAAAATGTGTTGCCCTACCATGAACAGCTCCACTGCCCGATTTTTCTCTGCTACTGATAGAAATTTGAGAAGGTTCACTGACTGAGATGTCATTTATCTTATACAAAGTCAAACTATCCATCTAACTAGCTATTACCTTCTTGTGATTGGGAGTAGGATCATCTACCCATCCCCTGGTTTCTGTCTTAGAAAGAACTTTATAGACTTGGAGTTATTGTTATGGAATAACTTGGTATTTTCAAACCACAATCCCTTTCTGAAGACCTCTCCCAATAATTTAATACAGAATTGTGCAGCGTCTTCCATCCTCAACTACCAAATTCTGTGGCACATTATCCATTTTGAGTGAAATACATACTAAAACATAAATGTTAGAGTATAACATGTATACCATTGTGAGAAATAACACCCCTGAAAAACAAGCAAAAATTCTTTATCCGGAAAAAAAATATCAAAAATGAAGGTAAATATAAATGTTCAGGGATAATGTTGCAAGATCCAATCTGGGTTGGTCACTGTGACCAAAGGTTTAGTCTTCCATGCTTTTGGATTCATGCTGGAGCCAGTGGTGGGATTCAAACATTGTTATTACTGGTTCTGTGGGGGTGGTTTGGTGGGCATGGTATGGCTGTGGGCATGGCTTGGTGGGCATGGTGTGGCTCCCACCCCACTCCAGGGGAAGAATACTGTAAAATCCCCTTTCCCTCCCCACTCCTGGGGGAAGGTTACTGCAAAATCCCATTCCCTCCCCACCCCACTAACCTGTTTTCCAGCTCCATTCTCCTGTGCAGGGCAACAAAAGAAGACCCAGCTGATCATCTGGGACTTGGGAGGCAGAGAATAGATAGGGGCGGGGCCAATCAGAGATGGCATTTGCTAGTTCTCCAAACTGCTCAAAATTTCAGCTACCGGTTCTCCAGAACTGGTCAAAACCTGCTGAATCCCACCTCTGGCTGGAGCCTATCCTCAGGGGACTTCCTTGAGGATGAGAGAGAAATTCCCCGAAGATGGGTTCCAGTATGAGTCCAAAAGCTCAGAAGACTAAACCTCTAGTTCTGGTGACCAACTCTGATTAGATCTTGAACAAAATCAAATCACCTTGACTGCACCCATCTTACATAATCACTCAATTCATTGCTTTCTTTGCCCACTCACACCCATCAAGCTTGCTTTAACAAAACGAAACGAAAAGCAAAATGTTGTGGAATATCAATGAATAGATGGGGTAGAACAGGGCTGTCACACTCATGGCCCATGAGCCAGATGCATCACGCAATGGTCACACCCATGCCCAGTTTAGCGAAGGGGGAAAAAGTCATGATAGGTCATGTGTCACCACCGTAACGATGAAAGTTTGACACCCCTGGGGTAGAAGGAAAAAAACAAAAAGTTTCACTTCTGTCAAGATGCATTTATTCCAGTGGGTTTTGTAAAAGGCATGAGGATGTGCCCTGTATATGGATCAGCCATTCTGGTAGGAATCAGATGGCAAAAGGGAATTTTAGCATTTGATATTAGGTAGAACTGGTTCCAACAATGGCTAACAAATGCAGAATTCCAGCAGCTTCTTGGACAATACAGCCCAAAGGTGTCTGAATTAATCCCTGTTGCAGCCAGCTGAAACATGTCCATTTGCATGTTTCATTTTTTATTGCAGCTCCAGCTTCTAAGAGTTCTTCAACTATATTTTCTTGTCTTCCATTCAGAAGCATTCTTTTAAAGAAGGAGGGGGATTGGGTGGAAAAAAAACCCAACGACACTTCAGTGCTCCAGTTTCAAAATGCAAAGGTATGATGTTATTTGTCATTGTGCCCAAAAATCCTTACTCAGTAACTTTGCCAGAAGAGGGAGAGAGAGAGAGGGAGAGAGAGAGAGAGAGAGAGGAGAGAGAAAGGAGAGAAGAGAGAGAGAGAAAGCAAATGTTCTTCCAGCTGTTTCCTGTCTACAGTGTCTGTAATGTAGATAAATGTGAGGATTTTCTCTAAATCTTCTTCTGTTTGCTAAATCTCACTCTCAAATCAGAGCAGATCAAGCCTGCGCAATGGAATAAAACTCCTCAATATTGATATGTGAACATCTCCTGGATTTCTTTTTTTCTTTTTATTCCCCCCCTCATTATTCCTCTGCTAACCAATTCATTTCCAGAGTTTGCACTTAAGAAGCAATGGGGGAAACCAACAGTCTTTCAACACTATTATTTAAGTGCTGCTTTTGTGATTTCTTGAAGGTAAATCTTTCTTCCTATTTGTTTTCTGTTTGAAATTATTTATATATATATAAATATAAATATTATTTATATATATATAAATATATATATATATAAAATTTATAATTTTGCTGTATGTGTAATCAGATTTTGGCTTGAAGATTGCTATAGACACTTTCAGTGGCATTATTTCTGCACTGGGATTTTATTTCTAAACTGCTGAACAATTTTAGCACAGTTGAGAAATGACTGCATGGAATGACTGCTCTGAGCATAGCTTAGAAACGGTGAAGGTACTTATGAATTCAACTTGGATTAGAAAAACTTTCTGCAAAAATTCTTGCTCTGTCATATTTAAAATTCCCACTTACATCATTTGCTGTGGTTAATAACTGCTGAGTTGGATACAAGCAGTTTTGAATTGCACTGCAGGTGCAAATGTTGACATTGTAATACCCATTAGACATCAAATAGCTGATTCAGTTCTCTAGGATTATTATATACCCAGAAGTACAGAAGTAACCGAGAGATTACAGTATATAGTCTTTATAGCAGCTGCTTATTGGCATCCATCTACATTTAGACTTTTTTTATGGTTTCCTATGAAAGTGAAGTTTGTTTTTCCTTTTCTGAAAGAAGAACCATGCACAGCTTTCTGCTCTTGCAGATTCATGCTAAATTTAAGCAATTATCCAGTAAGAAAAGTGAACAAACTATTTTATATGCAGTTTTATTTTACTTTCACAAAGCAGCTTTTGTTAAACAAAGTTTGATAGGAGTTTTTAAATAGTATCCTGTATTCACTGCTTCTTGGAAACATAACACTTTTCAGATAGATTTGACTTCAGTAGATCTACTGACCTCTGTTTTTGTCAGCTGGCCTCAAGTTTCCATTCTCAGCAAAATTATATCCTTCAAGAATAAAGTTTTGTTTTTCCATTTTGTAGGCAGAGTTGCGTGCAGCTGACAGTCTCAAAAGCTGTAGGTGCCAATTTAGTTTTGTTTTTACTTTTTTTAAAAAACTACCTTGCCTGAGTATTATTTATCCATTTTACTTTACTTGAAAGAAATAATTTTATAACATGTTTAGAGTAAGAATAAACAGTGTTATGGAAATATTGCTGAAATCAATACCTATTGGAGGATCATGGTTATAACTGCAGAACTATGGACAGCATCCAATGTTCAGTTTATTGGAAAGAGGAAAGTATTTTTTTATTATAAGCTTTCCAACATAATATAGATACCAAATCATAATTAATTAGCAGAGTGTAACAAAATTGAATTTATAGAAGAAGGCAGTACTAAACTACTAAACATGTTAGCTGAAAACCAAATCCTATTAAGCTTAGAGGGATTTGTAGCTGAATCCTATGCATGAATGTCAAGAAAAAAATCCAACAAGTTAAATGTGAATTATTACCATGTAAGTGTTCATAACCTTGCAACCTTGATTCCAAATATTATTTTTCTTGAATGCCTAAGGCTGCCCTTGAGATGAGGATATTCTTGAGATTGGTGCAATGAGAACTTTTCTCAACTTCTTTCTGGATAATGCTAGCTGCACTGATCCTGCTAGACTTCTATCATAGGTTCTAGAAGGAATTAGTTCATCAGTATTGTTTGTGAATGCCAATAGGTAGAAAAGGAATACCTGGTACACAAAAGCATGACAAGACATAACATTTGTATCTCTCTGTTCTGAGATTTTAAGGAAAGGTGATTCTAATATATACTATATATATCACTTTCTCTACCTGAGTGCCAGGACCTGGATAGCTCCTAAAGTTCATGTACTGCATATAATCTTTTGAAGTGCAAAGGTCCATGAGTTCATGGTGAGGATTTGAACCCCATAGAATTACATCTGGCTACCTAGCTATAATGAGTCCCAAATAGAACAGAACTATTCACTTCGTCCTGGTGGTCAGTGTGCTTACAGTATGTATGATTTCTTATTCAATGCTTCCTTGGTATCATGTTGGTTGCATATATTGCCTTATTCACCTAATGATGATGTCTGACAGCTTACATATGTATTTCCTTAGCACAGACTGATACTTCTGTCTACAGTATACCAGCTGCCATGTCTCTGAAAAGCGCTTTCAAGTAAACCCTGAGCGTTGTTATTTTAGATAGTCACCAAACCGGCATGCGCCCAAATTTCGCTCAAGCGTTTTTGTATGCGCTGCTTGATTTGAAGCTTGCCGAATGGGAGGAGCTGGGGGAGGGCAAAAGAAGGTGTTAAAGCCAAGGAACAATCCATCTGCTGGCTACTTTAAGAGCCACTGTTTTGGACTGCTGCACTCCAGATGCAGAAGATACTGGATCTTCTCGGAAGGAGAAGATCTGTTGAAATTGCAGCTATGAAACATAATTGGTCATTCATTACCACATTGTTTAGCCAGTCCTGCACAGTACAGAGTTGGACTCAGAGTCCAAACTTAATCAGACACTCTGATAAACCCCACCCACTTTCCAGGACTTGCTTTTAAAGGCCTCTGCCTTCAGTTCAAATGGGACAGACAATAAATTGGGGACACTCTGATCTATTGAAAAGACCACCAGCCAAATTGTTAATTATCGTAAGTATTCCTTTAATGACTCCAGTCTTTCCATATGAATGGAGCAGAAATATTAAGGTACATCGGAGAATTTTCTGACAGATAAATCTTCAAAAACACTATTATTATATGATTGATGAGATAGGATTTTTGGTCCATTTGACCATTTTTTCCTCTTTCCAAACTATGTGAAGAGATTATGATTTTGCTTTCTAGGAGATTCTAGGCAAGTGTGTGGTGTCACATTCTTGGCTCACATAAAGGAGTGGGAATGGTGTCCCATTCTCTTGTCCTAGATCTGATATTTCATTTTTACAGTGTGCAAAGTCTGCTGCAGTCTCAGAAAAAATAACATTGTTAAATGAAGTTTATGTTTGAGGCAAAGCCAACTGGGATCAAAGAACACTGTGTTGAATACACAGTGTTCTTCAGTAGGTACGCAATGCCATTTCATTGAGACAATGCTGGGATAACTTTTTGAATTGCACCCTGGAAAGCAAGCCCGTGAAAGCAGGTGACTTACCTCTGCCTTAAACACTTTTGAGGTGTAATTGAATAGAGGAAAATGACATTATGAAAACTGAGACTATTCTTAGTTTCTATGACTGAATATAGTGAACCTTGTTTCTGCTTCTGAAGTCACATTCATATTTGCCTTTCTAATACTCTGGACTGTCATGTTTTGTAAATGTTAAATAGCTATTTCATTTTCATTAAGTCTTTTAAATATCTTTCTATATTTATATTGGATGTTTCCATAAATGGAGATCTTGCCTACTATTCTCATCTGTTGGTTAGTTGGCTAGGTTCTCTGCTAGGTTGGCTAGTCATTATAGATGGGCTTTTGTAGAGAAATGTTTCACATTTAATGTGAAGGCCAAGCTAGACATTGCTAAGGACTGGTTTCTGACTGTGGTTCTAATTGTCCATCCCCCACCCCAGGAACAAATATTATGTGTATTCTGTCTGTGATTCTGTCTGTGTGTCTGTCTCAAGGAAAAGGAATGCTCTTTGAAAAAGCTTCATAGAGGGAAAAGCTGCTTTTCAAAGATATTAAGACAAGTAACTGATGTAATCCTTCCAGCCATTGCCAATAAAGTGTTTGGCAATCAAATCTTTTTTCTACTTACTGAGCAAGATTGAAATTTTCAATAATTCTATAATGTGGCAAAATTTTGGGAGGCTGAGAAAAAGGGATGATCATGATGATGATGATCATGATGATGATACAGCTCATTTAGCAACTGATCTTGGAGATAAAGTAAGAGCCATGGTGGCGCAGTGGTTAGAATGCAGCACTGCAGGTCTAACTCACTGCTCCTTCCAGGGGTTTAATTCTGAGCGGCTCAAGGTTGACTCAGCCTTCTGAGGTCAGTAAAATGTGGACCCAGATTGTTGGGGGCAATATGATGACTCTGTAAACCACTTAGAGAGGGCTCTAAAGCACTGTGTTATCATATATAAGTCTAAGTGATATTGCTATTGCTAAATTACTTGGAGAAAAATCCCTGTATTATTAGCACAGTTTCTGAGTTTTATCACAAGTGTACAGGAAATATTTGGGGAAGTAAAGTCACATATCCATACCTCTGAGTCTAAATCAGGGTCACTTGATTGTGAGATGGGCAGCATATCAGTATGATGAACAAATAAACCCAACCCAATCAGGATTGCAGTATTGTAGTTATATAGTAGTCGTGGAATATTTCATATCAATATGTAGAAGGGACAGGGAAATGGAATGGAACATCCTAGAAGAAAGCATGGCTGCCTGGGTTAAGCATGGAACTGAAATGTTCCTTGCTACAATATTTTGTTATAATTATGAGAATTTCTACACTGTAATTGTTGAGGTACTCCCAATTCTTGGTTAATTCATCTAGGCATTTTATACTTTCCAGAGTTTGATGGTGCTTGTGTTTGTAATTTCTGCCCATTTCTCCCTGTAGTTACTTGTTTCAGATGTCTAACAAAGATTAGCATACTGCAGCTGCCTTGTGTTGCTCCAGTAACACAACACAGCTGTTGATCCTAATTTAAACATCAGTCATATAGGGGTTTAAAACTGCTTTGGTAGCTGGATCACACCCAATCTATTTGGTCTTCCCTTCATAGTTGAACCACACTGTATCTGTTGAGTTAAGCCTCTGAAAATTTAACAATAAGCTGCCAGGTTCAATATATATCTTTGGGTGGGGAACCCCTCTGCTTTTAATAATTCAGACATTTAAAAGGGAAATAGATCCATTTTTAATGTCACCTTTTTCTTGTAATAGTTGGGTGAAGTTTAAAAGACCCAGAAGTTTTACTTGAACTAGAATTAAGTAATCTAACTCTTCAACTGAGTTTATCAAAATCCTACAGATGCCTTCGCAGTATTGGTTCACATGAATTTAAGACATGGGAGATGGCTCTGGATGCCAACAACCTATGAATTTCTTTAAGAAAAAGAAAGAATGCAGGGTAGAAATCAACTGCCACACCAATGTAAAAATACACTAAGGCACATATGTATCTGATTTTTTTAAATGCACAAAAAGCAAAAGATTTATCTGAAAATGAAATATTTTCTTAGTCTATTTTGCTCAAAACACTTGTATCTTCCTGGGTGTGCTTCAGATTTTACCTGTCAAATTTGGAGCAGATGAGGGCCTACCTCAGAGAAAAGGCATGAAGTGAAACAACAAACAATTCTCAGAAGTCAGAAAGAAACAGAAAACGGGTTTCACACCTGGGAGTAGCCCTATATTCTAGTTTACAAAGTTGTCTGTTTGAAATATTGTCCAGGATCTACTTGAATGAAGTTTCTGATCTGTATAAAGGCCTGTCCAGTCAAATCTGTTTAAAAATAAATGAACTATCGGAAACAAAAATTTGAAATTGCCTATAGACATTAGCTCCTGGACGGACAAGGCTCATGGTTATTTGATCAGAATTTTCCCCAATATGTAATTTTTTTTTTAAATGGGCCTCAGTGCTAATAAAGCAATCCATTTGGTTCTATTTAAATAAGCATCTTGTTTAGTCCAATTTTGGGGATTTTCTGAAAAAGCATTGACATAGTTTTGTTTTTACTTCATTCACAGGTAAAGATGCTCACTGCAACATCCCTTAATTTCTTCTACTTTGGCCTGTGTTTGCTCACATTAACTGGCTCGACTGTTGCTGCTGCTGGCCATGAAACACTTTGTGGTGCTGAGTTGGTTGATGCTCTTCAATTTGTCTGTGGAGAAAGAGGCTTTTATTTCAGTAAGTTTAACCATCCATTGATCCTCTTCTCACTGAAAAGTTGGGTCAGTTTTTCCAGTTGTTTTTCTGGAGAATGTAAATTTTGGGGTCATGCACATCAGTTATCAGTTCCTGTGCTTTCTACAGCAGGGGTTTCCAACCTTGGCAACTTTAAGCTTGAAGGACTTCAACTTCCAGAATTTCCCAGCCAGCTTTGCTGGCTGGAGAATTCTGGGAGTTGAAGTCCTCCAGGCTTAAAGTTGCCAAGGTTGGAAACCCCTGTTCTACAGTGTTTCTACACCCATGTGTATGTGGAAGAGGTTGTGTGCATGTCTGTATGGTATTTATCAAATAATAGTACTACAATAGGCTTCTCTCAAATCCTAGGTCAAAAATGTACATTAGTTTGTGTAGGTTTAACATCTTCTACTCACTCCTCTTTTTTTAAAAAACAACAACAACAGACTATTATACTTTCTAACTATTCTTTTTCTTTTTCTCTTGCTATACTTACCAATTTCACTTCTTTTCCACCCTAAGAACTTCCTCTTATACAAGATGCTGCATCTGGAAATGGTTTAGTCCTGCACACAATTTCTCTTTTAAGCACATTAAAAACTGGATGTTATTTATCATTATTACAACTCTCTTCCAACATCTGGCCTTTGTGGCTATGGGAACTGTCATTAAAGTGGGAAGTGCAGGAGATAGGAAATGGTAACATAATGCAACTACCAAGAGGTGCCTACTGCATTGAACAATCTTTGCTATTGGTTTGGCTTCAATATATTTGGAGAACAAGGCTGGAGAAGTTTCTGCTTGAACAGTTTCATGTGAATGTGACTTTGTGAATTAAGAAGGAATGTCATGTAATGGAACCTCTTGTGCTTGTGTATAAGAAATCTTGATTTTAATATCTCTTTGGTTAAAAAAAATTAATTGAAATCATGAATCAAGAGCTTAAAATGCACACTGAAATAATGTGAGGTGAAGAGATACTAAAGAGTTCACAAGGATAACATTTTACTAAACTAGGTTCTCACACAATTTATTTTGTGAATGGTTACAAAAACTTTATAAACCAGCCCCTTGCCATAGTCAGGCTATGGCAAGAACAGAACATACCTGTTGCCCAATACAGGGAACATGTCTACTCCTGTAAGAATTTAAGCACCTTAATAAAACTTGTGATGATCACACTGACTTTCAGCTCCTCTTTATTGGACATCTGTGATGGATATTGCCCCTTGGAGGATGTTTACATTTGGGCATTAATCACCTTTTTATATAAGATATTGTAGGGGATAGTTCTCTCCTTTTTTATCACTTTGTTTAACAGCTATATTAACCTGTTGTCATCCATCAACTTGGAATTGTACCGTCAATAACCTGATGATACCCAGTAATATATCATCATTTGGTCTTGATGCTGATGCTGTGGGTGTCTTTTCTTGGTTTTGTGTGTGTGTGTGTGTGTGTGTGTGTGTGTGTTGTGTGTGTGTGTGTGTGTGGAGGCTATAAGAACTTTGTGTAATAAAACAGTCTGCAATTAAATCTGAAGACAACAGAATTTATTTATTTTTATTTATATCACATTTAGAAACTGTCCATCATACAAAGCAACTCTGGGAGGTATTCAAATAATGCATAAAAGCTTTAAAAACTATACATAAATATTACACTAAAACAATTTAAAGAAAAAATAAATAATTTCAAAGTTTAAAAAGAGTGGAAGAGCCTTCATGTTGCCATTTCCTCCTAAAGCAGGGGTATCAAACTCATGGCAGGCTGGATGTATCACATGCTGGCCATGGCCACCCCCAGTTTAGAGGGGGGGGAGTTGTGATACATCATGTGATGACAATGTGTCATCACGAATTTGACACCCCTGTCCTAAAGATTCTTATTCATTCCAGTGTGCCTCTTGATGTGGTGTCACTCTTGTTGAAGAAGTAGCTATGTGACCTGGAAGTCCTACTTGACTCATAGCTACTGCTGAATAAACTATAATTCACTGAGAATGTGAGTGAAAGATTCTGAAATCCTCCTGGTTTCAGGATACTGAGAAAAAGAGAGAACAAGGCTCAGTGTGACTCATGCCTTCACATTCTACACAAATAAGGCCTCCCAGTTTTCAAGGACTTGATGATGATATTCAAGGACTTAGCATTCAAGTATTCTGCATGTTGAGTCAATATAGCATTCATAATGACCCACAAAAACGGTTTATTCTATTTCAGGGGCCTCATGCTCTTTCCTCATGGACACTCTGTGTTGCTCCATGTCACCTTTTGTGACCTGTAACAATCACTCAGCTGATGAAAGAAGGTGACACTCTCTGTCATCTCAATTGGTTCACCAAAGAAAGTGTGAAGGGACACCAGGAGACAAGAGCAGGCTGATGGAAAAAAAAGGATATAGGGAAAAAGAGGAAGTGACCTGCTCCAATTAAGAATAATAGAAAGTGCCATACAGCCTGCACACACTGCAGGACAGAGAAAATACCAGAAGAACAGTAGCGGTGGTGGCAGTTTGCCAATTTCAGTCAGTTTCTGTGAATACTGGGCTATAGCTGAACACTGAACAGTTGGTGGACAGATACAAGGCCAGTCACTGAATCCACAGTTTCAGAATCAGAAGGAAAGGTGATCCTGTGCCCAGGCAGAGATCACTAGCATACCATCATGGTTAAGCTAGCACTTGCTCTGCTACCACTGCAGCAACTTCACCTTGGTTTGCTCCCAGGTCCTTCTCTAGCACCCTAGGCGTTGTTTTGGGTGGCAGGTTACATGAACCTAAAGCTGGATGACAGCTCAAATTTTGTGTGTGTGTGTGTGTGTCTTTCTGTCTGTCTATCTTTGCTTCCAACAGAATTCCTGGAGTCTCTTCTATAGAGCCAGGACTTATGTCCATGTTTCTCAAACTTTTACCCATCTAGACTTCAACTCCCAGAATTCCCAACCCAGCAAAACCAAACAAATATAGCTACTATGATGCAGTGTAAGAACTTTGTCCATATAAAGCAACTTCTTATGGTCCTATATTCCAACAGTTGAGCCAGGGACCTCCAATTGCACAGATCAATCTATTATCTACAGTGCCACATTAGATCTTGATTAATATACTATATAAACCAACATTTGACCAAAAGAAAAAGCAATATGTATGCCCATTGCTTGAAAAAAAAAAAAAGAATCCACATACATAATAAGCTGTAGGAAGCAAAGATAGATGTAAAAAGCAGAAGAAAGAACTGGCCAGGAACAGCTAGATGATAAAGTCTAACTCATATTTCACTGAGTCAAGTAATCTTGAACTGGTTGCCAAATAGCATAAAATGTTTCCAGGTTGTCTCTCTTTGTGGAGCATTCCATCATCTGCTGTTAAAGCAAGCTGCTCAGTAGCCTAAATTCCATGGCAGGGGGAAATTGTGGCTTTCCAAGTTCACAATGAGATGCTTGGCAACCAAAAGAAATCTCTATGAAGAGCGTAATGGTCCTTTGGATCCAAACAGCTGGAAAATCACGTGAAAACCTGTGTCCTGGTTAAAAAGGAATTGCAGGTATTTAAGACAAGACTTTGGCATTTTGTTTTTGTAAAAGAAAAAAAAACCTTCCACAATAATAATTCTGTCAACCTCCAATTTATGCATTACACTTGACCCAGAAATTGTACAATGCTAGCAAACAGCCAAATTCATTTTTTTCTACATTTTTTTTAAAGAAAACAGAATTCAAAAGAAGTTAGGTAACAAGAAACCTGAAACTAAGTGAGGGGAAAAGATACCCTTAACACTTCTATCCCATATACTGCTTAACATTAAAGGATATGCAACATCTTTTTCTGAAAAACTCCTACAAGCAGGAAGAATTAGTTTCCTTCCCGCTGATTCTCTCTATTCCCAACGCCCTCCCATAGATCTCCCATACGCCCCAAATAAATCTTCTTTGCATGTAAAATATTGGGAACAATAATGGGGTAATAGAGAAAACATAGAAGTGCTATTTTTTCCTCTTCCCTTTCATTGTTTTTTTTTTCTGATTATACATCAATTTCAAAAAGTCTTAGAAGAATTTTGTTTCCTATGTACATTTGAGCTTCTTATGCAACATTTAATGGAGTACCCTAGGTTGTGAAAAGACTGCAAAGAAGTGAACTCTCCAAATCCTTTTCATATCGGTCATTACCACCACTTATCAAACTTGGAAAAGCGGGGGAAACAGAATCTGGGTGGGCAGGAAGGACTGGCTGCTACATGAGAAATCAAAAATTCTTCAGCTCACATGTTGACCTAAGCTAGAAAGAAATGTGAGGTTTGAAAAGTTCACTACTCGTTAGAGAACAATAAAGTTCTGTGCTACCTTAAAGGGTAAAATATATTATTTCATAAGCTTTCATGAATCATAGTTCTCTTTATTTATAAATCCTCAAAGTCTTCTCTGAGCCCAGATTGAATAACCTTTTTTGCGGGGGGGGGCGGGGGGGAAGTGCTACTAATTCAGAAAAAAAAATCAGGAGTAGATTCTCTGTTCCTAGCATCCTTTTTATGATTAAAACTTTACACTTATAAGTTTTAGGAGTCGATTGGATTCTTATAGTAAATCTCTAAGTGATTTTAAGGTAAAAAAGAAAGGTTGCTGGTTTCATGGGCTAACAACAGCATTAGGAAAATTTTCTATCTAAAGTGAAAGATACTGAAATGGAATAAATACTACTAAGATCATCTGGTGACAACACCTTAGTTGATTAAGATTAAGCAGGGCCACACCTGCTTATTACTCGGATGCAACATCATCAGGAACTCACAGTGTTGTAAGACTGAAATCAAACGATCACAGAAGAACCACTTCTTGTCCTCCAGAAAATTTCATAGATGTATCCAGTGGTGGGATTCAAATTTTTTTACTACTGGTTCTGTGGGCGTGGCTTGGTGGGCATGGCGTGGCTTGGTGGTATGGCAGGGGAAGGTTACTATAAAATCTCCATTCCCTCCCCACCCACTAATCTGCTTTCTAGCTCCATTCTCCTGTGCAGGGCAACAAAAGAAGACCCAGCCAATCAGCTGGGACTCAGGAGGCAGAGAATAGATGGGGCGTGAGCAGTCAGAAGTGATATTTGCCAGTTCTCCAAATACCCAAAATTTCCTTACCGGTTCCCCAGAATGGTCAGAACCTGCTGAATACCACCTCTGGATGTATCCATACTCTCACTAGGACAGTGGTCCCCAACCTTTTCTGTTTTTGTGGCTTGGTGGGGGAGAGGGAGGGCATAGTTCCCTGTGAGTGGTAGGCAGGCACGTACAACCATGTGCAGCCCCATTTCTGTGACAGGCGGGCACATGCACTGTGCTTGCGCTACAGGAGCGCAGGTAGCCACCCATAGTGGGCCACAGCCTGGGGATTGGGAGCTCTGCACTAGGAGTCAAGCTTAGCTTGAGAAAGAATTACTTTATCTTTATGTAACTTGGCTTGAAGTTTTATCTGATATACTTTGCAGATTTAAAGGATATGGGATTATGATGCTCCTCAATGATAACGAGGAGCAGGAGACAGGTTGAAAGCATTTGTGTTTTCAGACTGCAGACAGCAATTGCAGCTATGAAATTAAAAAACACCTGCTCCTTGGGATGAAAGCTATGGCAAAACTAGACAGCATATTAAAAAGCAGAGACATCACTTTACCAACAAAGACCCATATAGCCAAAGCTATGGCTTTCCCAGTAGTAATATATGGTTGTGAGAGTTAGATTGAGCATAATCAGATAATTGTTGCTTTTGAATTGTGGTGATGGAGAAGACTCTTGAGAGTCTGTTTGGACTGCCAGGAAATCAAATCAGTCACTCCTAATGGAAATCTGTTCTTTGGAAGGACAGATACTGAAGCTAAAGTTCAAATGCTTTGGCCACCAAATGATTGGAAAAGACCCTGGTGTCTTTTCCACTCCTAATGGAAATCTGGAATGGAAAAGACTGAAGGCAAAAGGAGAAGAATACAGTAGAGGATGAGATGGTTAGATATTGTCATTCACACAATGGACACAGGTTTGGGCAGACATCAGGAGAGAGTGGAGGACAGGGAGGCCTGGTGTGCTATGATCCATGGGATTGTGAGGAGTTGCACACAACTTAGCAGTTGAACAACATTTTTTTTTTGTTCCTCAGTGCATACATTGACAATGATGAACACCTATCAATACTGCATTCAGGCTATGTCTTCAGCTTTAGACTGACTTTGAACTTCAGAGCTTATCTGCCTTAGTTTTTTTTTATTTCTTTCATTTTTTCCCATGTTAGTTTTTTTTTTTTGTAAGAGCTTGCCTTCCAATATATTCTGGAAAACTTGAAACTCTGTTCACTCTCTTATGACATTTTAGTTGACTCTAATAACAGCGTGACCAGTTATATATTTTGGACCTTCTAAAGGTAATATCTTTCCATCCATTTTCCAGAAAAAGCAGTATTTGAAATTATAAAGGAAACACTTAATTCATGTCATTAATTCAAAGAAAATTATGACGCTGACCCTGTCTGTGAGGACTTCCTCCATCTAAGAAAACTGATGGAAAATTTTCAACCTAATCCATACTTGCTAATAGAAAACAGAACAATGGTCCTCTGGGAAATGAGTCACAGCCAAGTTATTTAATACTTGGTTTATTCACTCAACATCCATAAATCTAAAACTACCTTAAGCTTTTGACTGCCACAAAATGGAATGCATTTTTTTCCACTAACAATAGTCAACTGTTATGTTTAAAGCAAATCTTCTGAGGCATTGCTTGCATTAAAAATGAAAAACCACAAGACTTGGCTCTGGGTGAAAAGAATGATCTAACACACACATGCTTTAGAAGAAGAAATTTCATAAAAGAATTGGATAGCTTTTTACCTCTTTGATATTCAGCTCTAGGCACTATTTGTGTCCACCTGTGATGTCATTTAACTGCTGCTTTTCTTGTCACTAACTCATCTGCATACCTTTGTGATACCCACATATGTTACATTTATAAAGATATCTGTTCCTGTCTCTTCAAGGTCATAGAATGTATTAATATGAAGTTATTCTATCCTTCTGTGTATTTCTTCATGGGCTATGCATGAAATTCTTCTTTGATTACATTCTTGCTTTGCCACCCAGAATCTTTCCCGATTCTGTTTTTAATTAATTAAGTGTAGACTCCAATATTTTAGAAACAGGTACTGGTTTGGTTTACACAGCACACTAAGCCATAGGGTGAATTGTTTTGAACCAATGTTTATGGCTTAGTGTTATGAAAAATATAGTTATTGAAAACCCCATGGCTTAGTATCACATGTGAACTTAGCCACTGCCTTGTTAGAGGCAAATTTACATGGAAACATTTGAGGATTTACTTATAAATAAAAATTATTGCTTTATATTAAAGAGAATGTTATCATATATAATGTTTCAAAAGAGTGTATGCCTATTTTAAAATATTGGATGCATTTCACAAATTCTTCACAGACCAGCCATAGGCAATTTTGTAGGCCTTACTATTTTACAATTAACTAAGATGAATTAACTAAAACTGTTTCTTGTTTAATGGAGCCTAATACTAGAAATATTAGTGGGATTTGTCAATATGAAGATGTTAAGTCTTAAAGTAGAGGGAACTATTAAGGCAGGCAAATCCCAGAATTTTTAATAAAGCACCAGATGCAAATTATTAAAAGCATGGAAACTGATCTTCTAAAATATAAATTAAACTTCAATTAAATAAAATTTTGGTTTTATTTATTTATAATTAAAATATATATAGCTGCCTAACTAACAACAAAAACTTATAATAAAAAGACATAACCAGGGAAACAACATACAGCAGTATAAACACAAAGGCACTTAGGACACATATCCTATGGAGATTCTCAGTCAAAGGTGCTTTTTCAGGAGGCAAGATATTTTGCCTAACATGGGACCCAGGTTAAAAATCCAAGTCTGTTTAGAAGGCAGCAGGGATGTGTCAATTCAAATCTATCAGGAATGCTGTGCCATTACCTGCTAGTGATGCCACATTCTGAGCCAGCTGCAGCTTCAACAACATCCACATGTAAAGTCCATTTACACAAAAGGTAACTAAGGCATGAGTGATTGTGAGAAGAGACATCCAGTTCAGGAAAGGGGCAATTGACATACTAAATGAATATGAGCAGTGGTGGGCTGCAACCAGTTTAACAACTGGTTCAGTGAACATGCACTTCATGCTCATGCACGCATGTGCCTAAGGCACTTGTGCGCAGTGCTGAAATTTGAGCTCAGCTGCTTACCTTCCAAGTCAGCAATGGTAAGTAGAACAACGAAAGGGGTGCACAAGGGTAGGATTCAAATTTTTTAACAACTGATTCTGTGGGCGTGGCTTAGTTGGTGGGTGTGGCTTGGTGGTCATGTGACTGGGTGGACGTGGCTTGGTTGTCATGTTATTGGCTGGGCATGACCAACTCAATATCACTCACATCGAGGCAAGCATCTCCTCGCCTGGCCTCTCTTGACTGTGGGGATGCTGCAACAGTTGTAAGTGTGAAAAACAGTCATAAGTCACTTTTTTCAGTGCCATTGTAACTTTGAATGGTCACTCCACACAATCAAAGTACCAGAAAAGGAAGGAAAAACTCCAGAGAAGTTCCTGAGACAGGATGTCTAGTCCTGCCAAGAATGTAATAAGGGTTAACGGAGAGGCAGTTTCTGTAAGCAACAGCAGAATGTTTCCTTCCTGCCTTCCTTACAGGATTAGGCCAGTAATTTCTTCTAACAACCGGTTCTCCAAACTGCTTAGAATGTTAACAACCAGTTCTAGCGAATAGGTGCGAACTGATAGAATCCCACCCCTGGGGGTGCAAATCAGCTGTGCTGTGTGATTGAGATGAGCTAGAAAGCAGGAAATAAAGGACAGGATAGGGCAGGGGCAGGTGGGCAGAACCATTTGATTGTCAGAACTATTGATTTGCTCGAACCAATCTGAATCGGCGGCAGCCCACCACTGAATATGAGGTAAGACTCTCTTGGCCATAGGAGAACAGAACCTTGAGGAGCCCTAAATTGTGCACTCAAGTTTTTTCTGGGGACATGCCATGGTACCAGAAGAACCAGGAACACAAGGCAATTTGGTCATTTGGGTTTGAGTTTAAGCATGCTTGTTTCTTTCGGATCCTGGGCCAAGAGCTTGACAGCATGCTTGGTCAATCAGGGCTTGAGCTCTAGAACTGGGTATCATCAGCCTGATGATATATGACCCAATGTCATCAGATGGCCTCACCTAGTGGCTTCATGCTCATATTAAATAGGAGGGGCAAAAGTGCCAATGCTTGATATGCTACATGTCATGGCCCTCAAAATGAACTGGAACTGGGTACAAAGCAAGGAGGACATGCCTCCCATTCTTAATCCCACAGTCAGTCCAGAAGAATAGCTTGATTGATGCTTTCAATGATATTAAAAGCCACTGAAAGATCAAGAAAAACCAGGACAGTTACATCACCTCCATCCTGGCTGTGCCAGAGGTCATTGACAAGTGTAAACAAAGTTATCTGTACTATGTCCTGGTGTGAAACTGGACTGCTAATCATCAAGATAGTCTGCTTCCTTTTTCCTATGAAACTCCAACCATTCTCTCAATAACTTTCTTCAGAAAGCAAAGAATTGTGCAGAACTGTTTGCTCCAGTGATGGCTTCTTTGTTCCAGTGTCTCCTTGAAGAACCAGAATTCATTTGTACTTTGTTTTTGCAATGATTAGTTTACTGTTACATTGTTTTTTATTGAATGTTTGAGAACTCACTTTCACACAAATCAATCTAACCTAACCAGTGGTGGGATTCAATTTTTTTTACTACTGGTTCTGTATATCAGATAAACCTTGGTGAGTGTGGCAGTGGAAGGGTACTGTAAAATCTCTAGTCAGAGATGGTATTTGCCAGTTCTCTGAACTACTCAAAATTCCAGCTACCGGTTCTCCAGAGCTGGTCAGAACCTGCTGAATTCCACCTCTGAACCTAACATGCTGGTCATTTTCAGTATGTATGACAGCTTTATATATATATACTCAGTTGCTTATAAATATGCATAATAGAAGCAATAATAACTCATTTCTTTTTTATTCTTATAAACAGCCAGTTGTCTAGTTCACACAATATATTAAACAATGTAATTGATTTGGTTTTGATTTAACATATTGTGTGAGCCTAACAATCATGGCTTAGAACTAAAGTATCTAAAATTAGTAAGTACTAGTGTGCTATGCCTATACCATATGTATGAATGAATGTGTATTCTTCAACCATTCATATATACCATCTAAATGGTGTCCATTCAGCCAATTAGTTAAAATGACTTTCTGGCAACCTGGTTCAATTTCCCCCAACCAGGCACGATCCAGAAATATTTGATTGCATCTCTCATAGTCTCCAAATGTCTGGAAGTCACTAGCTTTCAGAGAATGCGGGAGGGTCATCTAATTCTCACCAGCTGGCCACAGCAGAAGACAACATCTCAAGGGGGAAAAGCTGAACTCAGCCACATCTCCTTATGACAAGAACTATGGTTTTCATTTAGTGAAATTAACACTGCCACAAGAGAGGTAATGACTTACCAAAAATGGCTTAAACTAGGGCCTTGGTCCCAGGCAACAGTTCAGACAGATAAATCTTCATATTCTGCCTTTGTGAAGGAATGAAAATTAGAAGTTTTACCGTCAAAATTCATTTGCCCTTTATTTTAGACAAGTCACTGCAACAGCTCCTGGTATTTTATCAGTGTTTTCAGTGTTTTAGTGAAAAGAAAGGGAAAAAGAAGACCCCCCCCCTCTCTTTCTTTCTCTGCATGCACATGTTGTCAATGCATTGTTTAATGTCATGTTGGCAAATGTTACTTTAAAAAGCACTTGGCAAGCCCTGTATCAGTTCTTGCCATTACTGCCACAATTTTTTCATGAAACCTTAAATACCAAGAAATCCTTGACTTGTTTTATTTCTGGCATACTCCATTATGCAATCATCCAAAATGTTTGCACATGATTGCCTTTATTTGCCCTAATGTTATTAATGGCTTTGCAATATTTGAGCATGGATAGCAAGAATAATTTGGGCAAATCATACAGTCAACTAAGACCACATAATCTCTTAATCAAAATCTTTCCCCCATACATTGAAGGCAACCTACATAGTAACTGTAGTCTGACATCGGTTAGGCTGAATGATTGTGGAAGTCAAGAAGCAAGTGGATGGGAATGGTATGACTAATACAGCATCCTTGGCCTTTGACAAAGAACTTAAGTCTGTGTCTTTTTGTAGATTGGCATCTTATTAAAAATGCACTAGGCTGATAGTAATGACAGAGTTTTTGCCAAGCTATACCAAGCTTTTATACTAGGATAATATGTTATAACTTGGCTATGAATGACCAGACAACAGGATTGCATAGTGATATAGCTA
This sequence comes from Pseudonaja textilis, assembly GCF_049901715.1. Classification (NCBI taxonomy): domain Eukaryota; kingdom Metazoa; phylum Chordata; class Lepidosauria; order Squamata; family Elapidae; genus Pseudonaja; species Pseudonaja textilis. The sequence goes on from NC_141994.1 coordinate 54,167,671, forward strand.
AAATAGTTAATTATTCTGAATTACTTAACACTATAAAACTAAACAAGGAACAGTGGAGAAGACCAAAATGAGCCATCCAAATTGGGTGAGTGGTATAGTAAATGCAGTACAAAGAAAGCAAGTGATAAAAACTGGAACACCAAATCAAACATTTTGATTATATATCAAAGATGATTGAAGTGGGAGCCATTGACTGGGGAAGAAATATTGCAACTATGGTGGAAAGCTTAATGAAAATATCAACTGACTCAAAAAGGCCAATTTATGCTAGAATGTATAAAGGACAAAATTCATCTTGTCAGTTCAGCCCAGAGCTGATATTCAGCAGGTTCTGACCAGTTCTGGAGAACCGGTAGTGGAAATTTTGAGTAGTTCAGAGAACCAGCAAATACCACCTCTGACTGGAGATTTTACAGTATCCTTTCCCTGCCACGCCCACCAAACCATACCCACAGAACTGGTAGTAAAAAAATTTGAATCCCACCACTGGTTCAGCCCTATTTCTAGGTACACCAATGGTGGAACCACATTTGGGCCATTTACCAACTGCTAGATCTAAATGTGCTTCCAACAATGGTTGCATATCACAGTGTTTAGTAGTCCAAAGCAATCTGGGAAGCCAGGAGACACATCTGGTTCATGCCACCTTCCAGTGGTAGCATTCTGGAATGGGGAAAGAGGGTAAAACACTTCAACAGCTAAAAAAAGCATTTTGGCTTCCCAATGTAACAAGTAGAACAGTGGTGGGATTCAAAAATTTTTATTACCAGTTCTGTGGGTGTGGGCTGGTGAATATAACATGGCTTGATGGGCATGGCAGGGGAAGATACTGTAAAATCTCCATTCCCTCCCCACCCCACTAACCTGCTTTTCAGCTCCGTTCTCCTGTGCAGAACAACAAAAGAAGACCCAGCCGATCAGCTGGGACTTGGGAGGCAGAGAATAGACGGGGACAGGACCAGTCAGAGGTGGAATTTGCTGGTTCTCCGAACTACTCAAAATTTCCACTACCGGTTCTCCAGAACTGGTCAGAACCTGCTGAATACCACCTCTGTAGTAGAACCCAAAGGTGCATTTTCAGGAGGCAACTGGACATTCTTGTTTTTTCTTTTGAAGATGTTTTGCTTCTCCACGAAGAAGCTTCTTCAGCTCTGGCAGAACAGTGGAGAATGGAAGGATTTATATTCTTTGCAGACAGCTGGTCATTTGCATCCTTTTAGAGGGTCACTGAAGCACTTGGAGGTTTATCTGTGTACTCAGGGTCACCTGAGTAGTGCTCCTGGTTCCTGTAGTCTGCAATTTATTTATTTGTTTATTTTAAAATCCATTCCTACTCCCACAGAGCTATAGATTTAGCTTTACAATTTAGGGTGAACACCCTTTGAATGGTGTGGGAATAGGAATGGATTTCTAGAGGGGGGAAAATTGCAGACTACAGGAACCAGGAGCACTACTCAAGTGACCACGAGGACACAGATAAACCTCCAAGTGTTTCAACGACTGAGAATCTTTACAGACTTATAACAAGTAGAAATTATGTACAGAGAAGAAAGCAAGCTGATACAATCCTTGGGGATCAGCAGATGAGCACCAATTGGCTGGAATATTGTAGACTCACCCAAAAAAATTGCTCGTCCCTCTGCCAAATTGGGCAGTTCAACAGTCAGAACAAGCTGTTCGAGCTTTGCCCCTTTTCAATAATAAAATCAGAAGACTTTACCAATGGAAGGTCCTGTGCCTTTAGAATCCTGTTACAATTCTTGTGCCTGTATATCAGAAAGAATGTTGTATAGTTGCTAAAAGTAAAGTAAACATTGATCAAAGCTCTTAGAAACAACAAAGGTTTTTCATGGAAAGTAGGAAGTGATTTTTTTTGGCTTAGAAAAAACATGAGTAAGACAACATTAAAGAGATCCATAAGCTAATGGAAACTATAGGAAAACAAATTTTCTATTATCATTGTACACTATTAGAACTTTATACACTATATAGTTAATTTGGTGAAGGATCAGTTTGGAATTGCCTTTCCTTGAATAAGGAAAATATATATAATATTTAACATTTACTTCTCATAGAGGGCAATGGTGCATTTAACCAAAACCATATTTTTCAATAAGCAATAAAGAACAATTTTTTAGGGAGCTGTAACAATTCCCTCTTGAGAAGAAATCATAAAAGTTCATGACTACAGCATTCAATGCAGAAGGAAAATCAATGGAGAGAAGACATGAGAGAGCTTTTTTAAGATTATGCATGAAATGGAAAAGTAGAGTGGAATTTTTTTCTGTGTCTCATTTCCTATAATGAAGGGTTCAAGATAGTCAAAGGGAAATCATTCCTCACAAAATGCATAGTCAAATTAGGAGATTCATTTCCAAAACATATGCAATTGTCTTAAAGTCAAAAGAGTTTAAAGAAGGATTGGACAACAAAACCTTCATTGGTCATTGGTCATTATAAAACCCTCCAAAATTAGAGACACAGCACACTGATCTAATTTCAAGTATTATTTAGAGCGCTCTCTCTCTCTCTCTCTCTCTCTCTCTCTCACACACACACACACACACACACACACACACACGTATGTATGTATGTATGTATGTATGTATGTATGTATGTATGTATATATGTATATGTACGTATGTATAATACCAAAATACTGGTGGCATTATCCATGATTTGGTCTTTGTTCTGTTCATGTAGAAGCTTTCTTGATTTGGTATGGCTCAGATCAGGGATGTCAAACTCAATTTCATTGAGGGCTGCATCAAGGCTGTGTTTGACCTCAGGGGTGGGGGGGCATGGCCAGGGTGGACATGGCGAGCTCAACATCATTCGTGTCTGGGGTGCCTGTGGTGGCCTGAGCATTCTGCCAGCAAAAACAGGCTCCTGAACTCTATTTCTGGCTCAGTTTCAGCCTCCTACAAACCTCTGCCAATGAAAAAGGAGTTTGCAAGGGCCACGCACAGCCCTCCTGAGCTCTGTTTTTGTTAGCAGAGGCACTGTGTGCCAGTCTTCTGCTGTTTCCAGGGTGGCCCCATGGGCCAGATCTAAGCACCCCATGGGCCAGATCCTCCCCATGGGCCTTGAGTTTGACACCCTTGGTTTAGATGGTTAGGCTTGGCTTGGCTTAATTTAGCTTAACTTAATTTAGCTACCTCATCATAAGACAGGTGTATGTATCACTTCATTCCTTGCATCTATTTTTTTTTTCAATTTCACAAATTCAGAGTTATTATTATCATTCCCACAGTTGTTTATATTGAAATATATCTCACTTCTGCATCCTTTATATTGCTCAATTATGCTTGAACATGGTAGAACTTGCTTCCTTTGCTGCTCAACTCCCCTGCCCCAACACACACACACACACACACACACACACACACACACACACACATATTTCAAATGTTGTGTTTCTTTCCATTAACGTTTCTAACCTTGCTCAGACATATTTAGTTTGGCAAAAGCACTAGCAGTGACTCACAGAAAAGATTTGAGAATGAGCTACTGAAAATGTATCTAATTTCTCTTTGTATAACTAAGAAGCAGCAATCAGGGTGGGTAAATATCATAAAGTAACAAGTGAAATTATGAAAGTCACTGCTGCTGTTGCAGAACTTTGCTTAAACTTTGCCTGGATCTATTTCTTGACATATCTAACATGATCTTAGCATGCTGCTAAATGCAAAGGATAACAATGATAGGGGTTTGGGAGAAAAGATACAATAGGAATTGGAATAGGAATAAGACTAGACTAGACCAGACTTGGATAGGATAGGATAGGATAGGATAGGATACGATAGGATAGGATAGGATAGGATAGGATAGGATAGAACAGAATGAATAGAATAGAATAGAATAGAATAGAATAGAATAGAATAGAATAGAATAGAATAGAATAGAATAGAATTCTTTATTGGCCAAGTGTGATTTGACACACAAGGAATTTGTCTTTGGTGCATATGCTCTCAATGTACATAAAAAGAAAAAAATACATTTATCAAGAATCATAAGATACAACACTTAGTGATAGTCATAGGTTACTAATAAGCAATCAGATCATACTAGGAAACTAAATAAAACAATATAAATAATAAAGATACAAGCAACGTAGTTATAGTCATAAATGGAAGGAGGTAAGTAATAGGAAGGATGAGAAGAATAATAGTAACACAATTTTAGTAAATAGTTGGTATTGTTGTGGGAATTATTTGTTTAGCAGAGTGATGGTGTTTGGGAAAAAACTGTCCTTGTGTCTAGCTGTTCTGGTGTGCAGTGCCCTATAGTGTCATTTTGAGGGTAGAAGTTGAAACAATTTATGTCCAGGATATGAAGGGTCCTGGACATTTAACAAAACGAAAAAGATGTTCATTTAACAAACAATGATCAATACTTGCTTTCCCAAGTTTGCTTGGGAGATGCTAAACTTTAAAATCTGGTTTTGGTTAGTAGCATTAAATATGACCCATGGAACAACAACAAATATAACAAAATGAGAGGCAGGGGCAACTTTGACCATGTTTGTGCAGAAGATAGAGAGCTGTTTGATATGAGCAAAAAGAAGAAGAACGAATGAAGGAAGTTTTGCTGGTGCTTATTTCAAGACAAGAATGAAATGTCTTTTTTGCTTGCTCCTGTCCATTTTTCATTTTCCTTTGAGGTAACATACTTCAGTTCCAAGAATAATCTTATTTTCTGACCTCTTGTGAACTGGAAATTGGAAAAGCTAATTGCTGTGGTTGCAATTTCCAAACTGGTGGCACGGGCCAGAAGCCGTGCTTAATGTGGATTTCGCCAAGTTTGGATAGTTATGACTTTCAAAAGAATGACAATAGAAGAAAAAAAATAAAGGTAGAGATTTATGTCTGCAATGAATAGATGAGTATGGAGGGGGTTTTGCTCAACTACTTTTTGTTGAAGGTGCCATGTACCTGATATTCTTAGCCATGTATTTTTTCAAATAAATTGCTGGAATTGCTGTGGCCCATCTACTATTACAGTAATATAATCAGAAGTTCTCCTAATCAAAGCATTTTCCTCTGTGGTGCCATTTAGCTGCGTTGGACTTTAATTTCCATATACCCCAGCCAGTCTTTTGTCCTGAAGTCCAACACATCTGGAGGGCACCAAGATGGATAAGATCGTTCTGTTGAACTTCTCCATTATCCAAACTCATACCATCCCTTTTTAGAATCAACCAGTCCCGATCTATGAAATGGGACAGGAACCTAAGAAGTCCAAGGAAAAATATAGTTATGGGAAGAAAGTATTCCTAATTCAAACCACATTCTTAAGGCAATAGATAATCTTTTCCATAGTATTCCAAAGCTCTGTTCCAAAATCACATTGGATAGGATATCTATGTAATTATTGTACTGCAAGTTTCTAATAGGACCCAGGAGCTCAGTTAGGTTATTAGCCACAACTTACATTCTCAAATATGCTTCATATCTGTCAAAATTCAATCTCATTTTAAATCAAGCAAGCCAACATATTGGACAGAGAAGTGAAGATTCACATGAAGTCCCTGCAAACCATATTCAGCTCCCCAACCTATTTTAATTGGTCCTTGGAACTCCTTGAAATCATGCAGCTGAAGGGCTTTTCAATTTTCAAAGAGAATATTTCCATTTTCATTACTCTGAGAGACATTCAATTATATTGCAATGTCTCTCAGATTTTAACTGATTAAAAACAGGGGAAAATGGTTAAACTAGATGGATCTTGATTAGTATTTGGATGGCAGTTTACTACAGAATCTCAAGCCTGTAGACTAGGCTGGTAAGCTGAAACAGGCCTACTTCCATATTGCAACCAAGAAAACTACACGTTCTGGTGTCATACAAAGTCATGTTTGACTCTAATGATCCCATCTCCTCAATTCACATAGGTTTCTACACTTTCGCACAGACTAGTATTGAGATATTTATTTGCTATAGTCAATCATCTTCATAGGAACTTTTATGTATTCATGAAATATACTCATTCTGCCTTGGATTATTAGAATGCTAAAAATTATAACAAATCACATGTGACATATTATCCCCTTACAACAGTCTTGAAGAACTACAAATTGTTCGTGTACCAAGTGCCTTCAAGACTATTGTATTACAAACAATTACAAATCATGAAAAAGCATTGCAATCAACAATATTAATGTACCTAGCTATTTCAAACAGTATTCTGGATTAAAAGACAGTGCTGTATTTGATAATATACATATGGCAACCTATCTTGCTTTCTGAAAGCTGTAGTTGTTGATACTATGAAAACCATTGGATCTGTTACTAAGGTCTTTATGAACAAATGTTGGCAATACTTCACAGCTTTTTATGTGATTGATTTCAATGGAAGCCTTCCCAAAGATCATCTCTGATTCAAAACAGATGAAATCTAAATATGTCAGAAAGGTTATAAATTTTAAATAAATCCAGTATGCTGGAACTATATTAACTATTAAGTAATAGACAACAGATTTTGAGTTCACTTTTTTTTAAAAAAAATAGGACATTGTCAGAAGGCAAGTTATTAAAAAATGTAACTATAATATTTGCTTTGAACCAATGTTATCAAGAAGTTAGAATGGTACCATTAATGTAGAATGCACAGAACTATTATGTTACTGTTATTCTTGATCCTACAACCCAGATGGATTAACACAGGGGTCTGCAACCTTAAACACTCAAAGAGCGATTTGGACCCGTTTTCCACAGAAAAGAAAACATCGGGAATCAACATTTTAACAACTGGTGTGACTGGGTAGGCACTGCCAATTTAACGTCACTGACTCCCCCCCAGTCACATGACTCCCCCCAGCCATGCCTACCCAGCCAGTCATCAGGGCAGAGAACCAGTTGTTAAATTATTTGCCACGCCTGGCCCTGGCTCACTCCTCCCCTCCCAGCCACCTCTTGCCACACCCTGCCTCAGGTGTGTTGTACACCTCTCTCTCTCTCTCTCTCTCGCTCTCCCTCTCCCTCTCCCCCACTCTCTGTCTCTCACTCCCCATCTCTCTGTCTCTGTCTCTCTCTATCTCTCACTCTCTGTCTTTCTTACACCACTGCTGTTGCCAGGGGCAAGTGGAACAGAGTCACATTGTGGCTCCATGTCATAATGGGCTCCAGGAGAGGAGGGGACCCCCATTTCCCCCATTGTGAAGTGGACTAAATTTCACTGTGCTGTGCACAGTGCTGCAAGAGCAGCGGGCAGGCCATGGAGGTGGCTTATAGCTCCGAGCCCAAGCAGCAGGAGGTGAGGGCTGCTTTGAGTGCAAATGTACCGCGATGAAGGCAGGATGCTGTTCCCATGCAAAGGCAAGTACAGGGGTGCTTTGCTTCCATTCTGGAATATGGAGCGAGTCTTCATCCCCCGCCATCACCCTTACCTTCTCAGGCGAGCAGTGATTGGGAGGGGAGGAGCCAGTCAGTGGTGGGATCAGCCAACAAAGAGCCACAGCAGAGGGCTGAAAGAGCCGCAAGGGGCTCCAGAACCACTGGTTGCAGACTCCTGCATTAATACAATTCTGATAGTCATGTGTGTTTGAGAGGGAAGGAAGAAACATTCACCTTTTCTCAGCCATATCCGTGTTTAGAGGCATGCTTAAGGCATGTTGCTTTATTGCTATTTGGAAGATATATTATTCAGTCTTCTTTTATGCCATTATGGTTTAATTGTAAATCTATTAAAAATTGTAAATAAAATAAAAATATCTTTTACAGAAAGGTTTTGTTTGTACATGTAGCTGTTATGAGTCACATAACTGCTATTGTACGTACAATTGTCCACACAAAATTCACTTCTCAGCGCATTAGTATTTGTAAATGCCAGAGAAACTTCGGAATAAGTACAATGTTGCAAGCAGTGTTATACACTGAGCCTCATTATCTACCCATGCACTGAAATTACTGCTTTGTAGAGAGACTGGAATTTCTTGTGATCATTCCTGTGTGTGTCTCCTATGCAAAGATGGTACTATACAAAATAGCAGATTGGAGTTCTCTTGACAAGTTACTGCCTCAGTTAAAAATGCCTGTGTATAACCAAGTTTACTAATCAGAACATCGAAGCATGCCCAATGTTGGTCTCCACTTTCTTTTACCAGGTCTCATTGCATGTCTGGTGATATGGGTAAACAATGAAGCAGGGTTGAAGGAAAAGTTGACAAATTGACAAGCAACAATATGTTTTTTGCTTTGACAGATTCTGAGCAAATTTACGTCCACTGTTTCTTTTAGAATATATATACCAAAGACCTAGCATCCCATTTCTTAAGTGATAAATTAGATGGCAATGGGAAGCTATAGTCATCTAACCCAGCAGTCGCCAACCAATGGGCTGTGGCCCACTGGATGGCCGTGAGAAAATTTTGGTCCTCGCAGAGAAATCTCACCCCCAGAGCCCCCCCAAAGCAATTAATCCAGGCTGCACAGAAACACAAAGCTGTACAGCCCACATGGCCCGCGGGAACCCTCCCTGCCCACTCACCCCTTACCCGGTAAATTTGCCTACTAAATTTTTATTTTTCCTTTTTCCGACCATCATCTGTTCTGCTGTGCCAGGAGATTTAGATTAGCTAGGAAGCAGGAAATGGTTGGATTTCTTGCGTTCTAGCTAGTCTTTAGATCTTTGGCTCAGCACATCCGAACCTCCCTTAGGACTGAAGGTTTGCTTGCAAGCAAATTCAGTGCAGACTCACGGCAAGCAAATTTGAGAGACTGAGCTAGCTGATGGCAGATAGATAGATCACTGAATTATTCTATGAGCAACTGAATCTGCCTGCTTTGCCTGATTTTGGGTAAAAGTTGCTTTTTTTATTAAAAAAAATTCAATATGTATATAAATATTTATAATATTTACATACAAGCCATGCCCAGCCAGTCACATGACCACCAAGCCACCCCCCACGAATTAGGCCATGCCCACAGTACCGGTTAGTGGTCCCTGGGATTTAAAATTATGAGTTCGGTGGTCCCTGAGGTCCAAAAGGTTGGCCACCCCTGATCTAACCTATATGAGCCAGACTGACATTTCTTTAGCTATCATTTATTTAACTATATTTTTGTCAAAGAGTGGGTTCCATTTTTATCTTTTAAAAAGTGGGCTCTTTAAATGTTAGGATTACTTTACTCATTATAACACATTTGCCAGATGTCAGCTTTCAATAATCGCATCACTGAATTTTGAAAAGAACTCTGAATCTCCTCCATGCACGCAATATAAAATGCTTGGGTGGCTCAGTGTTTCCTTATTCCATTTTAATTCTGCATAAATGAACTGCAAAATATACCCTTTCAATATATCCAGAAGGATTTTAAATATTTATTACTAAGTCCAGGGCAAGAAATTTGAAAAAAGGAAAACAATCTTATTACAGAAGATGCAATTAGTTAGAAAATTAAACAGGCAGGGGGACTAACTCATAATGCAAATTGTGAAAATAATGCTTTCATTCCCAATGTGAATGCATTTTGATTTACCTGCAACATATCATATTTCTCTTGGTCTTATTTGTATGAACACTGTATTCCGTTATAACACCAAGCAATTCCAATATATTTGGAGAGTACCATGTTGTACAAACTTTTTTTCATTTTTGTGACCATTGACTCATCAAGTGACTCTTATAGCTATGCGATAGAAATGGAGAACCCATGGCTCTCCAGATGTCACAAGATGACATTTCCCAAGCATTCATTAGCTGTGGTGGGGCAGTGGTTAGAATGCAGTATTGCAGGCTAACTCACTGTTCACTGCCAGGAGTTCAATCTTGACCAATTCAAGGTTAACCCATCCTTCCATCCTTCTGAGGTCAGTAAAATGAGGACCCAGATTACTGGGGGCAATAGGCTAACTGTAAACTGCTTAGAGAGTGCTGTAAAGCACTGTGAAGTGGTATATAAGTCTAAGTACTATTGCTAGTGCTCTAGTGTTAGACAGCTTGGGCAGTGGAGAGAAGAGAGCTGAGATCTTCTTCTTCTTTTTTTTTTTACAACATCTTGAAAGTAACAAATTTTCCAATTATGCTAAACCAAGACAGATTATCGGTCAGTGCAATAAGTGTAAGGAATATCTTCTATGAAGCTTAATAATTTTAATGCCATCTTCTGGGGGAGCAGTTAAATATTCAGTATAGCCAATGAGAAAGTTATCCAGTGACCTAAAGTTCACTAAAAATTCTAGAAAATAAGAGGCCAGATTTGGAAAGTTAAGTCCTTGCCTTAACATCAGGAAAAAAAAAATCTAATGCTTTATGGATACAAAATTCCTAGAACTGTTGGACAATTCTTGTGTGTGAACCTTCTCATCCAAATTGAACTTTAATTGCTCAATAGTACAATACTAATCAAGAGGCTGACATCAAACTATTGTGTAACTCACGCCAGTTTTGCAAATATATTCTGTATTTTAAAATCACGTCAGTGTTCAAGGTAGTTTTCTGAATAAACTCACTAGATTTTTATTTCCCTAATGAATGACAAAGATTAGCAATGTATGTTAGTGGCAGGAATAGTAATGATGAATTTGGAAACCTCCTCTTTAAACATAGAAAATAAATAGTGTAGTAAGTATCAGGGGATAATATCTGTCTATCATTCATCTACTTACCACTTTACCTACCTACCTACTTATCTATCCATTAATTCATCTAATCACATAATAGATTCCTGAGAAATAACAATACAAAAATAAAAGCATAATAAAGCACAATTAATAGTATAAAGTCACAATACTGAAATAATCCACCAGACCAACAGAACTCACTTTCCTCATTTCCTGAAAACTATCCAGAATTATTCAGATTTTACCAGCTTCTGGAAAACATTATAGTAGGTGCTTCACTATATTGGATAGTATTCATTAGTCTGAACTATCTCTCCAAACACTCTCACCCAACCCCTAAAAATAGAACGTTTGTGTTTTTAAAAAAGAAACTGCTAAAATATGTGAAGTGATCAATTATAAATTGTTGTAGAAATCAGTATCTATCCTTGTGTGTCAAGTAAATAGGGACAAAGCTTCAATTGCACCACCATAGATGCCATCTTGGTCGCCCTGTAGTTGTCCATGGTCTTAGTTTGTGAAATGAACATTTCTCCCTCACCTAAGAAATGTGAAAACTGAATATGGATGAGAAATTGATTGAACAAAAGATTACTCAAACTTTAGCACATTGATGACCAACTTTTGAGAGTCAGGTGCTTGCTAGTGGGTCTGAAAGAGACAACTATACATAATCATCATCATGGATATGACTACATTTTTAAGCCATGTGGGCTAAAGAATCAAACTGCTTCTATTTCCATTTTTTAAATGACCCAATAGATTTCTGGGGACTGTATGCAGCAAATATGCAGCTATAGGTAGCCACTCCTATTCTAGTCTGCCAGGACCAAAGGAAAGAGAGAGGTGAGATGTGATATGGAAGGAAGGAGGTCTCAGGGAGGAGGCAAAGAGAAGAACCACTTCCCTTGCTAAAAACTGTAATCATGCTAGGGATCTCCCCAGAAATCTGGTAAAGAATGAGAATCTAGACAATGAAAATTAATCTGTATTGTTGTTGTGAATCATTCTCTTAAGCCAGTTTGTATATTTGAGTAAGCAGAAGCAGAATTAGATGTCTTTCCAAGGGAAATTAGTCCTATGTAAGTACTGGCATCTCAATTCATCAGAATATGTATATATGAGTTACTGAAGAACAGCCAGAATAGTTGCTTGGATGTAGCATAGTCTTTTGCCAAACGGATGAAGAGACCATTGGTAATTTTGCAAGAGAATGTCATTTTTGCTAATTTCCTTTTTCCCACATGGTCAGCCAAATTAGCTTAAGGGGTTCTTCTGCTTCTTTAGAGCAGATTTGGTGTAAAGGAGAAAGCATCTTAAAACCACCATGTACTTTCTTCTATAAGCTGTTAGTTAGGAAATGTAAACTTATAAAATTGAGAAAAGCAAAGATTGAGAGGGGAAAGGAAGGGGAGAGAGAAGGAGGGAGGAAAGAGGGGGGAGGGAGGAAGGAATTATTGCTATTCCCAAGTATTTTAGAATTTTAGAAAATATCTAAGAATCAGGGTATTATTGTCCAGTCTGGGCTGACATGGCAATGCAAAATGCTGAGTTCTGAAGACAGAGTCAGTATAGGCCAGGGGTAGGGAACTTGGCTCTTTTATCACTTATGGACTTCAACTCCCAGAATTTCTGAGTGAGCCATAAAAGTTTCCGCATCCCTGGCCTATCCCAATTTTTGACTTGAATGGGATTGTTTAATATACAAATGTAGGACATATAGACATTTAGAATATGTCCTACATTTGTATATTAAACAATCCCATTCAAATCAAAAATTGATTTCCCCCACAACTGAAAAACCAGTAGGCCAGGGATGGGGAACCTTTTATGGCTCACTCAGGAATTCTGGGAGTTGAAGTCCATAAGTGATAAAAGAGCCAAGTTTCCCTACTCCTGGTATAGGCTAGCAACAGATTTTAAGCAGTTCCTTCAAGCAATAAAATGCAAAGTGAAAGATGGGTTGAGTATTTTGTTTCTTTCCCAATGTAAAGTACACTCCTGATTTCAAAACAAGAGTATTTTCTGAAGAAATGCAAAGCCTTCTCCACAGCCAAATCAGAGTGGTCAACATGCCAAACAGGTGGCCCTGAGACTTTGACTCAGACACCAGGCATAAATTACTAAACATGAAGTGAATTGGGTTAGGTTAAAATGGTTACACAAAGGTGCTTGCTAATGACAGTAAGGAGAAGACTATGGGGAACTGGGGAATACACCAGGATTTCTTCAGGAAAGTACAGGTTGTACTATGCACATGTCTCATAGTCTGCTACAGCAAGACAAAAGGTCACGAAAGTACTTTTAGATGGCTGTTACTAAATAACAGCCTGACTCTTAGGAATCTTCTACATACTTGGGTGTAGTAAAGGAAGGAGACTAAATCATCGCTTGGGACCATGTCTGACATGAGAAACTGATGTTTGAAAGCTGAAGTAAAGAATGTTAATACTGAATGGCTGTGAAATTATTGCCAGCTTTAGATGCTAGCAATCTGCTGAACTCCCGAATGTTGCATTTTATAACATTTGAATAATATTAGAAATCCTGGCCAGATGTGAGAAACTCTGCAGCCCAAAGCTTGCTTATCCTTAGATCACCCTTTCATTTCTCTCTCCTTTCCCCCTCCCAAAGTCAAGAGAGAAAAGATTTGTCTATTGCACTTCAGGATAAATATTGACTTTAAGACCAGTATTAATTTTTAAAGATCTAGTGGCTCTTATTACAACAAAATATGCATTAGAGTTGGAAATGCTGTTGTTCACAGCATAAAACCTTTCCTAACTTTTTATTGGTTTGTCACCTTGAAAAAAGGCTGGAAGCATCTCTCACAACAAAGAATAATAAATGAATCACACACCCACCCACCCACACACACACACACACAGGTTAAATTTCAGCTGACCTGGAAGTTCATGTGACATAAGGAACAAATTACAATTTTTATAACTATCTCCCCTATTTCAGTGCAGATACATGCCTTATCATCAAGCAACACTTTCCAAGCTTTATTTTAATATTCAGTAAGACTCCAATGGTAAAATGTCTTCCAAAATCAGATTAAGTATATAGCTATATTTCTTATAGTTAAAAAGTAAAATAATGACTTGTTCAAATCAACTTGGGAAAGATTCAAAAATTTTAAGGCAAAATTTAAGCCCTGCCTATAGATCTAAAGAGTTGAATGTCTGAGGTTTTTACAAAATAGGTGCAACAATAGAGAGTCTTAGGAAATGAAGACACATGTAGCACATTGAATGAAGATGCATGTGTCTTTTTATCAACATTTCATAACTTTTTATCAAACTTTTGATCATTCTTTTTGTTGGCCGCAATTTAGTAGTAAAGGAAAAGGGAACAATATGAAATGGCAGACATAACAAGAAGGGCTGCAGATTTGGATGGCAAAAAATTTAAGAACTACTAGATGCAGGACAGAGATTCAGAATACTCTAATTTTTTGCTTCAATCTGTGATTGTATTGTTGTCTTACCTGTAACCCAAAATCTGCAGCACTTTACAAGTAGTACAGAAATGAAAGAATTTAATTTAAGAATAATAAAAGATTCAACTTCTGACCGCTCTAAGTACATACCGGGGAAGACTCTTCTCTGTAATACTGGAGAATTGCTACCAATCAGTATATCCCATGAGTCTTTGCACTGCTAATTTATGATAGTTTGCTGATTGTTCTATCAAATGCAGTGAAGCTGTATTTCTCCCCAAAATTCAGTAGTATCATTCTCATGTATTTTAGGATTTTTTTCTCCTTTTTAATTATGCTTTAAAGGTAGTTTAATGTAGCATATCTCAAATTCTGGAGTGTGACTCCTAAAGAGTTGCAAGAGTTGTTTTTGAACAACAAAACTATACATGAATTTTTTTCCCAGGAAAAAAACCCTAGAAATTAGCATCATGAAAAAAGGGTCCCCAGAAAAATTAAGCAGATTAGCAGAATGTTCTCTTTCTTGACCTTCTGTTGGAAAAATGTTTACTTCAGAAATTTATTTCCAATAACACTTAAGGTATAGCATTAGCCTTCCAATGTTGTACAATAAATAATTCTTTTGGCCACCCTCGTGCACAAAGAACCCATTGTTCTTGATGCTTTGATAAATTCCAAGTGCTAGAGATAGAGCCAAGAAGAACATGTGCACCCTTGGGCCTTTCACCATTGCTGAATTAAAGTGCTATCCACCCATGCTTGAGTCAGCTGTAAACTATACCAGCATGACATCTGTTGCCCCCATTGCCAATCCCTATCCTGTCTCAGTTGCATCTGTTGTGATTCATTGCAAATGGTGCAATGTACCTCTCCAACACATCCTCTGATTTGGCTATTCTCCCCACTCCACACATTATCTGTTGGTAAGAAAACATCCACCAGCAAATGAAAGGGATGAGAACCAACATCTTTGACAGTTTGATCCCTTCTCTAGATAAAAGAAAGCTAAACATTGAGAAAAGCCCGAGACCATAAAAAGAGTTGAATTACATTATAGGTAGTCCTTGACTTACCATCACTTACCGTCCAACATTTCTATTGCTAAGCAAAGCAATTATTAAGTTTTGCCCTATTTTACAATTTTTTTGCCATGTTTTTGTTGTTATTGTTAAGTGAATTACTACAGCTGTTAGAGATTCTCAGTCATCCAGGTCAAAAGTGCTTTTTTCAGGACTGACTTGTTTTTCTCTTTGAAGACATTTCTCTTCTCATCAAGAAATTTCTTCAGCTCTGACTGGATGGTGGGGAATGGAAGGATTTATATTCTTTGCAGACAGTTGGTCATTTGCATTCTTTTAGAGAGTCATGGAAGCCGCTTGGAGGTTTCTCTGTGTTCTCAGGGTCACTACTCAACCCTAAATGAATGGTTGTAAGTCAAGGACTACCTGGATGACTTCTTCTTCTAATAACTGTTTTGACTAATATCTACACGGATAAGAAAAGTGAAAGTATCAATTATTTCAGTTCACTGTTCCTGGCAATGGCAATGGAGGGAAAATTAAACTATATTAAGGAAACAATAAGCTACTAATGGAGTAATAACAGCACACTGATACAAGTATTGTACCACTGTTATGTAATATGAATATCTTTAGGACTATTGTATATTTCTATAGAAATTGTCTGTTTTTCTAAAAACTTAAAAAAATATGCACTTTATTAACATGGTTGATAAATTCTAAAAATCATTGAGCAATTTTAATATAGGTACATTGACTGGGAAAATTGGATCAGACATAAAAAAATTATTAAGTGAAAACTGTTGTTCTGGATCAGGCTTTGGCTTGATCCATCTATTCTATAATTTATTGTGTTTGTTTAATTCAAAGATGGAATCCAGCAAGAGAAAAGGATAGCTGCCAGTTAAAAATAATAATCATAAATATCTCTGAGAAACATCTTTCAATGTTCTTGGGATTCATGTCAAAATCTCAAAAAACTTGGACTAGAAATAATGCAACAGAAAGGAAGCACTATGATGGCTTTTAAGATACCAAACAATAGAGAGAAAATGAACTCCATTGAATGCCTAACCCAGAAGAAACTATTAAAATCTCATTTTTTTCTCAGTGTAAGAAAAATTGTGTGTACAGATATATATGTAAATTCTTTTGAGAGCAGACATCAGAAATTCATTTTTAATGTGTGCCAGTGTGTACACAGAAAAACTGTCAGTTAAGGTTATCTTATCTTATTATTGAGAAGGGAAGAATTATTTGTTCTATAACCCATTAAGAGCCATGATGGCGCAGTGGTTAAAATGCAGTACTGCAGGCTAATTCACTTAACTCACTCCAGAAGTTCAATTCTCATCAGGCTCAGGGTTGACTCAGCCTTCCTTCCTTCCAAGGTCAATAAAATGAGGAGCCAGATTGTTGGGGGCAATAGGTTGACTCTATAAACTGCTTAAAAGGGCTATAAAAGCACTGTGAAGAAGTATATAGGTCTAAGTGCTATTGCTATTGCTATAAATGTTTATTAGCTTATCAGAGAAAATATCAATATACCTCTTTTTACACATGAGATTAAAAGCAACAGTTTGGTCCAGGCAGTCCCTTGCCTATCCAAGTAGCCTTCTACTTTCTGATATTGAGGACAACATCTTTAAAAATAAATTACTTGATTTTTTAAAATATGAATAGAAACGGAAATGTCCAGCTGCAAATTTCTACTGTGCTTTAAGTGAACATAAACTGTTCCCTCCAGGCTTTTTCCATCACTGAGGAAAGGTTGAGGACACACACTCCCCTTTATCCAATAAGTGAGTTTGATCCCCACCCAAAT
This sequence comes from Pseudonaja textilis, assembly GCF_049901715.1. NCBI lineage: Eukaryota > Metazoa > Chordata > Lepidosauria > Squamata > Elapidae > Pseudonaja > Pseudonaja textilis. Next base: position 54,184,523 of record NC_141994.1, read on the forward strand.
ATGGAGATTTCACTGAAAGATTGTTTTCTGCCTGGCAGAGTCTCCTAGTCAATATCCCTCCATTGAAATTGTTCAAGGTTTTCTTTAGAAGTTACCAAGCCAGTTAATGTATTAAAAATTATTTTGACTGCAGAAAAAGCCTGGCTAATTATGATAATTCCATAGAATTACACAACAGTAATCCTAAAGCAGACATTGCAATGATATAATACTTATGTAAAAGTAGGCTAGGTTCCAAAGGACCATAGTTAATTCCAACATAAACTACAGGATTTCCTCTGGGAGACCACATTCCTTAAACAGTGAGAACTTTTAACATCACTGGGAAATCTTCTTTCACCAACTTCTTCAAGTTGGAACCCTGAACATCCAACTTCAAAACTGTTACATTCAAACAATGTATACCTATATTTTTACTCTCCCAGATATAGATAAATGATAGATAGATACAGTAGATAGATAGATAGATAGATAGATAGATAGATAGATAGATAGATAAAAAGAAAGAAGAAAGAAAGAAAGAAAGAAAGAAAGAAAGAAAGAAAGAAAGAGGAAAAAAGAAAGAAATGTGAAAAGACTATGTAAGACAGCCTGATTTCCAAGGTTTTGTCACATGTTAGAATGTCCAGTTTCCATACTTTCAAATAAAATATCTATTCATCTCCCTGTTTTTCTGTCTATCTAATGGCAGATCTAGGTTGCAATTGTCTGGGTGATCATTAGACGACAACAAAAAAAATATGAAAACAACAAGTTGGAAACATTGTAATATATTTCTGCCATCCGATGGTGGTCCAGATTTGCAGCTCAGATCTGGTAGCCTTACCTATCTTGGCAGTAATACCCACTTTTCTTTGAATGCACATAGGTCTTGTTTAATCCATAATAAAAAGTTAACAATCTGCAGTCTTTGTGCCAACCTCTCCAGTCTAACAATTAGCTATAATTCTCACAAGGTTGGAGTCAAATCAAAATTTAAGGACTATAGACTGACGTCTGCATAAAGTATAGAGATAAACAAGATTTTGTGTCTTCTGGAAATGTAGAGTTCCAGCTTCCAGAATCCTTTGCCACTGGTCTTGCTGCTTGGATCTGATGACAGCAGAAATCCAAAACATCTGGAAAGTACAAAGTTGCCTTCCCTTAAAATCCTTGCTCCTCTAATCACTGGCTTTGCCATCATTTCTCTTCTCAAACAAATTTCCCTGAAATTTGCCCTTTGCTTCAGGCATCAAAATAACCATTTCTAGGAAAAACGGGAAGGAAAAATATTCTCAGAAACACTTCAGAGTATAGTTCAAATGAAAATGCAGTAAAAGTTTGCAGCAAATATTAGTATTTCTTTTCAAATGATGGGATCAGCGTTATTATTATATTGATTGCAGACTGATTTTTAAATAATAGTCAGATTACTCATTTTCACTCAATTCTTTATACTATTGGATTGACCTACGTACTCGTGTGTATACAGTCTATAATCCACTAAAACAAGGATTGCTAAATAGTTTAATATATTACACAACAAACTAACACTCTCAAAAATTCCTATGAAAAAAGCTTGCCTGAAATATTTTCAAAGCCTTTTTAATGGGCAGAAATGGTATTTATACCTGTTTCCAGTGTACCTACTGAAAAGATATCATTTTGAGTTGTCCTCATAGAGGCTACCAGAACTGCACTTTAAACATCCATAGGATAACAGCAAGGAGATATAGAGATATGGAAGACTTCAACTTTTTGATGACAGGAATATGTGCCTACTTCTTAAAAAAGCTACCCACTGCCATAGCCAAACCTCTAAGCATAATCTTTGAAAAATCTTTCAGGACCAGCTCCTTGCAAAAACTATGGTCACAAGCCATGGTCATCCCCATCTTCAAAAAGGGAGACTCCAGCCTATTTAAAAATTACAGACCAATCTCCTTATGCTGCGTCACCTGTAAGATCATAGAATCAATTATTAACCAATCCATTATCCTCCACTTAGAGACAAACAACCTACTCTTTAATAAACAATTTGGTTTCAGAAAAAAACTATCCTGTAATCTGCAACTCTTACACTGCAAAAACATACGGACTACACAACTCGATCAAGACAAAGCAATAGACGCAATCTACATAGACTTCTGTAAAGCCTTTGATTCAATGGTACACGACAAACTACTACTAAAACTAAAATCTTATGGTATCTCTGGACATCTATATAACCGGATAGAAGCATTCCTGTCAAACAGACAACAAATGGTAAAAATTGGGAGCTTCCTATCAAATTCTGTACCTGTCAACAGTGGTGTCTCCCAAGGCAGTGTTTTAGGACCAACTCTCTTCATCTCTACATAAATAACCTCTGTTATCATATTAAGAGCAACTGCATTCTCTTCTCTGATGATGTAAAGCTATTCAACATCACAAACAATACTTCTACCCTCCAAAAAGACTATGTATCAGAATGGTCAATCAAATGGCAACTTCAAATCTCAACAAATAAATGCTCTGTCTTACATATTGGCAGGAAAAATCAGAAAATACAATACCAAGCTAAATAGTCAAGATCTTGTTGAGGATCCAGACTTTGTCAAGGACCTTGGAGTACTCATCTCAAATGATCTAAGTGCTAGAGCCCACTGTAACTACATAGCCAAAAAGGCATTAAGAGTTATTAATCTAATCCTACATAGCTTCTTCTCTGGTAATATCACACTACTAACTAGAGCATACAAAACATTTGCTAGACCTATACTTGAATACAGCTCATCAGTCTGGAACCCATATCATGTATCTGATATTAACACAATTGAAAAAGTCCAGAAATATTTCAGAAGAAGAGTTCTCTGCTGCTCTACTCATTGCAGAATACCTTATGCCACCAGACTTGAAACTCTAGACCTAGAAAATCTAGAACTACGCCGCCTCCGGACCAATCTAAATATAGTATATAAAATCATACATTGCAATGTCCTACCTGCAAATGAATACTTCAGCTTCAATCATAACAATACAAGAGCACACAATAGTACAAACTCAAGGTTAATCTCACCAAACTTGACTGCAGAAAATACGACTTCAGCAACAGAGTGGTCAATGTTTGGAATACTCTACCTGACTCTGTGGTTTCTTCCCCAAACCCCAAAAACTTTAACCTTAGACTGTCTACTTTTGACCTCACTCCCTTTCTAAGAGGCCTGTAGGGGGCGTGCATAAGTGCACCAATCATGCCTACCGTCCCTGTCCTATTATTTTTTATTTTTCTTATAAGTATTTCATGTATTCAAAACTATATTTATTCTTATACCTGTATGTTGTAAGTGATTGACAAATCAAATAAAATGTAAAAAAAAATGTAAAAATGAAGTGTCTCTTTGGATTTTTGTAGTCCAGCTCTGGTAGGTCTCCAAAGGCAGATTTCCTTTTCTGATTTTAATGAATGGTAAAGTCATGCCAAAATTAGCACTCTCATAGGTGATGTAGATAGAAGCCAAAAATAGGATTCATATCTGAAATCTATAAAAGCTAGTCTGCGGAACAGTGCTTCTCAATCTTGGCAAATTTAAGATGTGTGGACAGAAGAACGAACCTGCTGTTTAAATGTCTTTTATGGAAACAACTTCAGCTCTCGTATATCTGACGGAAAAATGAGCTGATGACAATAGTGAAGAGGATATTTCAAGCAAGGGAAAGCACTTCTGAATTACTTCATTGCTCCTGCCCTATTAAAAGTGAAGCCCCTTTGCTATAGAAGCCAGCTACCGAATGAGTCAAATATTAAGCCTGACTGGTTTTTTTCCAAAAGCTATTGAAATTTTATGATTCAGTCTTTTGAGTCTGTCTGCCCAGAGTTTTGACTACCAATAGATTAAACTGGGAGCTAACCTGACTTACATAATAGGACACCTTATGGGAGCTGACCAAGGGAATGAGGGAAAATCCTCTACCCTCCAGACCCAGACCTGAAATAATTTCTCTGAAGATATAGGCAGAGAGATTCATGTGTCAGTCAAAGTCAGCTTAGACACACAGATGCCATGGTTGACAGTGAATGCCAACAGGGATCTTTTGAACTTTCATTATTTTGGTATCCTTAGAAAATGGCAACTGCTTCCTAGAAGCATCCAGAAGGGTGTGCAACAAACTGAAATTTTGTCAGAATGACAAAACCTTCTCCACCTTTACATACTTGCCTGCAAGGTTTTTTTAATCATTTGGCCTCTATCCATAAGTGTCCACAACACCTTGATCAAGGCAGACCAAAGTATCAGCTCTTCTGATCACCCAGGAAGACCTTTTGGCAGGGGGATGGAGTGGTCAGATGTATGTTCCATGAAATATTTAGCACTGATGATGTTACCCAGTTTGGGTAATGAAACTGCAAAATGACAAGCTCAGAGAGCACCAAGAACCCCTCAAAATTTTCATAGATGCAAACATCCATTGGTCCTCCAGATTACTTCAGATTTGCCAATTCCAAGATGAGCTTGAAGAACTTCAATAATATATATTATTTTCATCCTTTCCTCAAAAGAGATATTACCTCCCATTTTAAATAATTCCAAAGGATCAGTTTTTCCAAAGGATCAGTTTCCCATGAGAATAGGAATCAGAATTTAGATTTCCTACCAAACACTGATAATTATTTTAAAATATCTAAGTGGAATTAACCTAGATGTCTCTCTTAAAATATATTCCAATCTTGAGGTATATTCATTTTTACAAGATTTTTCTTCCCTATAGATAGTAAAATTGTCATCATAATTCCATGTTATACAAACAGAAAGGTTCAAATTCATCATGAAGGTTATTTTTCCAGAAATAAATAAATAATGAAATCTGAACAAAAAAACAAGCTTGTTTTTATGTATTTCCATGGACACCATATTATTGTTCACAAAATATTAGTTGTATCACAATTTTATAACCAGAATATTTACCCCCTCGTATAATCTCCCATTGCCTGAATATCTTGAACAATAAAACTGGTCAACCATTCAAAATTACATCTTGCCAGCAATTTTACCACGTGCCTAATCTCGATATAAAAATGTTGATTTCTCCAGATGTCAGAGGAATCATATAAACATTAAACCAACATGCTTCTACCTCAGGTTTAATTTTCAGTTCTCAATTTAGTTCTAGACAAAGAGACAGCGATGTCCTAAGCCAGTTGGCCCTTCCCAGCAAAGCCAGTTTCAAGATAAATGATTTGAATAACAAACATTAACTCAGACAAAGGCCATTGATCTTGATCCTGGACACACTGCAAAAATTCGGCAAAGTAGAATTGTTTTAATAGGAATTAGATTTCCAAGGTTTGATTCAGTAGGTGAATATTGTTCATTCAATGAAAGATCAATGCAATTCATGACATTTGAATATACACAATGAACACAGAATGCTTAGGGATTTGTTGAACAGGAAAGGTTTGAACTGAATATGAGGGGGCATAGAATAGAGTATCTTGGAATAGGGCATAATTAACTGGAACAATAAACAGTAATATTTGTCACAGCAAGATTCTGCTGCAGTTTACTGGTTGGAAATAATTTTGCGCGCTACTTTTTTGTTCATGTGGAAAAACATGCTGAATGGACATATACTTTTCTCTGGAGGCATATAGCAGCTTCCAAAAAGTGGGGAGGGAAGAAGATGACAAGGAAAATTTGGAAGTAAAAATGTGGCTCCTAACAGACCATCCAATTTGATTTAGTCCTACACCAATATTGCTTTAAAAACAAATCTAGTGAAAGATTTCCAAGTGTATTCCAAATCTAGTGAAAGATTTCCAAGTGTCTTGTGTTGTTTGGCTCTTAGCTAAGGTAACTAATTTGATACCATTTTTTGTTCTTATAATCATGGCACATATCCTAACAGCAGAGCATGGCTTTGCTCTACGGTTATGTTATATACTACTAGAGGACTTCACTGACTTGTAAAATTCAAAACAAATATCTTTTTTATATATCCTGGGGAAAATCTTTTTTCAAATCTATTGGAATTTATCAAGCAAGTAGTTTGAAGGGCCCTGCTGACTAAATGGTCATGTTTATTTTATTACTAGAAAGGCTATGATCTATTAAACATTCTTGGAATATTTATTTATTTGTATTTCATATCTCTTAACCATCTTTCTAAGTGGTGGGATTCAAATTTTTTTGCTACCGGTTCTGTGGGCGTGGCTTGCTGGCGTGGCAGGGAAGGATACTGTAAAATCTCCAGTCAGAGGTGGTATTTGCCAGATCTCTGAACTACTCAAAATTTCCGCTACTGGTTCTCCAGAACTGGTCAGAACCTGCTGAATACCACCTCTGATCTATCTCCCTCTTTGCATATTATTGGTTCACATATTATGTGAACAAATGAATCAACAAGAATGCACACTCTAACACAGTGCCAGCAACAGCAACAAATTTCCCCGATTCAGTGGAGTTTACAGTTTACAGAATTCCTATATGTGTATGTGTGAGTGTGTGTACATGTGTATGTATATAGAGGGGTCTGCATAGGTATACAGATATGCATATACAGGAAGTCCTTGACTTAGTAACAGTTCAATGTTCTGACCACCAGCACCCCTTCCAGTGGTCCCATGATTGCATTTTGGGCAGTCATATTAATGACTGCTTGCAGAATCCCACAGTCATGTGACAGCAATTTATGACATTTTTGCCCGAAACCAATGTGTACTACTGGTTTCCAGCAAAAAATGCCCACTGCAAATGGGTTTGCTTATCAACTGCTATTCATTTAACAAAAACCACCAAAAAGTTATAAAATTGAGTTGGTCACAGAGTCATAATTTGAGGGCTATACGTGTATTTGTGTGTGTACACATACATACACATATATGCATACATACATACATACATACATACATACATACATACACACATGATTACAGCCCAGCTTATTGCATCATGGTCAGCCTTTTCATTAGCAGTTTAAGCAGTTAAACTTTGCTGTTCTAGCCCATTTGAAGTCTTATGAAAGCATACCATTATTTACTTGATTATATTTTCACTGCCAAGGGAAGGGATCAGAGGTGGTATTCAGCAGGTTCTGACCAGTTCTGGTAGCAGAATTTTTGAGTAGTTCGGAGAATCGGCAAATACCACCTGACTGGCCCTGTCCCCATCTGTTCTCTGCCTCCCGAATCCCAGCTAATCAGCTGGGTCTTCTTTTGTTGCCCTGCACAGGAGAACGGAGCTGGAAAGCAGGTTAGTGGGGTGGAGAAGGAATGGAAATTTTATAGCATCCTTCCCTCATAGCTTGGTGGGCGTGGCCGACCAAGCCATGCCCACCAAGCCATGCCATGCCCACCAAGCCACACCCACAGAACCGGTAGTAAAAAAAATTGAATCCCACCACTGGAAAGGATATGAGGAATTTTCATTATCAGAGACCAAAACCACTTCACTTATCTTGGGTACTCTGGCAGTGTGCTTGCAGAGAAGTGTTGTTTATCGTTTAAGCAGAAACATGTCTTATATCCCCTTTAGTTTAAGCAAGATGGTATTATGGCAGTTTAATCCACTATGTGGATACATGAGACAAAATGATAAAAAATGTGTTTTCACATTGTTAGGAAAAAGTGTCATAATCAAAACCAAACTAAGAATTGTCCAGCTTTGTATTTTCTAAACCAGATTAACAGGGGTTGGTACATACTATATTAAAAATGGGAGCACTATCGAGCACAACAGCTGTCTTACAAATTTTGGATCCAGTTGGAGCCCAACTTACTCCCAAAATTTAGGATTAGAATTCTGAAGGGCCACATTTTTCCTCCTATAAATAACTTCAATCTGAATACTTTAAGGCCCCTACTTTTTCTTCTCCTAGTCTTTTCTTTTTTTAATCTTTAAGCAGATTTGGACTACTCTTCAACGAAGAATCATTCCTTTTAATATAAAGTCAACAGTCAGCTGCTGATTGCCTCCAAATTAAGTTAAATGGATGTAATGAATCTACCTTGGATGTTGTAGTGAATTCAGAATGCAGCTGCGGGACTTCTGTTTCTCACCAATATGTGATACCTACTGACTACCTTCTGTAACTTTCGGAGTTAAATTCAAGGTGCTGATGTAAAAATACAAATCCATATAAAACCTTTGGGACCCAGCTCCTTGAAGGAATGCCTTCTCCCTATGTGGTGAATTATTGATTGTCTGATTGTCCTCTTTTTATGGGTGGTGTCCAAGAGGCTAATGATTATCAAAAATCAACCAGGAGAAAAGTGGTACCATTTTTTGTAAAAATTCTCTCCCTGTTATAATTAGGATGGGTTCCTCTCTAGCTTGCTTGAAGATAACATTAAATACTTATTCTTGATACTCAGAATCTGTTATTTTAGACTGTCATTTGGATACTTTATTATTTAAGCTATAAATATTTGGGTTTTATTTCTTATGTTTTTACAGTAATTTATGAATGTTATAGTGGGTTATGATGCTTTGGGACAGCTATGAGTTTAGTGATGTTGCTCTGGATATTAACTGCTGTGGGTTTTGCTGGCCAAAGTGAACGGAAGAGAAGTACGTTAATAAATTAGGAGACCTGGCTATTCCTGTAGTTCTATATGATATTGCTAGCATATTAACCCAATAAAGCAGGGGTGTCAAACTCAAGGCCCAAGGGGCCAGATCTGGCCCATGGGGTGTTTAGATCTGGCCCATGGGGCCACTCTGGAAACAGTGAGGGACTGACCTGCAGTGCCTCTGCCAGTGAAAATGGAGCTCGGGAGCCTGTTTTCGTTGGCAGAGCACTCAGGCCACTACAGGTGCCCACAACATGAGTGACATCAAGCTAGCCATGCTCACCCTGGCCACACCAATCCCGTGGCCCCAAAGTCAAACACAACCCAGATGCAGCCCTCAATGAAATTGAGTTTGACACCCCTGCAATAAAGGATATAATAGAATTTGCTCTGTGTGTCTTATTCTGTGGTGTAATGCACCTAATCATATTGTAATATAAGCAGAATGTTAAATATTTTGTTATGTTCATTTAAAATGATTGTTTTTTGTTCCCTTTAGGTAAACCAGCAGGTTATGGAGGCAATAGACGTTCCTCTTCTTCTAGGGGAATAGTGGATGAATGCTGTTTCCAGAGCTGTGACCTGATACGGCTGGAGATGTACTGTGCTCCTATCAAGCCACCTAAATCTGCACGCTCTCTACGTGCTCAGCGACACACTGATATGCCTAAAGCACAAAAGGTAGCTAAAGTGTTATCAAATTTAATCTGATTATTTGTTACATATGAGGATTTTCAGCATTGCTCCAATCATGGGATGGACATATGGTTATCCAGTACCAGAAATCCAAATTTGACATCTATGGGCAGCTTTCATTTCCAAAATACTGTAGTCCTCCAATATTAAATAGATATGAAAAGAAGACACCAGAGGAGAGATATTCCATATCTCTTTATCTCATCTTTGTCTTTGCCTTCTCTTTTCTTTCTCTATTAGTAGCTGCGGATATATGATTGGTGTTATTTTGAAACATCCTGGTTTATTGTAGCAGTGCCCCACTTTTTTTTCTTAATTAGGCACATTATTTCCTTATTCCTATCTAGCTTTCTTTCTTCTATCCAAAAAGACTTGACAGTCTTGCTGAGAAGTAAATCATTGGGTACTTTAGAAATGGTTGCCCTCCACTTATGATTTACTAAGGATTTGTATGTGTGTTGATATCATCTTTTGTGTACAAATGATGCTGCCTTAGCTACTTAATGGCTTGTACTCATTCTTGAACTTTGCAAAGGATAGTTTACTAAAAGACTCTAGTCCCAACTAACTTTCATGAACTTGGTTGTCCATTTTCGTATTGCCATCACTTTTCTGCCCATGTTTATGAATGCCTGTGGCCGACCATTGTGTGACACTGAATGCTGGCCTAGAAGGGACAAGGGCTGATCCAACAGCACTCTCTATTCTTATGTTCTTTTCTTGGGTTTCTCTCCAGTGTAATTGTCTCTAACTAAGTCTCACTGGAATCAGCTGGATTTTCCTTCTGATGCCTACAAATGGGATCAAGCATTGATCTTACAAATGATTTTTATCTGAACATTTTAAAGTCAGTTTTACTTTTAGAGTCAGTAATTTATTCCCAGGCTTTAGAGTGGTCTTGAATTTAAATTAGTAAAATAATAAATTGGCTTCTTTTAACATTATTTCAAATTCATGAGGATTTACATGTGGCCTTTAGGGCAGTTTGGCTACCATTACAATAAGGCTCAGATTGTTAGCTGGGATGCAAGGAGATCTTATTATGGAAATCAACTGATGGAATAAGACCAAGGTCAGAAGGGATTGTGTTCTGTTAATACCACTAGCAGATAGAGAAGTCTCATTAGAGTAATGCCAGAAAACAAACCAGATGTTTTTACTATTTTTAAAATGTCTCAGGTATTCGTGTTAGTCAGAAACAGGGCTACATAGACAAAGTCACTTTTTAAAATTGTGCTTCTTTCTTCATTCTAATTATACTTAGTTTTCTATTCTAATGAGCACTCAAACTGACTCACCAATTTAACAAAAGGCAATAACTTTTTTTAAAAGGGAGAAAGTTAAAATAGTAATTGAAATTATTGCTAACTTATTTAAAAATTAAAAAATGTGACAAAACAGCAGCCACTGTACAACATCTTTAATCACTGAAAGGATGAAGATAAAATATCTAAAGGATTTCATTCCATTAAGTGGGAGTAATTTATTTATTAAACCTATATGCCGCCCATCTCACAAAAGCAACTAATATAGGTGAAAATTCTCTCCTAAGTGCTAAAAAGAAAGAATTTAACAAAACTGTAGGGTGGTTGGGGTGACAGAACACTGCCCAGTGAATTTCTATAGTTGAGGTGGGCTTCAACCTGGATCTCTTTAATACTGGTCCAGCACCTTAACTATTATACTGTGTTTCACTTTTTACATTATTAGTAGCTAACACATAATACTTTGTCAGGTTAAGTTTATATTCTCCAAGGAATAGCATTCAAACTCAGTACAGTATTATTACTGGACTCACATTGGTCATATCATTTCACAAATTAAACTTGTTATAACTTTGTCAGAAAGTTTGTTGCACAAGATTTTCCATTGCAGGCAAAAATAGCTGTAGCTAAACAACCAGGAGATTGGCATGGTCTCAAAGGAACCATTTTTTTTACACATTTTTAATTGATCCTCAACTATATATCCAGAAAACAGATTGTTCATTATTATAATGGGAAATTCATATGTCTTTATTTTGCATAGCAGCTTGAAATCTTTCACATACTGTAAGTGGCTTTTAAATGTTAACTCTAACAACTTTAACAACTCCCAGTCTATCAATCTACCTACCTTCTGGCCTATTATGCTATAGGAGCTGATCAGGCTGAGCCCGAAGGAGAAATCAAATGTCTCATCAGTCATGAGTCCCTGTGCATGAGATCTAAGTTCAGTCTACTTTGAATTCTTTTCTACTACTTCAGATTAATGTTAAGCACCAGAAAAATCAGGAGAGCCAGAGAGTTCAAATGGATTTATTACAAGCTTAAACTCTCTACAACAATCTGAACTGCTCACAACCAAGGGAAATTAGTGGTAAGAATAGCAGGGAATTCAAGGTGAACTGGACTTCGATCTTTTGTGAGAGCATAGGGACTTAAGACTAATGATGCATTTGACCCCTCCCTCAGGCTCAGCCTGGTCATCTACATATACTACATTCATGTTGGAAGCATCTACCAAAGCACTTTCATATTGAAAGGATAAGCCAGGGACATCATCATTGCCTATGGGGTGCCTGAGGGGGCTCCTTTAATGTCCCTGTTATTTTCCTTCTGAAATGGTACTTGTTTGCCCACTTGCATTTGCATGCTTTTGAACTGCTAAGTAGGCAGGATCTGGGACAAACTGATGGGGGCTTATTCTGTCGTGTAGCTCATGGTCTGGGTTTTGAACTGCCAAGCTGTTGACCTCTCAATGGCCTTTTGACTCAGCATCCTAACCACGTGAGGCACTGCAGCTCCCACTTCCTGGCCTAATTCCTTAGGACAGAAGTAGGAAACTCTTTTTTGCATTGTTAACTTGCAGAAAAATGTTGGAAGAGAATTTTAAGTATTTAAATATGGACTGGATTTCAATTGTGCCACATACCCCTACTTCATATAAACTAGCTTTTCCTCTTCCCATTCAAAAAATAGGAACAGAACTACTGCAGCATTCAGTGAGGCAAGGATTGTCAACAGCACTCATGTATACAATAATATGTCTTTTATTTTCAGGAAGTGCACTTGAAGAATACAAGTAGAGGAAACACAGGAAACAAGAACTACAGAATGTAAGAAAATTCCGCCCGTAAGAATGAAGAATGAATGTGCCACCTGCAGGATACTTTGCTGTAAATAATCAGACATTGGACAAAGCTAGAGTTCAATAAGTTTGATGAATTCTCAACTAATGGGCATTCTCCCTAGGAACAATGCAAGTAGACATTCCAACAAAAAGCCAACTCAGTGCTCAGATGTTTCTGAGACTGGCAGATTGCTACTGTAATTGGTCACTTCCTGTAATAAAATGTGCTACACACAAGTATGTACAAATTGTACATGCCTCACATAGACACAGTCCCACACCTCTTGTCTTCAGCAGAAAATGTAAAAGCCTTTAGAGGATTCAATTGCACTAAATTAATTTATGAACCCTGCTGTTGGAGTCACTCACCAGCCTTATCTAAGTGGAGTTTTTTTTTAACTTTTTTTAAATATTTGTACTTTTAGATAATCAACAGATTGTTTGTCTTGCAGTGTCTGATAACACTGTTTGATTTCCCTTCCATATTTGCACAGTTTAGAATTCCTAGTAGCAACAGCAATAAAGTTAACATATTCCTTTCACTACTGTAGTGGCTTTTTAACACATGAGACTCATGTTTTCATCTGACTTGGAGATCCTTATATGTTCCAAGATCCACAGAGAGTTCTTACATACATGCAAAACATTATTTTCTTCCATTGAGGATGTTACTATTCATATTGCATCCTTATGCAAATCTGTCTTTGGCCAGTGAAATTAATGGAATAGCTTGCATTACTAGAACTCCCTGTGCAAACTCCCATATCTAAAACAAGCTTCTGGGTCTAGGTTTTAAGATGGTCATTCACCTGCCTATAACAGATGAAAATAGAAATATATGCAATTTGAAGAATCTAATAATTTTTGTTGAGGTAAGCTAAGAGCACATATGAGCTCTCTTAAATTCTCAGTGACTCTTTCAGATAACTTATTCACAACAATATAAATAAATGTTTCTTCCATATAAGGCAATACATAGAAATTTAGCATATTAATCATACACATATAACCAACAGTATGTAAAAAATCTCTTTAATAGTACAATGGTGCTATTCTGTAGCTTGCTTTATGAAAGGTCTTACCAAAACAGTAAGAGGTACAAGCAAAGTAGCATATCTGAAATAAGTTGGAAACAATGGCAAAGATTAAATAGAAGGGTATTTGTTAAAAGATGCATAATTGATTTAAGGTTTCTAATTAATTAAAACATTAATATCAAAGAGTGATATGGGTACTCAAGTTACAATATTTTATTTGGTGACTGTTCAAAGTCACAATGGCACTGAAAAAAAGTGACTTATGACCTTTTTTCAGCCTTGTGACTATTGCAGTACCCCTGTGGTCACATGACCAATATCCAGACACTTGGCAACTAGCATGTCCCAGAGTCATGTGGTCATCTTTTGCAAGCTTCTGACAAGAAAAGTATATGCCAGGTTCACTTAACAACTTTAGCAAGAAAGGTCGTATAATGGGGAAAACCTCACTTAACAACTGTCTCACTTAACAATAGAAATTATGGGCTCAGTTGTGCTTGATAGGCAAGGACTACCTGTACTAATATCCAACAGAAAGGATATCTACGATTCATGGTACTGTGAAAAAGCTACAATTTTATCTTTAAAAGCACCTTTGAAAAGATTGGTTCTTTTTGGCAACAAAGAAGAAAAGTGGAGTGAGTTTCCCAAGACTCTTAAAACTAGTGTGGTTGTGATAGAAAAAGAAGACACAGAATACTGAAGCTTGACTTCTTTTGTCATATGACAACAGCAACCGCCCTTCACCATCCTTCCTAAGATAGCAGCATTCAACCCAGTACAGTACTACCTTACTTATATGGCAATATGCTCAGGAATTTTAGTTTAGGGCAAGCCAGAATCAAATATTAGCCACTGAACTTAATTTAATTTCAACCAGTGATATTTTAATACCTTAGAACTGGAAGGAAACTTGGAGAGCCTGTAGTCTACAGTGTCCTCAGTTCAGGATGCAGCCCTAGAAAGTGGAGTTCTAATGCCTAAATGCATTGAAAAATGAAATATGTGGCAAAATTTGCTTTACCTTTTACTGGTTTTAGTTAACAATGCAAAGTGGTGCTATTGTTCTACTTGAGAAAGTACTTGAATAACAAAGACACAGAACAAAACATAAATACTTTTTTTAAGATAAGCCAATTGCACATGTAGAGATTGTACTTAAAACTGAAATATGTTTAGCCATAACTTTTCAACTTTCCTATGATTATAAAAAGGGAAATTTTTTTTTGAACTGAGTGGCTAGCCTAATTTAAAACAAGAAAATTAAATTTGGAATGAACACTACTGCTACATATATTGACTCTTGGGAAGTAAAGGATGATATTAAGCAAATACTTAACTTCCATTTGTTGCAATGGACATGGTATAGATCTGGGATAATTAGATATTGCACTGCAAAAAATACTGCTTTCGGTCCCAATCCAGCACATAAGGTGTGAGTAGAGCTTCAAGTATGGAACTCCTTCTCTGGCAGATAGAAAAAGGATTTGAATCTATTGCAGAGGTCTTCAAACTTGACAGCTTTAAGATTTGTGGACTTCAACTCCCAGAATTCCTCCTCCAGTCATTTTAGTTCAGGAATTCTGGGAGTTAAACTCCACAAGTCTTAAATTGCCAAGTTTGAAGATACTTGATCTGCTTATCGTCTTTGAGCAGCAGGTTGGACTAGAAGACCTCAAAGGTCCTTTCCAACTCTTGTTATTCTGTTATTCTGATCACACTTATGTGGTGGGCCTATCAATTATCACAACAAAATGTTTTCAGTTCACACCACATCTATGTCTCTCAGTTCAAATTTTCTGTCCTGAAAAAGATTATATAGAAATCCATTTCAAACTGGGACACACAAGAAAAAAAAAAGGGACAGCTCCACAAGAAAGAGTTGAAAATATATGGCTAATATTTTATGGAGCCTAAGTTATGTATGCTTGTGTGTTTGCGTGAGTGCACATGCCTGTAGCTTGATCCATGTATATGATTTTAAATGGTAGTTTCCATAAACTTTATCTTGTGAAAAAAAATATATTTTAATTTTCAGGGTTGTTCTTTTTCAGTGAAAGTTAACCCAATTAGAGATTATTTGAATCTAAGCAGGAAAATGTTTTTTTGTATAAAATATAAGCATTTATCCATTTTTAAAACTACTTTTAAAGCAGAAGTCCCATCCCACTGATTTGGGACAAAGACTTTTTATATGAAATGTGACTATACATTTATATAGGACTGCTGTCTTCATCTGAAAATAAATTGAATAATTCATTAAACAAACAAATAAATGAACCAACAAACTGACTCCTCTTTTAAAAATAGTGCTATTTCTATGCAAAACTATGGCATATATATTTTAAAGATCATTTAAACAGACATTCTATTATTTTGGTTGCAAATAGGCACTCTAATATAAATGCCTGTAGGTTTGGGGTTTATTTTTAAAGAGGGATCTGATTTATTATTATTTTTGTCAGAATGTTTTAGTTATTTAATAATTCGCAAATCTCCCTTTATACATTTTTTGCAGAAGTAATTTATTTCAATTAAATCATAGTAAATCATACACATCACATTTTGCTCTTGAAAAAGAAGCAGCTCTATCTTCATACCATGTTCATTTTTATTTTATCACATTTTTGTTCATCATAGCACTACAAGCTTTATCTTTGTTTAAATACAGCATCTTATGGTCATTTTAACTTGATTTTTTACATGAAGAAAGTTACAAATACAATACAGATACTACTCTATAAAACAACAATGGACAATGTTTTCATTTGGCTGAAAGATCTAAGGGTAGATATAGATAGATAATTTCTCCTCACCCCCTTCTATTCAAGTAAATTGCAGCTAATAACTAGTAGCTATTTCTTACTGAATGTAGATTTCAATTTAATTGCAATTATGTTTAGCTGACCTGGGACAATAGATTTTCACAGGTGTGAAGATAGAATTATAGAAGTAACATTGCCCATAAGAAAACATTTTTTTAATGCTACAAGTTATCCTACTTAATGATTTTAATTGGGGCCTGACTTCTATCACTAAGTGAATCAGTCATTATACAAAACGTCTTGTGACCATTCTACTAAGTGATGGCAGTTCCAGTTGTGGTCATTAGGTAAGGACTGAATTGTCATTAGGCAAGGATGTCGACTCTCCTGCCCCACCACACTTGTTTCTGTTTTAGTATCCCTCATCTGCCTATGTCTTTCCCATCCCTGTCCTTTTGGTTACCTTGCACTCTGGTCATCACTGGAGATCTCATGAAGAGCCAGCAGCTGCCTCAGCCCAATAGCAGGAGAAGAAAGATATTGAAGGTCAGCTCTGTATGGCAGGAGTAGGTGACAGCATGAAATCAAAAGGGCAGGAAGTAGTCAAGTTGGATTTGAAGTGCACGCTGTGTCTGTTATGGGCAGGCAAGCTGCCAAGTGCTCAAATTTTGATCACATGATCATGGGATTCATGTGTTGCAACAGCTGTACCTTTGAGGACCAGTCAGAACTACTACTTGTTCAGCTTTATCATAACTTTACGTGGTTGCTGAACAAATGCTTGTTAAGCGAGGACTATCAGTACTGCTTGTTATTCCTCTAGTTTTCATTAGAAAGCTCCTGGGCCAAGGACAAACATTTTCAAAGCACCATCCTGGAGATGCTAATATAATTTTCTAAGAAAATGTATTTGGCATCTCAGTTTCAATTTTTATAGAATTACTTCTTACATATAAAAAGTTTGTTGGAAGATGAACCAGGGCTCTATGAGCACTACATTTGTTGGAAATAAAGAATTCATGCACTTATAGGAGAGAAGCCGAGATCATGTGGTTATACTACAGGTTAAATGTTACAAGCTGCAAGAGGACAAGACAGCAAAATATATACTGGCAGAGCTCGCTTAACAATTGCATTGTTTAGTAATTGCTTCAGGTTACTACAGCACCGAAAAAGTCATTTTACAACCAGTCCTAGCCAGAGGTGCACTGCTACAGGTTCACCCAGGTTCAATAGAATCGTTAACTTGAGCTAGATTCCAATATGAACAATATAGAATTTTTTTTCACAACGGTTGTTACTCTACTATATTTGCCACTTTTTTTCTGTTGTACTGCATAGTGGAGTGTTGATACTGCCCAACTAAACATCACTATCAATTAACTTTCTAAATAGATTTACTTATGAGTGTTTATCTATTACAGAACCTCTAAATGGTGCACTCAGAAACTAAAAATAAATAAATAGAAAACAACATGAGGAAATAACTGAAACATATGAAAGAAGGGTGGATGCCTTCTTAAACGAACTGATGAAATTATCTACACTAGCCTTTCTTGGATAAAATTTCATTTAGTAAAACAAGCAAGTGAAATATTATCCAAAAGAAGCTGAGTCACTTAAGTCAAATAAATAAATTTATTTAGAGTCAAAGCTGATTCATATCAGCACTAAATGACAATTTGGCAACTTCAATATATTAATCTCTTCTATGTGTCAATACCTTGCAAATTGTGGGACATTCTCTAGATGGTGGGGGCAGGAGAGAGGGATTTGCATAGTATTTAAGATGTAGGAAAGTTTCATCTGAACCCAAATAATTCATCAGGAAAAGTGGTTTGTGGATTGCAATCTAGACATCTGTTGGTTAATTATTTTTGTTCAAAACTTGAGAAGGAAAAAAAAGCAACACATCATTGCTTTTTTGTTTACAATATTTTGCTCTGCAAGTATAGCAATAGCACCTAGTTATTATACCAATTGGAAGACTTCTCTGCTAGCCCTGATGTTTGAGAGAAAAGTTCATTCGTATCACTGGTTTTGTGTGCCTTGTCTTAAGTACTGTTGCTTTTTTCTTCTTCTTGTAATCATTCCATTAATTTAAACACCTGTTTCCGGACTATGTTGTAATTTAGGTTTATTTCCCCTTGCAGCCCCAATCCCAAAGCGCTCCACCGACACAAGCCACATTGAGGACCAGAGTCTTAAGCAAGGAACTTGCCTGCGTCAAACTAACCCATGGGCAAGTTTCCTGACAATAGAGAGTAAATGAGAACAACTTTTCCTTTGAGGTATGACAGAGTGACTCTTGACATATGTCTCACCAATTCAATTGCATCCCAAGAAGAATATCAAATTACCAGCTGGTGTCTTACGCCTTTTTTTTTCCTGAATTAGTGTTGCTACCTAAAAGAAGGATTCTTCAATGCAAGATGTGTATTTCTTTTTTTTTTTTTTTTTAAATCAGAATGTTATGGGGTATGTTTTACATACTTCAGAGAAAGTTTGAAGTGAGGCATTTTTTAATGCATCTCAAGAGGTTTCAGTAACAAAACTTGATGCACATTTGCAATGTCACTTGCCTCTAACCATTTGCGTAAGTCCTGCATATCTTCTCTGCAAGCTAACATGACTGAGGATGGGCTGACACCTATATGGGTGACCTCTTACAAATCTAGCATATCATAAGTAGCCCTCCGATTTATGAATATTCTTTTTTTTTAAACTGCCAAGGTGCTAAATGTTGAGATTAATGTTGATGTATTTCCCTTGTGCTCATATATTTTCCCTGTGGTCAAGGAGAGAAGCAACCTAGAACTAAGGAGAAATTTCTCGTCAGTGAGAACAATTCACTAGTGGAATGACTTGCCTTCAGAAGTTGTAAGTGCTCCATCACTGGAGGTTTTCAAGAAGAGATTGGACAGCCATTTGTCCAGAATGGTGCAGGTCTCCTGCCTGAGCAGGGGGTTGGATAAGAAGACCTCCAAGGTCCCTTCCAACTCTGTTATTCTGGTATACTTTTAACAGCAAAAAGTTATTTTCTAAATCCATATTCATCAAATCACTTCAGATCATGCAAATGATCTTCCTAAGTGAATGCAAAATGCATGAGCATAAACGTTTGTGCAGCTCTCCATGTTTGGATTTCTAGTTTACCATTTTCTCCCTTGTGTTCCATCAGAATACAAACTGTCATGACTCCATGACAAGTAAATAATATTTCATACTATGTATGTAACATTAGTATGTTGCAGAATTCTATTCCATGACTCTATCAAATACTACTCATCGGTTATTCTCTCTATTTAGCACTCATTAGTTGCACACCAACACACAGAAATCCCAGCGACCAAAGTTTTATTGCTTTGTTCAAAGAAGAAGAAGAAAAAAACCCTCACAATTTCATAGGTCACTCAGAATCATTTAGCCCAGGTGCCAACTCTGTCCAAAATGTTTAGCCCGGTAAACATTGTTCCATAAACAAATAGCATGCTCATGCTTCTTAAATGCTTTTTAGTGTTTATCATGATAGGTCCAAACATTCTCAAAAGCTAGCTGTCTGATTTCCACTTCTTTTTTTGCATTGTATCTTTACATTTTAATTGACTGCAGTTTCTCCTTTTAGAAAAATGGACTCGGTCACACTGACACAAAGCAATCTTTGGTTTGTAGAATGTATGGAAATATTTGCAACCCTCATGGAACAAAATCAAAATGTGAAACATTCTGTAAGAGGGTACCTTTCTAATGTATTTGTATGTATAATTTACACCTCTGTGAGGTTGAATAAATAATAATGGTTAATAAATATCTGTCTCAGCATCTTCTGTTCCATATAACTTTTGATCTCTTTACTCGTAACCTGCTTGTTTTAAAACATTCTTGGGGCATTTCTGGTTTTCCATCAGCCTGAGCCAAGACTACGATTTTATTGCAAACCAGACTTCCCTAATCTGGTATTCTCCAGATCTGTTGGACAACAATTTTTAGAAATCCTTCCATCAAGATGATGGGAAAGCACAGGGTAGGGGAAAAAGTGACCTAATTTATATCTCATAACTTTTGGCTTTTGATAAGAAGAAGGGCATCATCTGGGACACACCAAACTTGTGATTTCTACCTATCCTTTCTACTCAAAAGCTGCAGTAAACATAATAATATATGCTTTTGATGACAGGAATAGAAATAAACTCTAAAATAGCACACTATTGTTACCACCTTAATCTGCTCAGTTTTACAATTTCTGCAAGCAATAACTGATGGCATACAACTGTTATTATGTCAGCACAATTTCATCTTCCATTAAGTTTGAATTTAAACTCACTGTGGATTGAAGTTTAGAAAAAGATAGCTGTGCAGTTGAAGCAGTGATCGGCAGTGGCTTGAAATTAATTCAAACAAGGACTAATCTGAGGCCAATTTCTCCTAAGGGTCAGAACGCATTTTTGAAACATTACTCTTTCTAAAAGCAAATTCAAATGGTTGAATGCCAACAGAATTTAAGCCAAAACATAGGGCCTCAGAAGTATCATCATGCTTTAGGAAAATCCAAGGTTTGCAGAAATGCAACACATTTTCAAGGAGGAAAAAAGCCTAACATGATTAAAAAAAACAAAGAAAATATATTCCCATTTTTTTTAAGATCGTATCTTTCAAATTGTAAAATATATAAAAAGGTAAAGGTTGTCTTTATCGACTATACAGTCGTGTCTGACTCTAAGGGGCAGTTACCTTCCCACTGAAGTGGTGTCTATTAATCTACTTGCATTTACATGCATTTGAACTGCTAGGTTGGCAGGAGCTGGGGCAATAATGGAAGCTCATCCTGTCGTTCAGTGCTCAGGTCTCAAATCTGGACTGTCAACTTTTCAGTTGACAAGCTCAGCATCTTTAGTCACTGAGCCATCGCACTCCCATAAACCATATATCTTATCCAATAATGGTGAATTCCAGGTCATGCAAACCGACTTTTCAGTAAATGTCAGCATATAATATAAAATAATGATGTACAGAAGAAATTTTTTGATGACCTTGTCACCAAATGATGTAGGACCTAAAGAAAAAAAAAATTCAACAGAAACACCTGACCCAGAAAACCACCAGCAAAACTGGCTTCTAATGAAAGCCACAGATATGAGACCTGTAGCTTAGAAAGAAGCCCAGATAAAGACATATACAAATATTTACAGAACAATTTTAGTGCATGCATGAATAACTTGATGGAAAATGGTTCTTTGGTGGGGGGAAGTTAATATGAAAAAAATAAATGTCCATCATATATTTCTTTATCATTTTATTACACTTTCAAAATACATCAAAACTGTACATTACAATTTGAGTTTCTTCTAGTAAACAATTTGCCAGCTAACAGTCATGGATTAGAATAAATTACTCCCTATTACACATGATTACCCTTATTACTGATGATTACCCTTAGTACTCCTGATTACTCATCGTAATGCAATCCCATCTATCGTGGTTAATTAGCATGTCTTAACCAAACAGTGTTTCCAATACACCGCGCGTGTTTATTATACGAAGTCTTTGCTGGTGGAGGGAATCGCCATTCTTCAGGTCGACTGGGCTTCATTTTAAATGCGTGTGTTGCATAGCCGTGATTCTATTTAAATTTATTCTGAAGTAAGTCTCAAGATACTTTATGCCTTTTCTCCTTAGAACACAGGGGTATCAAACTCAAGGCCCAGGGGCTGGATCTGGCCTGTGTGGTGCTTAGATCTGGCCCATGGAACCACTGAAAACAGCAAAGGACCAGCCCGTGGTGCCTCTGCCACAGAAAATGGACCTGGGAGGGCTGCCCACAGCCCTTACAAGCTCCATTTTTGCTGGCAGATGGTTGCAGGAGGCCATCACAGCCAAAAACAGAGCTCACAAGAGCTGCGCGTGCTTCGGAGCTCCGTTTTCATTGGCAGAGGGATATAGGAAGCTGTCACAGCTGAAAATAAAGGTCAGGAGACTGTTTTTGCTGACAAAGTGCTCGGCCCACCTTAGGTGCCCCCAACACAAATGACGTCGAGCTGCTGACACCCACCCTGACCAAACCCACCCTGGTCACCCAAGTGCAAACACAACCATGATGCAGCCCTCAATGAAATCAAGTTTGACATTCCTGCCTTAGAAAGTGTGTTCAGAATTGTAACTTTATCATCAATATCAATCTTGATATAGGCAACAACTGGATAGTATTATTTCTGTTATACCTGACTTGAAAAAAATATTGAAAGCATCCAGCTACTGAAATGGGAACCAAGACTCTGGATTTGATTGGCAGTTGCTCTGATTCAGTAGGGCTCCTTTGTCCCTAATAATGTACAGTGCAGAATTCTGCAATGCAAAGATATATGAAACTAATTGCAAGCGATACCATAGAGAAATCTCTGGTTTTGTTTTAACAGCCAACAATTAATAGGAATAATTATTAGTCCAGACACTTTCTATTTGAAATGGAAGGTTTGGATTAAATGGAAGAATATATAAATGCCTATAACTTAATTGATGTGTGCAAATTTTGGTTCCAGTAGCAGATTTGCAACCTTGTCCATGTTTTTGAGGGGCAATTCTTATGGAAAACCATAGCCCTATTTCAAATAATATCAAAATCAAAATATCAAATTGAAAACAGGATTCAAATTGTTGTTTGGTTCTTGACTTCCATATCTAGTTTTGTAGCGCTAATTAAAACCAAACCACAAGTAGAAGAGGAGTTACTTTATCTCAATTCCTGTTTTGTTCTTTATTATGAAATTGACTGGAAGCTCCTAATTTATTAATCATTATGGTTAATGAAGAACTGGCGAAATCTTCTCTTATATACCATTTTTCTAATATGAACTGTGTCAGCAAAGCTGGAGGGCTTTATGAATTTCTGTACACTAAGTTTCACAAGTGGGTTAGCTGTGTCCCACATTTTTAATTCAGCAGAACAGATGTTCAGGTGATACCTTACAAGAGCGGTCTGATTCCTTCCATCCTGAGATGTACAAAATCCTGTATGAGAGACAGATAGAATTAAATATCCTTAGTATACTGGTGATACATACTTCAACTCTTCGGAAAACTGTCTCTATATGTAATCTAGGACTTTGGAGAAGAGGAACAATAAAGCATCACGAGACCAAATGAAATTCATGAATGAAGGCAGATATACATGTCCCAATATTGCAAGAATGCAGCATTCCAAATAGAACTTTTCTACTTCTGATTATCATTCTTGCAGATGGGAATGGAACCACCACATATCATGCCCTATTCCTAATTTAGAGACTTATTCTAGCAATATTGCTAGAATGGTATATAATGATCAATGGTATATAAGCATGAACATCTGGGGTATGAGCCAGGGGTGGGATTCAACATTTTTAACAACCAGTTCTGTGGGTGTGGCTTAAGTGGTGGGTGTGGCTTGGTGGTCATGTGACTGGGTGGACATGGCTTGGTGGTCATGTTATTGGCTGGGTGTGGCCAACTCAATATCACTCACATTGAGGCACGCATCTCCTCGCCTGGCCTCCCATGACTGTGGAGATGCTGCAACAGTCATAAGTGTGAAAAATTGTCACTTTTTTCAGTGCCATTGTAAGTTTAAATGGTCACTCCACACAATCAAAGTACCAGAAAAGAAGTGGGGGGAAACTCCAGAGAAGTTCCAGCGACAGGAAGCCTAGTCCTGCCAAGAATGTAATAAGGGTTAACGGAGAGGCAGTTTCTGTAAGCAACTCCAGAATGTTTCCTTCCTGCCTTCCTTACAGGATTAGGCCAGTAATTTCTTCTAACAACCAGTTCTCCGAACTGCTTAGAATGTTAACAACCAGTTCTAGCGAATAGGTGCGAACTGGTAGAATCCCACCCCTGGTATGAGCCTATCTATGTAACTCTGTGTGATTTATACAGCACATCCTCAGAGTTGTACCCAGACCACCTGTTGCAGTACTACAATAGATCCCCTCTGAAGGTAAATATAAGGGATGTAAATATAGCCCTTTGACTGGAATTTGATTCCAGAAAAAACATTCACCACATTTCTCCCAGTAAAGATAATTAATACAGGCAAACAAGGCCATTATATTCACAACAATATCCAGGACTTTATATCCACCTTAAATATGACCAGCTTCTTGCAGCTATACTTTCTCTTTTCCATAGAAACATTTGCAACCTGTAACTGGTTTTCCAAAAGCCAGCATCTTCTAAGGCAGGGATCTCCAAACTTGACAACTTTAAAACTTGTGGACTTCAACTCCCAGAATTCTCTAGCCAGCTATGGAGCAAGAGTCTTAAGGTTGCCAAGTCTTAAAGTTGCCAAGTTTGGAGACCTCTGTTCTAAGATGTCCATTTCTTTTTTCATCATCACTTTCTAACTGATTGACATAATTCCTTCACCTAAATAGGAATTGCGGTCTTGCAAAACAGATCCAATTACACATTAATTACTTAACAAAAAGGATGGATAAAGGTCTAGAAAAGAGATGATTCATTTAATCCCCACATGCAACTTGTTTACTTCCTTGGATGGCAACTGAAAATGATCCTACTAGAATCCCCTCAATTGAATAGATTTCTCAGTAATTGTGATGACTAACTTGGAGTAGATATGAGCAACTTCATTCTCAAAGTATCTTATAATCATGGTATATAACTCCCAAGAAAGCCTTGCTGGAGAGTTCACTTGGGTTCAGTAACATCAGAAAAGTAAGCCTTTATTGTCATCACCATGTAAATAAAGTTGTAAATTCTGCTTTGTATTTGGTCATATTTGCTGCATGATTTGTGCTCCCCTTGTCCAGCTTCTTTGCCCAGAATTCTTTGGCAAATGGAAAAGCATTTCAGGTATTTAATTGTATTTAATTGTAAAAACATTTAAAGGCATTTAATTGTAAAAAACATCCAGAGGCAAAAGTGTTAGTGACCCTACTTATCTTGGTGTATCACAATGATTCATCATATCCAGTGGTGGAATTCAATTTTTTTTTACTACCTGTTCTGTGGGCGTGGCTTGGTGGGCATGGCAGGGGAAGGGATACCGTAAAATCTCCAGTCCCTCCCCATTCCTGGGAGAAGGTTACTGCAAAATCCTATTTCCTCCCCACCCCACTAACCTGTTTTCCAGCTCCATTCTCCTGTGCAGGGCAACAAAAGAAGACCTAGCCGATCAGCTGGGTCTTGGGAGGCAGAGGATAGATGGGGGTCAGTCAGAGGTGGCATTTGCACCAGTCAGAGGTGGTATTTGCCGGTTCTCCAAACTACTTGAAATTTCCACTACTGGTTCTCCAGAACTGGTCAGAACCTGCTGAATACCACCTCTGATCATATCCTCCAAACACTTTCCCATAAGGAAAATTATTGTATGAATGGGTAGAAACTGCATTATCTGTTTTTAATACATTTTATGCATTTACTTTTTGTCTTTGTTCTTCTCTCTTATTATAAAATCTATTTCGTGGATTACGATGCTCCCTAAACTGATCAAATCCTTGGTACATAGGATGGAGAGAGAGAGAGAGACAGAGAGATAGATAGAGAGACAGAGAGATAGAGAGTGAAAGAAATATATGCATAATTAAAAGAGCCATTTTAACCCAACTCTGTCATGATTTAGATTTTCTCAATAATGTCATGTAGCAAGAGCTTAGGCCTTAGCTAGCAAGATTTCAGGGCGCAGGTTCTGAATTGAAAAAGTCCTTTTTAAGTACTATCAATTCTCCTCCAAGTTAGAGTCTCGGGACCTGATGCCTTAAAGAGAAAGTTGTGGGTGTTCTATCACTGGAGGCTTTCAAAGAGACACTGGACAGTCACTTGTCAGAAATGGGAAAGGGTCTTCTGCTTGAGCAGGGGGTTGCACTTTCAAGGTCCATTCTAGCTTTGTTACTCGGTTTAATTTCCCCTGAGTTCACACAGACATTCAAGCCTGACATTTTCGCTTTGCAGGCAAACCACTGAATCGTCTTTAAAATGACTTTGATGCTTATTTGTGGAGGAATGGGAGCAAGCAGCTGTCATTGAACCATTGCAGAACAAGCCAGAAACAATTGGTGCTGATTGTAATGATAGCATTTGCAGCCTGCTTGGAAATCAAAGCCCTTTGCTTTGAGATTAGGGAGTTTTGCAATTTAGTAGAAAGTCGAAATGCTCGCGTAGCCTTCCCATTATTTTTCCAGAATATGCTAATAATGCCTTAACATGGTGCCATTTATTACAACTTTATAAACTTTATTATGTCTTCTTTATTATGTAATCCATAATGCTTCAGGCTGCAGGTAGATGAAACTCCTAGTCTTCCAACAAAATGTTGCTGCTCTAGATGATGCTCTTCCAATCTTTTTATCACTTTCTCTCCACCACCAGTGGTATTCTGCCACTCAACAATCTGATCATTTCAGCAGATTCATTGCTGGGCTACTGTAGCATTTCTATACACACACCTGAGCACAGACTGAGCAGTTTTGTTGCTCAGTCTCCATGTTGCCTGTTTCTGCAACAATCCATGCTTGACTATCAAAAACACAGAAGAAGATGGCAAGTAAAATAGCTTCTTAACGTTAATTGGAAAATGGCATGTCTAAACTAAAACATGCTATCCTCTTATTCCCATCCTCTCATTCTCAATGGATTTCTTTGCACTCAATATTTCAACAGTGAGTGCTTATAACGTTGCAGTGCACAGAGGGGTTTTCATCTTCCTGTCCTTCATCTACTTTTCCGGAAAATATTCCGCAACCCTAGAAACTCAAAGCTTCTCCCAATGAGCCAGAGTTGCTTTCTTGTACATGAGTTTGGCTATTGAGAGAGGACTCTTTCCTCTGAACTTTGGAAACCGAGTATGTGACATCAACCATCATTATTTGGCGAGTAAGAGATTTTTACAAATTACTTTAGCTATCCTACTTTTCCCCTCCATTTCTCTCCTTTGGATGGAGTTTATAAGAAGTTGTCACGGTAATAAGAATGCTTTTAACAAATTGGTGGGCAGCCAAAGTCAATCTGACCTGGCTATAAGTTCAGAGAAGTCGTTCTCACAAAGCATTATGACCATATATTATTTTCTGCAATTGGAGCCAAACTAAGCCACTTCCAGATTAACTAGAGAGGAGGTTGAAAGAATGATTGTCAAGAAGCAACAAGCATTGACGTCCTTAAATATCTGTTAAGAAATCTTGATTTAACCTTCCACAAGAAAAATTGGTCAGGGACTGTGGGAGGCAGACTTCATCACAATTGGAGAACACAAAATAGAGAAACTTTGCCATAATTAAATCAAACTGAAATCAAATTAAAGCTGCTTACTGATCATGATAACTATTGTTCTGAATCATTGGTTTATCCACTTTTTCTTTCCTGTCTAGTATTTACTTTGGATAGGAGAACATCTCCCACATCTCTAGGTGTTTTGCAGACTGTCTTAGATGGCTAAGGATGCATGATTCATAGGCCACACTTCACACACTGAGTTAAACTTTTATTTGATTAGCTAAGGTTTACCGAATCAATATATAGTTTTTAATTTATTGGATTTTTTTAAAAAAATACAGCTCAGACAATTCAAAATTAAGACTCTACAGTCCATACTGGACAATGACACTGCACTTTCTTAAACATTGATAGGTAGATAAATATTGCATCAAAACAACAACCCAAACTGAAACAGATTCTCAAAAGCAACAAGCAATAACAGGATAATGATGCCATCATGGGAACTGGAGCCAGCAACAAGCCTCCATATCTTTGCCTCCATATCTATATCCACAGCTCCCTCACAGGCCCCAACAAACACACATACAAGATTAGAGGAACCTTCTCATGCCATCATCTGCCATCAGTATGCTTCTGGGTTCTGTTTAGAACAGGGGTGTCAAACTCACAGCATTATGTGACGTATTGGGATTTATTTCCCCTTTGCTAAACTGGGCCTGGGTGTGGCCAGCACACGATGCATCTGGCCTGTGGGCCGGGAATTTAACAGCTCTGGCATTGAACAAATGGGATAAACTTTGCACCAAAGAATGAAAGGATGAAAATTTGAAATCAGCGTTCAAACAGATCAGACATCCAGTTCTTGCTTATCAATCGAGACTGAGTGGAGCAAGTGGCTAGTTTTAAGTTTCTGAGTGTTACCATAAAAGAGGACCTGACCTGGGGTGCTCACATTGCAGCACTGGTCAAAAGGGCCCAGCAGAGATTATACTACCTGGGGCTTCTCAGAAAACAACAATTGAATGAAAAACTGCTGGTGATCTTCTACCACTGCACCATAGAGAGCATTTTAACATACTGCACCTCTGTATGGTTTGCCAATTGCACAGTGGCAGATAGGAAAGCACTCCACAGGGTTAATGTCATTGCCCAAAAGATAATTGGTTGCCCTCTCCCCTCTTTGGAAGAGCTTTATAGCTCCCACTGCCTTAAGAAAGTTCAAAACATTCTCAAAGATCTATCTCATCCTGGGAACCCTTTTTGTGAACTATTACCATCTGGCAGACAGTACAGAATAATAAAAACAAGGACAAATAGGCTGAAAAACAGCTATCCCAGGGCAGTAGCTCTTTTGAATTCTACTGTATAGTGTAGTGTTGGTGTGGTGTCAGGGGTTTCAGTTCAATGTGTGGAGTGTGAAGGATGTGTGTGTTTATTTTCATGGTCATGATGTGCACTGGAGATGGTGTTTGATTTCGTTGTATGAGGTGCAATGACAATAAAGTAAAGTAAACTAAACTAAAACAAAAACATCTTAATATCAGAACATTTCAACCTTCCAGGTTGGTAGTAATTGTTTTTTGTGCAGTCCTAATTATTCTCTGAAGTCTGTGTCTGTCTGGTTGGGTTGCAGAACCAAACCAAACAGTTATAGAGGTGCAGATGACAGACTCAATAATTCCTCTGTAGAACTGGATCAGCAGCTCCCTGGGCAGTTTGAGCTTTCTGAGTTGGCACAGAAAGAACATTCTTTGTTGTGCTTTTTTATGATGTTTTTGATGTTGGATGTCCATGTTAGGTGGTGTGATATGATAGAATCTAGAAATTTGAAGGTCTCTACTGTTGATGCTGTGTTGTATAGTATTATAAGAGGTGGTAGTATGGGAGGGTTTCTCCTAAAGTTTACCACCATTTCTATGGTTTTGAGTGTGTTCAGTTTCAGATTGTTCCAGTTACACCATGAGACAAATTGTACAACTTCCTTTCTGTATGCGGATTTGTCGTTGTCTCGAATGAGGCCAATCACTGTTGTATCATCTGAAAACTTCAGTATTTTAACAGATGGATCGTTTGAGATGCAGTCGTTGGTATATAGGGAGAAGAGAAGTGAAGAAAGCATACAGCGGGGGGCTGTGCTAATTGTACAGGTATCAGATGTGATTCTGCCTAGCTTCACCTGCTGCTTCCGGTCTGTTAGGAAGCTTATGATCCACTTACAAGTGTGTTCAGGTGGTTTAATTTACTTAGAAGAATGTCTGGAATGATGGTATTGAATGCTGAACTGAAGTCTACAAAGAGGACCCTTGTATAGGTATTAGGAGATTCAAGGTGTTATAGGATGTAGTGCAGATGTAGTGCACTACATCTCCAATGAATTTTTACCTTCATGTTTAAAGTTCAGCCAAGGGCCTAAAGTAAATAAATGTGAAATGTGTCCTTCAAAAGCATTCCAGCTTTAATGCATAATTAAGAAGGTAATCTGTCTCACCTGCATCTGTATAACCAACATATCTCTCCCAATTTATATCCTACATCAATCTTGCCATGCTACATATCTGAAGAAGTGAGCTACAACTTACAAAATTTTATGTTTTTCAGTAAAATTTCTTAGTTTGGAAATGGTGCTACAAGACTCCTATTTTTTTGCCAGCATAGCTGTTCTTCTGCAATGTCAGGAATATACATGAGCACAATAAAACTCAAACGATATGGTACGTATCCAGTGTAAAATATGACAGTCTTTTGCCAGTAAATAATATGGCAGACTGTTCAATTTGATAAAGGATAGCTCATCCATGCATCAGATGATCTGGGAATACTGCAGTTGTTGCAAGCAGACAGAATGCTAATTCAATTACACTGAGGTAATCTGTCATATCATGAATCTGGCCTGTGAAATGGAATTTGGAAATAAGCTTTTTTTTTTAAATGTGCATGAACATGGGCAAGCATGTCTATTTTCAAAAGAGTTACAGCTAATAGTAGTTAAATCACTTTTTAAATCAAGTTTTTATTTATTTATTCTTATAGTCATCAATACATAAACATTGTGGCACCTAATCATGATACATTTGGTGCAAACAGAAATAACAACATTAATCACATCCCTTACATGCATCACATTTGTATATATAATTCTAATATTGATACACATATTTATAATAGTTTATGATCCTTCATTGTTTAATTACTCAGCATTCCAATACCGTCTTCTAATGCCAATCACCATATTATTTAAATATACATAATAATTTCATTATTCAAATTGTTCTTTTGCTTTTATATATATTTTAAAAAACATCTGTTTTGGTGAGCGGTGTGGTTCTAGGTTTTTACATTTCAATACAAACATGACCATGGTTATATATCCATCTTTCTTGCTCAAATTCATATTATATTAGTATTTATTCTATTTTCTTTTAAATATTCCCAAATATTATATTGATTAAACCTATTTTATCAAATTTCAGTTCATAGCTTATTTCATTTTTCTTATAATATTCTCATATCTTGCTTTACAATATTATCTAGGATTCTTATTTCTTTTCTATATTCCTTATACATATTACTTTTACCTGTCACATTTGCAATTTTATCATATATTGTTATTTAATTTATTATTCAATAATTCCATCCTTATTCTATTAGTTAAAAAGTTGCCCCCTTTGGTTGTCAGTTCGAGCTTACCACCTATTTACCTTATGTTTTCCCTCCATTTATTCCCTTTAATTCAATATAATTACCTCATTCTACATTAATAACAATATTCTCCTGTCTACTACATATCACATATACATATATTTTAAGACAGATTCCACATGGTATTCTTTCTCTCAATCACCTTGTAAATCATCTATATATTACAAAAATATTAATCTATTCAATTAATTATAAAAATCTTTCCTTCAATTCCTTATTCTTATATATCACAACACATTACCTTGCAGAATCTTCTTCCTTTTTACCATTGTCTCTCATCCTGTTAACTATGTAATTTCTTTTCATTCTTGTTTGTTTCCTGTTTCTCTTTCTTTTCTGGTCCTTTCTCTTTCCCATTATTATTTCCCTCCATATCTCATTCCAGTCATTTATTTTATTCCGCTCCCTCTTTTGATTTTTCTTCTGTAATTCCCTCTTCTGCTTTTTCCCTTTTCCGAACCATCCCCCCTTTCATTATTACATCAAACCACAAATTTTTAACTAATTCTTTTTCCCCCTGTTAAAATGGTCGTTGTTCTACTTGATCTTCAAGGCTGGTTTCCTCTTTGTTTAACTCCCCTATTCTGGTTCTCTTTGTTCTTCTTCAAACTGAGTCGCCATTTCTAGTTTTTGTAATATATTGTTGCACATTTCCAGATTCACTTTCATCATTTCTTTCATATCTTGTAGATCCAATCTCATTTCTATAAATAGTTCTCCCATTTTTAGGCTGCTCCTTTCCCCCCACTTTCCTTGATAATTATACAATTCAAATGTCCAATCAGTTGTTTCAATCAGCGTCTTTTATATTTAATTTCAACAACCAGTGTCCATTAGTCTTTGTTTCCAGGTTCCTTCTATTGGTTTTCCCCAAAGTCATCAGATAGTTCCAAAGCAATTTCTTCAGATGTCTTCCCCTTTGTAATATTCTAATATTTCATAGTTAAATTTCTCTAACTGTATCTTATGACCTGGATAAAAATAGAAGGTGAATTCTTGCTAGTAATTGTTCTAAAAAGCTGGAATGCTTTCTAAGGACACATTTCACATTTATCTACTTTAGGTCCTTGGCTGAACTTTAAACATGAAGGTAAAAATTCATTGGAGTGTTAAAACCATCTTGGCAAAGAAAGTCTACATCAGGGGCACATAGCATATGTTCTAAACATAAACACAATGAATGGAGCCCAAACAACTATCTTTTTTTTTTACTTTTTAAGCATAATGAAACACCTCCAACCAGATGCCCTCTGCCCTTTAAGTATGTTCAATCGCACAGACTGAAGGCAAACCGAAATGTAGGAAAATATTTTTATTATTATCATCAATAAAAGGATAAAAATTTCAAGAACATACACTAAAACATTTGTGGGGTTTTGAAATCTGCCCCTGTTATGTCCTGAGGACTCTAGGAGTTCTCACTCAGGTCCACTCACTTTGTGTGGGCGTTCTTCCCCCTTTCCTCATTGGTTGGTTCTCCCCAGCAGCCAGCTATAAAAGCAGGCTGCGGGGTCCAACCAGTTGCTGATTGCTGCGAGCCAGTTCCAGGCGTGGCAAGCACGGTCAGCCCTTTATTGTTATAATAAAGTATTGTTGCACTCATGCTCTGGTTCAGCCTCTCATTGCTCAAACTTAACACTGGCGACAAGGATGGGATTGCTACCAGAAGCACCATGCAACCGCTGAGTCACTAGCCGCCGATCCGCAGCCCAGAGAGAGCGATCGGCCGGCGATAAGAGAAACGCTGATCCGCAGCCAGAGAGAGCGGTCAGCCAAAAGAGCAAACAAAAAGAGCAAACGCTGATCCGCCGACAGAGACAGCGGTCAGCAGGCGAAGAGAAGCGAACGCTGATCCGCAGCCAGAGAAAGCGGTCAGGTTCGAAAGTTAGAAGCGTCTGTAGCCACTTGTTAGCCCAGCTACAGGGAAAGTGAAGCGCTGCGAGCCGCAGCCGCTCAGTATCAGGCGCGAAATTCAAACGGTTGTCATTTGAATTTCAAACCAAAGAGAGACACAGCACAGCGCTGTAGTAAGTCACTAACGCCCACACTGGCGCGAATCTAGACACCTCCAACGGCTAACAGCCAACGTGGTTAACCCAGAGAGAGAGAGAGGATAGCAAAAAACCTCTCCAGAGCTGAAATCACTTGCAACCCACGAGCACTAAAACCTTGCCCGTTGTCCCAGAGAGATTTTTTCCACAGGTAGCTCAGCCGGTCCCAGCACCATGAGTTCCAATCCAGTATTCCCAGCGTTCAAACCAGACGAAGAGAAGTGGGAATCGTATAAGAACCGCTTCAATCATTACATCGATGCGGTCGGCCTGGCGGATGCGGGAGAGCATCGGAAAAAATCCTATTTCCTAATCTACTGCGGAGCCACCGTTTACGATACTGCCGCAGCGCTCGTAGCTCCAAGGGAGTTGAAAAACATTCCGTGGTCCGAGTTGCTTGAGATCCTCACTAACCACTACGCTCCCAGGCCCTCACAGATTGCCAGGAGGTTCACTTTCCGTATGAGGAAGCAATCGAGTAAGGAGACCATCAATCAATATATGGCCGCCCTCAGAACAGCAGCACTGCATTGCGGGTTTGGAACCTACCTGGAGGACATGCTCCTCGATCAATTAGTCTGCGGGGTCAAGGACCTCAACCTGCAGAGGTGCCTTCTAGCAAAAAAAGACCTCAACCTCGCACAAGCGGTCGAGGAGGCCCTGGCAGCCGAGCTGGCAACGAACTCAGCCACCGAAATACAGGGCCCAAGTGCCAAGCTGACATCGCTCCCAGTCCACTCCGAGGAGGTGGTAGCAGAGGAAACCCTCAACGATGAAAACGACGTCCACCGCCTCGCCAACGACAGACGGCCGCAGGTAGGGGCCAAACAAGAAAACACCGGTCCACCCAAGCACATCACCCTGTGCCTAGCCTGTGGGGGATCGCATCAAAGGGCCACCTGCAAGTTTAGAGGAGCCACCTGCAACAACTGCCATAAAAGGGGGCACATCGCGAGAGTCTGCCAAGCCCCCCAAAGCGCAGCACATAGACTCCCTCCCTCGCACTCGGGACCACAGAGGCAAGTATTAAACTGTCGCACGCACCGCCTTGCCAAACGCACTTGCCACACTGTCAGTAAAATTTCTCTCTCCGTTTCCCTAGAAGGTAAACCGTGCCACATGGAGGTTGACACAGGGTCAGCGCTCTCAATAATTTTGTGGAACACCCTCAAGAGACTCCACCCCAGCCTATCTACTACCCGGCTGCAAAGATTCCAGTTCGGCCTGAAGGACTACCAGGGGAAGACCATTCCTGTGATCGGCAGAGGCAAGTTCTTTGTCAGTTTTAGAACTTTTAAAGGTCACCTACCTCTAGTGGTAGTTAACGGCAATCTACCCACCTTATTGGGGCTCGATTGGTTTCCCCACCTCGGCCTAGGGCTAACAGGAGTCCATGCTGTCTCAACCTTAGACACTGACTCCTTATTCGCTGATTACGCAGATGTGTTCAGCGAGGAGCTGGGGTGTTATAATGGAACCCCCATCTCATTCGCAGTTGACCCCCAGGCAGTCCCAATCAGACTAAAACCGCGTAGAGTCCCATTCGCTATTCGGCCAAAACTAGACGCTGAATTGGATAAACTATTAAAACAAGGGGTCATTGAGCCAACAGATTTCGCCAAGTGGGAGACGCCCATTGTCACACCCTCAAAAAGATGGTAGCCTGAGAATTTGCTCGGACTACAAGACAACAATCAATAAATATTTACAAGTTAGCGCTTACCCTGTGCCCGTCATTCAGCACTTATTACACACATTCGAGCCGGGCAGTATTTTTGCTAAATTGGACATGTCTCAAGCATATCAGCAGTTCCCTGTTGATAACCAAACAGCGGAACTCCAGACCATCGTCACTCACAGGGGTGCCTTCCGATGCAAGCGTCTCCAATTTGGCATAAGTGTTGCCCCAGGTATTTTTCAATCCCTCATGGAGCGGATTTTACAGGGCCTCCCTGGTGTAGTACCCTACTTCGACGACATCTTGGTCTCGGCCAGGGACAGACCCCAACTCTTCCAGAGAGTGCGAGCAGTGTTAGAGAGGTTCAGACAGCATGGCCTCAAGTTAAAAAAAGAAAAATGCGCCATTGCCACTAGACAGGTGGACTTTCTGGGTTATAAAATTGACGCCTCTGGCATTCACCCCCTGGAGTCCAAGGTTAGGGCAATCCACGAGGCTCCCACTCCAACCTCCAAAATGGAGCTACAAGCTTTCTTGGGGCTGCTGAACTTTTACGCATCCTTCTTGCCCCATAAAGCCTCAGTAGCCGAACCCCTACACAGATTACTGGACAAAAAGTCACCTTGGCACTGGGGGCACAAAGAAGACCAGGCGTTTAACGCTGTCAAATCACTACTCACGTCAGAGGCGGTGCTTATCCAATTCGACCCTAACCTTCCTTTAGTACTGGCAGCAGATGCATCCCCTTTTGGAATTGGGGCAGTCCTTAGTCACAGACTTCCCAATGGCGCCGAGGCTCCCATCGCCTTTTTCTCAAGGACGCTCTCGGCCACGGAGCGCAATTACAGCCAGATCGACAAGGAAGCCCTAGCAGCTGTTGTGGCCGTGAAAAGTTTCACGAATTCCTTTTTGGCCATTTTTTCGAACTGGTTACGGACCATAAGCCCCTCCTGGGCCTACTGGCCGGGGACAAACAGACCCCTCAGGTCCTTTCCCCTAGGATGACAAGGTGGACACTCTTCCTAGCGGCCTACTCCTACAAACTTATACACCGCCCGGGCAAAACACTGTCCCACGCCGACGCTCTCAGTCGCTGCCCCTTACCCGCTCCGGCTGAAGACCCCGCTCCTGTCAACGCCATTTTCGAGATCACACAGTTGGACCTGCCCATCACCGCCCTTGACATCGCTGCTAAAACCAAGGCAGACCAAACGCTCGCCCAGGTGCTCGACTGGGTGAGGAGGGGGTGGCCGGGTGGCAACGTTGAAAACAAATTCACACCCTTTAAGACTCGCATGCAGGAGCTGTCCAGTTTGCAGGGTTGTCTACTATGGGGCACTCGAGTGGTCATTCCGACCTCGCTGCGTACCCGAGTCCTGGAGGCGTTGCACGAGGGACACCCTGGCATCGTGAGAATGAAGGCATTAGCACGCAGCTACATGTGGTGGCCGGGTCTAGACGAGGACATTGTCAATTGGGTAAGTTCCTGCAACATCTGTCAGGAATCCCGTCCTGCTCCCCCCATTGCCACCCCTACCAGATGGGAGAGCGCCAGCGCCCCTTGGTCTAGAATCCATATCGATTTGGCCGGCCCCTTGCATGGGAAGATGTTCCTAGTGGTCGTGGATGCCTATTCTAAATGGATTGACGTAGCACAGCTATCCACGACCACCACACTAGCAATCACCAACGTGTTAACGCGCCTGTTCGTAACGCACGGACTACCCAACTCCATTGTCTCCGACAATGGCCCACAGTTCGCATCAATAGAGTTCAGCCGTTTCGCTGCCAACCTAGGCATCCGCCACATTTTCACAGCCCCATTTCACCCTGCCAGTAATGGGTTGGCTGAAAGAGCCGTCAGGACCACTAAAGAAGCCCTCGCCAGGTTCAGCAGGGATGACTGGCACCACAAACTCTCGCGGTTCCTGATGAGCCAGCACTCAACCCCCTGTTCAGTCACCAATAAGTCCCCAGCGGAGCTCCTGATGGGCCGGCGCCTGAGGACTGTATTGGACAGACTTCACCCACAATACTGCCCTGACTCTCCCCTCGCTTCCACTTCGGGGGTTAGACATTTTATGTTACAGGAGCCAGTATTCGCGAGGAATTTCGCTGGGGACCCACTATGGATTCCAGGCGAGGTCATAGCCATCACCGGGCCGAGGTCATATAGGGTCAGGCTGGAGGATGGTCGCGTCTGGAGGAGGCACATAGACCAACTGCGGAGGCGCCTCAGCACCCTTGCCA
The DNA here is from genome assembly GCF_049901715.1 of Pseudonaja textilis. NCBI lineage: Eukaryota > Metazoa > Chordata > Lepidosauria > Squamata > Elapidae > Pseudonaja > Pseudonaja textilis. Next base: position 54,221,542 of record NC_141994.1, read on the forward strand.
GCAGGGATCCAGAGTCACCAGACGAAGGGGAACCGCCTCATCCGCTTCTCAGCCACATCGTACCCAACGACCAGTTCGCACCTACAGTCGTTCCGGTCAGCCCGAACTCGGACAACAGCGCCCAGAGGGTTGACCAGCCCGATCCAGTCCATGGGAGCTCGACCCCAGTAACCAACCCTGCGAGTTCCGGGGATGCCCGAACTGGAGAGCGCGTTGGTGACACTCTGCCGGCTCAACCGTCACAGACTGATCCTGAACGGACAGACAATGTTCCCGAGCTGCGCCGTTCCGGGCGCCAACACAAGCCCCCTGTCTACCTCAAGGACTATGCATGTTCGCATCTGGGGGGAAGGGGTGTTATGTCCTGAGGACTCTAGCAGTTCTCACTCAGGTCCACTCACTTTGAGTGGGCGTTCTTTCCCCTTTCCTCATTGGTTGGTTCTCCCCAGCAGCCAGCTATAAAAGCAGGCTGCGGGGTCCAACCAGTTGCTGATTGCTGCGAGCCAGTTCCAGGCGTGGCAAGCACGGTCAGCCCTTTATTGTTATAATAAAGTATTGTTGCACTCATGCTCTGGTTCAGCCTCTCATTGCTCAAACTTAACAGCCCCAAATAGAAAAAGATATGACAGGGCATAAGTAGAATGGAGAGTTAAAGTATTTTTTTCTCCATTTCCCAAATGGACATGTAGAATCAAATGCATCAGTTATTAGAGGTTCTTCTTCTCCTTTTTTGAGATGCCCATTATTTTTGTACCATGGTTTGCCTCAAACTGCAATTTGCAATGCTGATTAAAATGGATTTACAAACTGTAGGTTAATATAAGTATAATTAGAAAACAACATAGCTAGCTCCAAATATGAAAAAAAAAATGTCCCTATACAAAAATCGGGAAGAAACCATAGTAAAAAAAAGCCCAACAGATGCTTCCCTCATATTTTTGACTTCCCAACAAGTTTACAGCAGGTGGGTCCTCAGAAACCCATCTGCGTCATGTAGACTGCTGATGAGATGCACCAAGGGAATAATAATGTTCAAAATTCCTGTTTTTTATGATGCCAATTGCCACTTCTATTTCACTTTGGAATCCACTGCTGCTAGAAAAGTGCTGACTGAGAACTCTGGCATCACTATGTTCTGTATTCACTAAACAGGAAACACATCTTGGTCTTGCCAAATATAATTTTAATTAGGGACATCGTCCCGAAATGTTGTGCAATAGCACATCTGTATATTCTCCCTTCCTCAAATGGCTGGTCATTGGAGTCACCTAGGGAGAGAAAAGCAAACTTTTAAATGAGATTTCTTTGCTGCTATTAAAGAATAAACCAAGTACTATGTTCCTGTCCTTTAACTGCCTTACTTTCAAAACTGAAGAACTGTCTACAGTTCATTAAAACTTACATTTATGGTTTTTAAAATATCTTTAAATTTAAGATTATAGGATTATGCTCATTGTATTTCAACTCATGAGTCAGAAAAAAACAAGATAAAGTGCTTTACCTGTGCAACTTTATCTGTAAAGTCTTTGCAGATTCTCTTCCACCCGTTTCTATTGTTATTTTAGGTCAAGCTTGGACTGGGCAGAAATGTCTCTAGACACATATTAGAGAGATTCAGCTACCCCAATAAATTCATTGTGGTTTCCCTGATTAAATTATACTTACAAAAATAATATTGCACCCATTGTTGAAGGTGAAAGCATTCAGCATGTGTGTGTTAGAGAATAAATGAGTTGTTCTGGTGGTAGGAATCTAACCTGAACAATTAGCAAAGCAATTTTTCTTTATAACTATAATAAAAAGGAGATAATAAATTATAGGCACAAATAGCTATTATGGATGTTTAATTAGGTTGGGTTTATGCTGAGGATGTATGTATAGAAGCATAGCTAGGAATAACTTGAAAGCTTTAGTTATCCTTAATTTTTTTTAATATTGTAAGGATTCATTTGTTTAACTTCAGTTTAACTGACAGTGTGCCCAACTTGCTAAGCATAAACTGTGATCAATCAATCACAATGTCAGCATACAGGGAACATATTAGGTGATATAGAAGCAAACTGCCTCATGATTTAATGTAACGTGAACTTTTGTTAGCATGTTGACATTGAAGTCATGCATCTATGGGGCCAGAGGTGATATTCAGCAGGTTCTGACCAGTTCTGGGGAACCAGTAGTGGAAATTTTGAGTAGTTCAGAGAACCGGTAAATACCACCTCTGACTGGAGATTTTACAGTATCCTTCCCCTGCCACGCCCACCAAAGCACGCCCACAGAACCGGTAGTTAAAAAAAAAAAAGAATCTCACCACTGTATGGGGCTCAAGAGGCAGTGTGCCAGGTTAAAATTCTTAACAGTACGCTTCCATTGCTTCCAGATTATTTTTTTGCTGTTAATGGCAGAGAAGAAGGTGAAAGCTGAGGGTAGTGGCTTACTTTCTCTCCCTAGGAAAGAGTTTTGATAGCTGTGTGAAATGACTGCTGACTGTCTTTGATCTCAGTCTCAGCTGAACATGATCAGACAATAGCTTCTTTAATTTTATCTTGACCAGAAACAAACTTTGTTACATAGAAGAGTAGCTAGGAATATAAAGGCCCTCAGTTCTTTACAGTATTGGATGTGAGGTGCAATTTGTGCATATTTTAGAGTCCTTCTGGATTCTTGCTGAATATTGAAGTGCAACTTTGGCCAGGAGTGCCTTTGCACAAATACATCTGGTTCATTGATTTTGGACTTAGAGGCCCTTTTTGCAGTCACTCATGTCTTAGTCCAGGGTGTCAAACTCAAGGCCCAGGGGCTGAATCCAGCCCATGGGGTGCCTAGATCTGGCCCATGGGGCCACCTTGGAAACAGCAAAGGACTGACCCAAAATACCTCTGCCAGTGAAAAATGGAGCTCGGGAGGGCCATGCTGCATTTTTGCTGACAGAATGCTTGGGCCACACAGGCACCCTGACACAAGTGACATCAATCTGGCCACACCCACCCTGGCCTTGCCCCTCCCCCCACAAGGTCAAACACAATCCTGATGCGGCCCTCAATGAAATCGAGTTTGACACACCCCATCTTAGTCACTTCTCATTTAGATTCACTCTAACATGCTCTACATGGAGTTACATTGAAGACCACTTTGAAGCTTCAGATGAATCAGAATTCAGTAGTTCACAGTCACCTCTACTTCTCAAGCTTCCTAAGTTGCTGGTTGGCTTCTAAGTGCAGTTCAAGGTGCTGCTTGTCATCTATAAAGTCTTTCACAGCTTTAAAGTGGAACTACCTTTCTCTAGTTGCTTCTGCTCAGTTCTGCCCTATCTTGAAATTCAAAATCTTCAGATCACACTATTAGAGCAAAATTATTTCGGGAATCTCAGAGTCATGCTTTTTCTATGGCCAGTCATGACTTTTGGAATTATATCCCCCCTGAAATCCATATCATTTCATGCCTTGTGCCCTAGAGAAAAGCTCCGAATTCCTGACTTTTTCATAACTCTTGAGACAGGATGATTTATGATCCTATGTGGCTTAAGTTGCTTTGTACTGTTTTCCTGTTATAGGTGAATGACATTTTCTTTATTATTGGCTAAGTGACACCATTAACCTCATTGATGTGGTTCATACAACAATTACTTACATTTACACAAAATGACTCTCTTAACCAAATGTTGGTTTATCTAATTAAGACCATTTTCTGTATTCATTAGCACACTGAACCTAACTCCTAAAGGTTGAGTCTACAAAGTACAATAGGCTAAAATGTGATTAGTGTAAATGCTAGAAATGAGCTGACAGTTACAATTTTACATACTTGTGAAAGGCTGATTTTATTGTCTAAAATGTGATGTGAAAAAAATACCAAACCTTTACATTATAATCCCTCCCCTATGTTCTAAATAAATGAGGTATGTAAAATGTTTAAAAATCCAACTCTACAGCTACTAAAATCAGAGTGTTGCTTTCAAGACAAAGGATTCTTCATAACTGAATTTTCAAATAAATTGTGTTTGGAAGCTGGACTGTTCACCTATTCCCAGCTGCCCTTTGCTGTTTGCAATGCTCAACACAATTTCAAATCATCTGTAAAAAATCAACTCTAGTCTTTAGAGTTTTTGGTAGAAAAATGAAATATTCCTGCCAGGTCTTTCTTTTCTTTCTTTCTTTTTCTTTTTGGCTGATAGAGAAGCTTTGACTACCAGCCAGATTAACATTACCAGATCATCTTTAAAAAAAACACAGCCTAGATTTTCATGAAACCATTAAACATTTATCTCCTTCTTTTAATTATATAAAAAGTAGTAGATGGCCTTGTAGAGAAAAAAGAAGGTTCAGCTGGAAAACATCCAGATTTTTTTCTATATGTTGTTTCTGCACATGGAATTACTTTTGAGTAAGCATGCCTTTAGTTACATTCAGTGAATAACAAAAATCTGAAACAAATGACACTGAAGTTTGTCTACTGCTGAGATCAAGGTATAGCAGCTGCTCAGTACAATAAGAACACAACAAGAATTGCAAGTCTGAAGATCTAAAAAAAGAGTATTCAAAGTAACATATTAGATAACATGTGAAGTAGATTGTGAAGATGAATATTCCGTTGAGAACGTGTCTGCTCAAGGAAGCTGCAGGTTGGAGGAAAGAGAGAACATTTTAGGATACTTTAAAAAGAACATTCTGCAAGTCCATAAGCATCAAATCATTTTGCAATGCTCATGCAAATGCATAAACATGGCCTGGAAGCATATTATGTAACCCAACAGGAACTTGCAACATGGGCAGCTATGATGAGAGCCCAGCAAAGTGCTATCAGTTGTCCTCTGTCCATAGATTCACCTGAGAAAGCAATGTTGGTTTGCATGATGGTGATGATGATGAGTTATTAACTATGTACAGTATGTCGCTCACTTCTCAACAATTCTGGGAAGTTCACAACAATGAAAGAAAGTATAATGAAACATAAGAACAAATAAAGGGGGGAAAGACAAAAAAATGGAATGAAGTGAAGGGTGTCACTCTCCCCCAGTGGAAGCCTGGGTGAAGAGCCAGGTCTTCAGGACTCTTCTAAACAACAGTAGAGTATGTTCAGATTCCATCTGAATTTCATTTCAGAGGGTAGATGCTGCTTCAGAGAAGACATGCTTCAAGGGCTCTAAGAGATGACACTTCTTTAACTGAAGGAATCTGAAGTGAGTCAAGCTTGCAGATTATTAAATCAGCCGGGAATGTGTTATGGGAGACAAGTAATCTCTCAGATAATCAGGTCCAATGCTGTACTTGGATCATAACTTTATTTCTGGATGGAACTTGGATCCATTTTATTTATTTGTCACATTTTAAGGCCACATACAAAGTGACTGGGAGGCATAAAATAAAACCTACTAGAATAGAAGAATAGAATTCTTTATTGGCCAAGTGTGATTGGACACACAAGGAATTTGCCTTGGTGCAAATGCTCTCAGTATACATAAAAGAAAAGATACATTCATCAAGAGTCAAAAATCATGAGGTACAACACTTAATGATAGTCATAGGGTAAAATAAGCAATCAAATCATACTAGGAAACAGTCAATATATTGAATTATATGTAAAGATATTGCAAATTATAGGCGTTTTTTGTTGGAAACTGGAAGCAAACACCAGAAACCAGCAAAAAAAACCAACCAAAAACAAATCATAGTCACGTGACCTCAAGATACTGCAAATGGCTATAAAGGTGAGCAAGTTGTCAAGCAACCAAAATGCAATCACATAACTGCAGAAAGGGGAGCAGCCATTGTAATTGTGTCATAAGTGGTTGATGGAGGGGATCGTTTTGCATGTGTGCACAGCTTCATTTGGATAAGTGGCAGGTGGGCATGCCACCCACCCATGCAAGTGGGGCTGCAAGTGCAAGCGCCCACCACTCATGCAACTGGAGCTGCATATACATGCATTCTCACATGCCTCTTGTTCAGCCCAGTTCTGAATGCGCCATGGCCCAGTAGTAGGCTGCAGCTTGGAGGTTGGGGATCACTGTCATAAGCAGTTTTGGGAGAAAGGACTCAATTTAATTTTGAATGATCACTAAGTGACTGGTCATAAGTTGAAAGTGGTTTGCATCTTCTACAAATTATTTTCTTGTCTCTCTCAGTCCCACATTCTAGAACTAATATTGTCAGGATTCAGACCCGGTTGCTCTTACTTGATGTTTTTTCTCAGGACCAGGATGGAGTGTGACTGACTTAGTTCTGCTGGACCACTAGATACCATCAGCTAAGATATTATCCTGAATCAGGACTCTCAAACTCGCAGTCCACAGTCCAGATGCATCACGTGCTGGCCATGCCTACGCCCAGTTTAGCGAAGGGTGGAAAAGTCCCGATTTGTCACGTGATGCTACCATGATGATGTGAGTTTGACACCCCTGTCCTGGCTGAAATGCAAGAGTTAGATAAATGTATGTGTTGAGTGGGAGGGTGTACCCTGGTTCTCTTCATTCCTGAATGACCAATTCCAGTTGTTTTTGATAAATGAAAAAAATCAAGAACTTGGATATGTTTTAAGGTGCTACAAGGGAACTCTATACTGCTGTTTAATATCTACATGAGGCCTCTGAGGGAAGTCATCCATTGGCAAGATAAATAATACATCAAAGATTCAGTATCCCAAGTCAAGCAGAAGATGTAACTTGGTTGCTTCAACTTGAGGTCTAGATATGAAGAAACAAGCAAAATCTACTAAAATGATAGGCTCTCAAATTACATGTCCAGAGATAATCCATCTTTGATTCTGGATGGGTAGTTCTTTCTCATATGGAGGTTGAGTTGTTAATAATACTGTATTGACTCTTATGAAAATAGAGTGGCACATACATTGTATAAGATCCTAAATTAGAAATAATTGCATTCAGAAATGTAACTTAGTTCTAGATTAACCTGAATATATTTGCTAGTCTATAGTACCAGAACATGTATCCATTTCTCCTATTTTCTGAGGTTTTGGTGCTATAGGTTCATTCCTCAATATAATAAAATACAAAATAGCCTTTTCAAGAGTGAAGCCTTCCATACTTACCTATTAAATTGCAATATTTTTCAGTACTTTTCTGACCATTAAAAAAAAATATCTTCTCTGGGAAATTATTTTTGTTTAGCATTTATTTCAAAATCTTTATAAAGATCCAATAGAAAAATATGTGGATCAAAGAAAAGAAGCTTTGCCACATATTTTGCTGCTGGATCTGTTAAATGAAATATACAACTAGCACTATAAACTTTCCCATGTTGTTTTTAATATAACAGCTTTAGAACTTTGTTTTACTTGCCAATCATTATTTAAGCACTGTTTAAGTATCTGAATCAGAAAAAAATATGTTTTACAGTTTGAATTCCCATCCTTGATTCCTGAGAAATCAATGGAATATATTTCATAAAAGATATGTGCCTTTCTTTTTCTCAATAGCTTCATAAATTCTCCATCCTCTGAGGATTATTAGGAATTTCGTGATGTGTCATGTTTGCTTCAATTTCTTTTTTTTTTTAAATAAAGTTTTATTTGGGTTTTCAAGTAAAAGATCTTTTTTGAAAATAGCATGGTCCCGGGTTGAATTTCTTTATACAGACACAAAACTCAATTTCATGTTCCTTTTTGTATTCTATTCGATATCTTATACTATTTTATATTTTCTATATAGTTTTTCCCCTCTTTTGATTTTCTTGATTTTAATTTGATTATCTCATCTCAATTCAAATCATTATATTTATACTTTTGTCTGTTCTGTTTCAATTTCATATTATCTTTTCTCATTAAACAAGTTTTCTCCTGTAGTTACTAATTGGAGTATGACACTTTTATATCTTTTAATTACATCCATTCAACTCTTATTTAAACTTCAATATATACCTTAAGGTTATGACCTTCAATATAATACATAATACATAACTTCCAATTGAATTCTGCTTGGTACATTCTTATAATACACACTATATTCTTTAAAAAAAAAGAATTATAAATATATGTAATTATAAACCCTCATTCCATTCCAATTCAGTTCTATCATTAATAATCATTAAAATCTTAACATCTTTAACACTTCTTTTCAATTAAATATCATACTTCCTTAAAAACACATATAATCTCCATAATTAATTTTCCCTTATTTCTCTTCACATATGTTTTATAAATCATTAAATATACCTTTTATTACATTTATTTATTGACAAGCATTCCATTGAATTACAATTGCTATTTTATCAGACATTTTAATCATATTGTTTCATATTTTCTAAAATTATTTCCGTTTCTAATATAACCATACTATCTTATGTACCTTTGCAGAATCCCTTTTTCCATTAAATTTTCACCCATTATCTCTAAATAGGCCCTGTTTCTCTGTATTTTGTTTCTGTCCTTTATGACTTCTTTTCCTTTCTTTCTTCCCTCTCATCTTCTCCCTCCCCTTTTTACCCCCCAGTCTCTCTATTTCTAATTCTCTCTTCTGCATTTCCCTCTTCTGTTGCTTTCTGGTTTTATACTTATTTTTCACTCTATTTTTTTTGGAGTTGTTTTTCCCAATCTTAAACTTTCCATTCTCTTTTCCTCCTTTCCTTTTCCACCCCCATCTAAGATTACTTGTTCATTAAAGATGGCTTCTTTTTTGTTTCAATCTTCTTGCTCTGCAGGCATTTCTTGTTGTTTCTCATAATTCCAAATCTCCATTTCTAAAAACTGAAATACAAAGCCAAAAGAACCTCTTCCTTCTTGTGCATCTTCTTTGTACTTTTTAAGTTCCATTTTCAGTTCTTCTAAAAGTGGAGCCATTTTAAACAGTTTTAAACAACCACCTGATTGATTTTAGTCATTCAAAACAATAACCAAGAATCCAGAAATCATCAAGTAATCCAGATAGTCCTGAGTTATATCTTCTTATTTCTTTTTCGACTTTCTCTTCCTGGGGTTTTTGTTGCGATATTTCAGTTAGAATGTATCTTTTGGAAGTCTTGTTGAGATTTTGCTATAAGTTCTTTTTTAATTCCTTGCAGTCTCCTCCCTTCCAGATCCTGCCCTTTTATTCTTCCTCTCTCCTTTCCTGTTTTCGGAAGCTTTTAATTATCCAGAAATCTTTATTATCCCTTTGACTTTTTATTTTCAGCATTAAATGCCTATTGATGTCAAAGTGGATTTTTTTTTCCAGTTTCTTACTTAGGTCTCTTAGCTGTCAGTATCGGAAAAGGAGAAAAAAAAACCCAAATCTTTTCCCTTTTCTCTCTCCTTCGCAGCTTAAAAATCTTCTTAGGGAACAATGTGATTGTTTTTTAATAGTTTCAATTCCAGGGTACCTTATTTGTTGCTTTTGCTATTTGACCCGGTCAACCAAAACTTCCTCTTCTTATCTTCCTCCTGCACATTCTTTTCCGGTCGGGTTCTTCTTTGTGGTGGCCATTTCTGACCACCGCTGCAACTGCCTTCAGGAAAGGGAGTAATGGCCAGCTAGGGAGGAGAGATGCGGCTCTCCTCAACCCTGCAGGCAGTCTCCCCCCTCTTCACCATCTCTACGGGGTGGCTTAGCCTCGAAGCCAGCCGGCTCAGGGCGCTCCAGTGGCAAGCACAGATCGAAGCCTCGCAGGGATGAGGTTTCGGTCTGTCACTGAAGAAGCTCAAACCAGAAGCCCATTTGCTTCAATTTCTGTTTGGCATAGTATAGAGGTGTCAAACTCATGTCGTCATGGCGGCTTCATACAACATATCGGGACTTTTTTCCCCTTCGCTAAACTGGGTGGGGGCGGGGCCAGCACATGACGCATCCGGCCCACAGGCCACGAGCCTCCTAGCAGAGTAGAACAATAAGATTTTCAAAATACTGTAATATTGGATATGAAATATAGATGATATCAGTTCTGAAGCAAATCTTAGAAAAACAAGAGTTTGAGATCAAAGTGAAGATCAGACAGTATTAATCTTCACTGCCACATATTTTTTAAAAAGTGCCTCATAGCTGCTGCTTTTTCCTACATAGCTACTTTTACCTCTTGTCTCCAGCAAAGTCAAGAAATCCCGACACAAGATTTGTGGCAGCACAGAAAGTCTGCCATGATTCCTAATTTTGAAATAGAAAGAAGGGTCAGTGAAATCCTCCTCAGCACAATTGTTAAGGAAAAAAGCAGAATCAGAATAGAGCTGGAAGGGACCTTGGAGGTCTTCTAGTCCAGCCCCCAAGCAGGAGACCCTAAACCATTTCAAACAAGTGGCTGTCCAGGCTCTTCTTAAAAAACATCCAGTGATGAAGCACCCACTAACAATTAACCATTAGAACAGATGAGATAAATCTGTTCTAATGACTAATTGTTCTCACTGTTGGGAGGTTTTTCTTTAATTCCAGGTTACTTTTATCCTTCATTAATTCCCATCCATTGTTTCTTGTCTTGCCTTCTGGTGCACTGGAAAATAAGTTGACCCTCTCATCTTTGTAGCAACCTCTCAAATACTGGAATACTGCTATCATGTCATCTCTAGTCCCTCTTTTCTTTAAACTAGACATGCCCAATTCCTGCAACCATTCTTCATGTGTTTTAGTCTCCAAGCCTTTAATCCTGTTGGTTGATCTTTTCTGCACTTTCTCTAAAGTCTGAGCATTTTTTTTATTTTTTTATTTTTTGGTAATGTGGTCACCAAAACTGGATACAGTATTCCATGTGTGGTCTTAACTGAGGATTTATAAAGTGGTACTAATACTTCACGTGATTTGATTCTATATCACTGTTTATACAACCAAGGATTGGATTAGCTTTTTTGGCATCAACTGCACACACTGCTAGCTCATATTTAAGTGATCGTCTACTAGGACTTCAAAGTCCCTCTCACCGTTATCATTTTTGAGCCAGGTTTCACCTAATCTATACTTGTACCTTTTGTTTTTCCTGCCCAAGTGTACTTTGCTTTTCTCCAAATTAAATTCCATTTTGTTGGATAGGGCCCATTGTTCAAGTCTGCCAAGATCATTTTGGATCCTGAGCTTGTCTTCTGGGGGTGTTAGCTATTCCTGCCAGCTTAGTGTCATCTGCAAATTTGATGAGTTCCCCTTTTATTCCCCCATCCAAGACATTCATGAAGATACTGAAGAGTACTGAGCCTAAAATGGAACCTTGTGGTACCCCACTGCTTACTTTGCTCCATATAGATGTAGTACTGTTAAAGAGTACTCATTGAGTAAGATTTGTGAGCCAGTTACAAATCCACCCAGTGGTGATGTAAGCCAATTACAAATCCATCTGGTGGTAATGCTATCTATCCCACATTTTTCTAGCTTACCAAGAAAAATGTGGGATAGACAGCAGGACCACCAGATGGATTTGTAACTGGCTGACAAAACCATTATGTGAACCCCTCAAAATTGCCCAAAATTGGTGAGGGCAAGGATGGTCTAATTCCAGGCAGAGAAACATGTAAAATGCCCATAAATCATAAGTTTTTAATAAATGAAGCATCTGCTATTTTTACTTCTTGGAAGTTTCCCTGCTTTTCTGCTTTTGCAAAAGTTAAGCATTCCTTCAACTTCTAATATACCCTTGGCTTTCATGTACCTCCACAGAGATCCTAAGCCTCTGTGATCTGCTGCCTCTTCAAATGTGCCTCATAGAATAAACAGCTGGGGGGCCCATGTGAGAGTGATGTCCTATCCATAAACTTTTGTCTCATGCTCAGGTACACTATTCACTGCCTTTGTACATACTGTATAGTGTGACTGCTTAGATAAGCATCTGATTCCCAGATTTATCCTGACTTGACTATACAGAACTGCATCTTCCAAACCAAAGCAGTCCTGGATTAATCAGTATTGTTGTCAGCTATATTTGCACATTTTTCTGTAATTTACACATTGTACATGTTAAACTGTATAATTTACACAATATACACATTAATCAGAAAAGGGCATATTCAGGCAGAGGATGGTCTTCTTAATAGCTATAGGACTGAATTCTGTAAATTGCCACATATACAATCCTAAAATTGCCCTAACACCAACAGCTCTGATATAAAAATGTCTCTTCCATATATTTGAATTTACTTACATCTTAACAGTCCTGAATACATGGTTCTATCATCAGGCTGATCAAGTGGCTGGTTTGGGGGATAGGGTTTAGGGGTTTTAGATTGCGGATTTTTTAATGTTGTAAGCTGCCCAGAGTCATGTGTAAATTGGACAGCCATATCAACTTGTTTAATAAATAATGCTTCAGTAATGGACCTGATCTGTAATGGCTCCTATTCAGTTAAATAAGTGTGCTTCTGTCAGTGGGTGCTTAGAAACCTTGATGCCAAAATAGATGTTTTTGTACAAATTGTAAATACTCTCTTAGGTCTCACTTAAATTATTTTATTGTCACTTTCCCTGCCATTGTGACTCGTCTCTCACTTTCAAATCTATCAGGTCAAACATGCTGGAGGAAAACATGTCTGTAAGAACCGTTTTTTCTTCTTTCCCACCCTGCTTCCTTCTTTCTGATGTGAGAGTCTCCTGACCTAATTAAAATCAAATCATTTACATCTATTTATCAAACATGGTCTCAGCCAGTCCTTGGGGATTGAAGATTTGTCCTGAAATGAATATAAACTCCAACTCCTTTGTAGTGCAATGATGGTTTATTCATTAGATCAGCAAACAACAAATACTCTTATTTGACAAGAAAGGCTAAAAGCCAGGCAAGGTTAGAGTTGGGTTTGAGTTTGCTCCCTTTCCTTTTATTACCATTATCATGAGACATACCCGACCACACCCAAGCCTTTACGCAGTTCTAGTTCAGGCCACACCTAACCCATTATTCCTAAATGCTATTAACCCTATAACATGTCCATATCCCTAACCTATTCCAACCCTCACTAACTGAACCCCACCCAGTGCCACCTTCACCATGTTTTAACATAAGGCATAATTACCACCTATATGTGCCCCAACCCCCTCTAACAATATGCACCACAATAATACATGAAAAGAGCCATTTCCAGCCCCGCAGTTGCTTCAGAATCCATCCTGCAGCTGACAGCTCAGCTGAGTCATTCCAAAGCAACACCATCGGCCAGCACACCAGCAGAAATACAGATCCGGCAGCAGCAGAGATAAGGTGACATTCTCCACAGCCAGCTGACATGCTGCGAGGCGTGTTTGGAGCTGATGGGCTCTGTAGCAAACTCAGAGCCCGACACATGGATTCTTGGATTGTTCCTAGTTAGACAGTAAATATAATATAAACCTGGCTCAATGAGTCACCATAACCTCAGAATGCCATGTAAATTCACAAACTTCTATTTTAGAATATGCTACATGTGACAATAACCTGAAGAGGGAATTGCATTCAGTATTTGTTTGTGACCTTCCCAGAAGCATCTTTTTGGACAATGTGGAAGGAAATATGCAGAGGTGGTATTGAGCAGGTTCTGACCAATTCTGGAGAACCGGTACAGAAATTTTGAGTAGTTTGGAGAACTGGCAGATACCACCTCTGACTGGCCCCACCCCCATCTATTCTCTGCCTCCCGAGTCCCAGCTGATTGGCTGGGCCTTCTTTTATTGCCCTGCACAGGAGAACGGAGCTTAGTGGGGTGGGAAGGGAATGGGATTTTGCAGTAACCTTCCCCCTGGAGTGGGGTGGGAATGGAGATTTTAGACATATTCTTCCCTTGCCATGCCCACCAAGCCATGCCCACCAAGCCACGCCCACAGAACCATATTTATTATTATCCTTTATTATTGTAAGCCAATTCTAAAAGGCAAAAGTCAGTCCAAAGGCAGGGGAGAATATAGTTTTATCTCACTTCTTTGCCAGCCTGCAGCCACCCTGTTTTGCCAAGTTCTTTCAAGACTATGACTTCCTGTTCTACATATTGATTTTATATGATGTTTTCTAGGAGTTCACAGCCGTTCCACGGCTGTGGAATGTACCACATGGTTATACAGTGAAAGGTCTCTTTATAATGCAGAACGTATCAGCTTCTCTTTACTCATATTGGCTTCCTAAACTATCCAGCGCGCGTTGGCAAAAATATCTCTTGGCCTTTGGCCTTTTCTAAAACTAGCTTGAACACCTGGATTTTCTTTTCCATATAGGATTCCAATCTGTGTTGAATAATCCTGAGCATTATTTTGCTAGCATGTGAAATTAAGAATTTTGTACAATGATTTGCACACTCTACTAAATTCTCTTTGTTGTATGTAGACTGAACTCTTCCAATCTCTTGACACACATATCAAGTAGCTTTCCAGCCTGGTAATAACCACAGTAGTAGTACCTGTATTTATAAGTAGTCTTTGACTTACGATCATAATTGAGCCTGGAATTATGATCATACATTGTGATGATCATTAAGCAAGTCATCACATGACCAACTTGGTTTTACATATTTTTAATGTTAAGTGGTTATAAAGTGAACCCATCATTCAGAATTGACAGTTTTTTGGTGGAAACTGGAAGTAAACACCGATTTCCACCAAAGAAATCATAAATCACAATCACATAAATGTGATCTGGTTGCTAAGCATCCAAAATGCAATCACCAAGTGGTGGGGGAGGAAAGCATCAGAACTTCAGATCAAGGTCATAAATAGCTTTCTTGGAGTCCATCATAAGTTTTCATGGTCAATAAGCAATGATTTCCTGTAGAGAATATCCTATTGAATAAGATCTTAGATGGTGACATCTTTAATGTATAGAATTTCAGTATACTCCTTCCATCCTTGTTGGCTCTTTTTAAATCAGTGACCATCTTTCCATTACTATTCTTTAGCTTATCAATTCAGGGTTGCAAGATATGAGCTCTTTTAGAATTTCTTAGTTTTTCTGTGTATGCTGCTAATTTCAGTGTCTTTACAGATGTTATTAGATAACTGCTTCTCATCTAACAGCTGTCTGAAATTCTTTAAGTTCCTTCCTGAGACCTTTGTCGTTCTTGGCTTTGATTTCTCTTTTCTTCTTGGCAATTTTTACCGTTTGTTCAGACATCAAATTTGCTATCTTTTGTATCTAAGTCTTTGGCTGTCCCTTTTCATCCTTAACAATTTATTTGATTTCATTCCACAGTTCCTGTCCTATCACTGAGGTTCATGACTTCAAAGAGATTCTGGAAGTCCTCTCTAAAATGAGTAGGGTATATGCAGTGTTGGGATTCAAATAATTTAACAACCAGTTCTCTGCCCAGTGACTGGGTGGGCATGGTCAACTTGATTGGTCTCACCCTTAGGAAATTTCTTAGTCCAACTCACGATAAAATAGCACCGTTCCAATCTTTAGAATAGAATAGAATAGAATAGAATAGAATAGAATAGAATAGAATAACAGAGTTGGAAAGAACCTTGGAAGTCTTCTAGTCCAATCCCCTGCTTAGGCAGGTAACCCTACACCACTTCAGACAAATGGCTATCCAATCTCTTCTTTCAAACTTCCAATTAGCTCATGCTAATTGAAAGCCTGGGCATGCTGCCAAATTCATTATCCATTTCAACTCTATTATTCTATGTTCTCTATGTTCTAAATTGGGTGCCTCACAGCAGAAGCAATACAGCTTGGCTGGACCACACATGCATTAAATTCACGGCCTGTATGATCAAGCTGCATCATTGTCCCCTCCTCTATCTTTTTCCCCAGGAAGAAACAAGAAGTAACCAACACTGCAGCAGCTATAAAAGGTCTTGGGGAAACTCCAGGGAGTATCAGCTGATCACAGAAGTTACTTAATACTCTTTATAATGAAATGTTTGTAATCGTGTCCTCCTTCCTGAAGGGAAGAGGTTAATCCCATCCCTAGATGGGTGATTGATGGGTTTCCCTGTCCTAATCCTGTCAGTTTCTGTTGTTTATTGACTTGATTCAGTGTGTATCAGCTGCATTCCAACTGCAACTGTTAAGTGGTTCTTGGCTGTCTGCCCAGAGCTATTCATTGAAGAGTGAGATGGGGGGAACTCTCTTGCACTTTATTTTTAGCCAGTTCTCCAAACTGCATAAGCAATTAACTAATGGTTTGGACCAGGGTTGGGATGCTACTGGTTCTGCCCACCTCTGTAGCTCTGAAGAGCAGCAGACACAGAACCGGTTCTGTATCTGCTGCTGTTTGGCCCATCTGCCCGCCCGGCCTCTTACCTGACCTTTATTTCCTGCTTTTTCAACCTTAGCTGCTTTGCGCGGCACAGCTGAGGTTGAAAAAGCAGTAAAAAAAATGCACCTGAGCACTTATCAGCTATCCCAGTGGCTCGACTAATAGTGTAATACACGTGCGCACAGCGTGCATCTCGCAAAACACAAATACCGAACCAGTAGCATTGCCAGTTGAATCCCACCCCTGGTTCCGGCCAACAGGTGAGAACCAGCTGAATTGCACCTGTGGGTATCTGTTCAAAATATTATAGTGGAAAACAGTTGGCATTATTCTTTTGCTTTAGTTTATCTGGAGCATGCACGTGAACAGTTCATGATCTATTTCATAGTCAAGTTTCAGGCTTAAAATCTACTGTTTTATGATCCATGTTTGTTGATTATGTGACATCAACTCAATGTTAACTCTTAGTGCCCAGTCCACATAAATATCCTCCATGATAATCTGTCCCTAATCTGATCATCTAAAGGCACATCTATTACCAGTCTGAGTCCATTCACCAGCTTGTTTGGCAGACTCTTCGTTTTCTTTTTTTCCCCAGCCTCATTGAATAAGACCTTAAATAACTAATTTAATTAATTATCTTCTTTTGTCTTGATTCAGCAAACTGGTGTGTACAGTTATTACTGAATATCCAATGGTAGCTTACTGCAGTTAATTCAAATGCCATTACTTGAATTACTCCTATATTCCTTGGCTTATTCTATTATTTGATATCTTCTAAGCTACTTTTTCTTATATTTATACTTTTGTGGAACAAGGGTGGAACAATTCAAAATCTCAGACAAAGCTGCTTGAGAAAAACATTAGACAGGCACAGAGCCAAGTTACTCCTCACTCATGTCACTATTTCTATATTAAATCTGTCTCCTCTGAACACTTATGAGACAAAAACTCATGTTCGTTTAAATAATATTCTCTCCTAAGGAAGCAGGAGTCATGGCATCTACTTCAAAATTAAATTAAAGCACAAGTGTGGCATATTTCAAATTATATCCATGACTCCTTATTTTATGCACATGTACGAAACATTTTGTCTGGACAAGTTGGAAGGGGTTTGAATTCTCTTTAAGATTTAATTGCTTAAGACTTTTCCTCACAGACTGTTTTTCTCTTATTTCTCAAGAAGCCTTAGTTTTTAAAGCATGAATAATGAAGTCTTTCTGCCTTTCTTTTTCCACACATGCACAAATTAATTCTTTCCTGAGACTGTGTGAAGTGGAATTTAAAGATTAACTTAGAATTCAGAAGAAAATTGTCCTGTGGTACTTGATAAGATAATCCAAAGTATATAATGAATGTATCGAAAATCAGCTCATCACCTATGGTTTGGAACAAAAGACATGTAATGATATGCAAAAGGTCAGTTCTCTTTACTCACAGTTCTCACAGTGTAAGTCATTGAAGTGGTATCTATTCATTCCGCAAGCTATATAATACCATTTTTCTGTCCATGTTCTATTTTCAAATTAGTCTCATTTAAGTAATATTTAAAGTTTGTTCACCTCCATGCAAACATCTAAACGCTGGAGAATGTGTACCTCATCCCATGTATTACTATTGATTTTTTCTCTTTTGTCTCAAGGGTCTTTGCTTTCTGTTTCAAAGTCTATGCGAAAAGCAGAAGATAATATGCTGCTAAGCACATTCAGCCTTGGAAAGATAACGCAGAATGGTGACAAAGCTGGAAAGTCTCTGCCTACATCTTCTTTTGAGCATTATAAAATGGAGGACAGCAGTTTTCTGGATGAAGATCGAAACCCTCATTTCTCAGTGAGTTTTCTGTGTAGCTATTGTGTAACACAAATTAGCATTATGGACCATAAATTTGTAACAAAACATTGGAATATATTATTTCAGATATGCCAATATATAGAGCCATAGTGGTGCAGTAGTTAGAATGCAGTATTGCAGACTAACTCTGCTGACTGCCAGCAGTTCAATCCTTACTGGCTCAAGGTTGACTCAACCTTCCTTCCTTCCGAGGTTGGTAAAATGAGGAGCCAAATTATTGGGAGCAATATGCTGGCTCTGTAAACTGCTTATTGGCAAAGCACTGTGAGACAGTATATATGTCTAAGTGCTATTGCTATATAATTAGTATGGAATGTGATTTGAAGCAGCTATCATCCTAAAATGAAGCGAACAGAATGCTGTGTTTTGTATATATGAAAATGTTAATATTGTATTTTCAGTCTTAAAGAGTTTAAAAGAAAAAACATGCCTTTCAGCTTTAGTTTAAAAATGAGTCTTAATGTTGCTCTTACCATCATTAATACATATCACAAAGGAAAAATTTTTTTTTTAAGTAGACCTTGGTATTATTAAACTTAATCAAACAAATCAATTTTATTTCACATT
This sequence comes from Pseudonaja textilis, assembly GCF_049901715.1. Lineage (NCBI taxonomy): Eukaryota > Metazoa > Chordata > Lepidosauria > Squamata > Elapidae > Pseudonaja > Pseudonaja textilis. The sequence continues at coordinate 54,240,013 of NC_141994.1, forward strand.
AACATCTCTTGGCTATGTATTAAGATGTCTTGCCTTGAAAAAACCTGGTTTGATTCTTGATTTTAAGCTAAAAACTAAACTTCAGGATAGACTATACTGCAATCTGAAGATAACTCTTTTCTGAAAATGGCTCATTAGTGGGTTAAGGACTGGAATATTTTTATTTCGGAAATTTTCATCTCCACTTATTCTCTGGAGTACAGAATATAGGTTATAAACATCATGTCATAAACTACGGCCAGCCACGGAGCTTAAATGTTAAGCAGATTCCTTATTTGGAATTGGAGGGACCTATGGCTTTTCCATCAAATGCTGAGGTTGAAAATATTGAATCAATACAAGAACGGCGTGAGACAGGAAGTGATGAAAACTCAGCTAATTTGCCTATCGGAAGAAGAGATTTTGACCGTGAGTTATATTTTCATGTTTCTGCAAAACATTATTACCTTAATTTGCTAAATCATAGTTATAACTATTGAAATGAATAACTGTGGCCACCATTTCTCCAGTGATAAGCAGAAGCAATCTAAGTAGAGCTCAAGGCAATTCTCAGATTTCTCAGCTGGTTATATTCCTTGATGTATGTGACTAGTGATCTTCAGTACAGGTAGTCCTCGACTTACAATTCATTTAGTGACCACTCAAGGTTACAATAGCACTAAAAATGTTACTTATGACCATTTTTCACAGTTACAACCTTTTCAGCATCCCCATGATTGTGTGGTCAAAATTCAAATGCTTGGCAACTGGTTCATATTTATGGCCATTGCTGTGTCCCAAGGACACGTGATCACCTTTTGGTAACAATCGGGTTACTAACTTATCAACCACAGAAATTCACTTAACATCTATAGCAAGAAAGGTCATAAATGGGGCGAAATTCACTTAACAACAGAAATTTTGGGCTCAATTGTGGTCATAAGTCGAGGACTACCTGTACTCCCAACTTTCAAGTTCCTTTTTCTCTTGCACATTGCAGTGGGGGCTCAAGAAGAGCCACATAGCTAGTTTTCCACCTGCCTAACTTCTGTGGCATATGTGGCCCACCATTTTCTTTGGGGCAATTGTCCACTAGCTACAATAGCAATTTGAAGTGCACCTTAATTTGTCAGCAATCCTCATGCTGCTAGGCCAGTTGTGGAAGTCACAAGGAACATCCAGCCAGAGAGAAAGAGAATTGGCAGAGTGATGCCTCCAGGTTAGTGCTATGTCCAGATGCCCAAATATAAGAGTTTTTCTAACTTGGCTTAGCAGGAGGGACACAAATGTTTCTCCCTCTTCTCCCGTGAGCTGCCTTTTTTCATCATCTTTTTCAATGCATTCACACAAAAGGTAGTCAGGTTTCTCTAACAAACTCCTGAAGACTTGGGGTGCCTTAGAAATCAGCCAATTATTTTAGCTTAAGCCTGCTCAGGAATAAGCCAGTGTTTCATTCACCCATGTATATTCAATTGCATCTCTATGTATTTAACACAGGTAAAACTATATCAAAGGACAAATGTAGCAATCGATCATCAGAATAAGTTTCTCTGAAAAAGAAAGGTTTATTATTACCCTAAGTCTTTAAAAATTGTAGGTCCCACTTGATCTTTTGAAGAGTGACTGGTTGAATGTAAGATTTAAAAGATAACATGTGTTCTAAATATTTAATAGAAAAAATGAGTTAAAATTTCAAATGAGTGATAATTTACAACATGCCACTACAGATGACAATGTAGTTAAAACTTGTTTATAAAAATACGTACTTGACAGTCAAAATCACACATTTTTGTTGTGTTTTCTTTAGTGCTCAGATGTATGCTGGGAAGAGTGTATCGACCTTGTTGGCAAGCCTAAGACGACCCTGAAATGCATCACTTGGAGGAGACAAGCCCTTTCCTTGATAAGTCACAAAAAATGTAATTGTGGTTAAAATATTGCTATGTGTTTGTAAAGATTCTAAATATTTCTATGTCAGAATGCTACATATTGAAACAAGTGTAAAATCACAGTGCATTATTAAACTGAGAATTCTGCATAAAACTTGATGATTTAATTTTTAAGTATTATGTATATAAAACTTCTGCATAATCATGATTGCAATGGAATCTTAATATAGTCTCTTTTTTTCCCCCTTTTAAGCCACTGACATTTACAACCTAAAGAACTGAGTTAGTTTCGCTTGCCCAATAATAAGCTTCTTTTTGGGTACAGCCTTTTTGGATTTTTGGGGTTCTTTTAGTTTGCTGTCTAAACTATTTTGGCATTTCACTACAGTCTTGGGTTTCTTATACTGTGATGTTTCATTTTCATTAGTGAATATGACATTTTCACTAGTTCTGTCCACCAGCTTCCTCTTTGGATTCTTGTTCTCTGGCTGGCAACTTAATTTTCCTATTTCATTTCTTGTATTTCCATTCTGACAAACATTTTCAGAACCAGTTCCAAGTGTAGTATTTTCAAGCGATGAAGTCAGGCTTTCTGATGGTTAAGAAAACAAAACATTTTATAACATTTATATTCATGGCGAATAGGCAGCAATACAAATCTAATAAATAAATAAAATAAAATAAATAAATAAGGGGGAAAAATACACTGTTTTTAAATTGTTTTTGTTGCATACTAGTCACCCCTGTTAATTTTCAAGAGACATTGTTCTTGTAAATTGAGTTAACTAAGTCTAATTAGTAGAAAAAATTAATTGAAAACATTATACAATCTGAGCCATCACCCTTAACATAAAAAAATACTTCAGCAACCACTTCAGAAAATAAACACGTATAAAAACAAGAGTACAAGAAACCATTCATTTTAAAAGCACGTGCAAATTATTGAAAAATATGAACTGGATTTTGATGCAGTGCCCAAGCACTGAAAGATATTACATTTTGCTGTTGAAGAGTTCAAAGTGTACTTTATCAGCCACTTAACTGGACAAATACAAAAAGTCAATCTCATAATGACATAGGTGGCAGAAGATATTAATTCAGAAGAAAACAACAGGAAAGAGCCTTGGAAATATTCAAGTTAAATGAACCAATAACTGCATAAGCTTTTATGAGCATGGGAACTGCTACAGTGTATTGATGTTTACTCAGTTCACAGCCCAGATATTTTTTGCAGCATTTTCAATGAGGTTTCAGTTATTTATCTCTAAAAGAAAACACAGAACATGCCCTAAAAAAAAACAAGCAATGTTATTTTCAAATCTTAAAAGTTTGATTGCCTCAGTGTTTCATGCTCTAGTCTAGGTCAAATAGTTGGATCTGCTTACAGTCTGTTTTAAAGGTAGTGTTACTTTTATGTGCTCAGAGATGATTCTGTGTCAAGAAAGAATAGAGCAGTAAAACTTGTGAGTAATGCAAGGGCAAGTGGGCATACTTGGATTTCTTGATCCCACATGGCTACCATGCAAACTCTGGAAAAGATAAGAGCTCCAATAAAAAACAATCAACAGATACAAGTGAGATCACCATGCCAAACTCCAACTCTCCTTTCCTGTTTTGCATGCTAATATAACACACAAAATACTCGAGATATAAAAAATCAACATTACCTGCAAAGAGTTTGAAAAAAGTTCTGTGAACATGGAGGGAGGGGCTAACACATTTCACATTACAGGAAAAAGATACATTTTATATATACTTCTATATGTGTATAAAAAGGATTACAGCCTAAACTGGATTTAATTAAAAAGAAAGAGATAGCGGACATGATGTACAACACTGAAGACGCTTCTATGATCATATGGCTGACATGATTATATGCCAAAGGCAACACCCCACCAAAGTAGTACCTATTATCTACCTGTGTTTATCTGCTTTCAAACTGCTAAGTTGGCAGCATGGACTTACTGTATTGTCTTAAAGAAGCTCAGGTGGGTTTTTTTTCATGACAGCCACTTAATCAAGGTTGGATTCTACCAGTTCACACCTATTCGCTCCTTGGCAGGGAAAGGTTGTTGCCTTCATGCCTTGCTTTGAGCTTCCTGTGGCATCTAACTAGCTACTGCAGGTGCCAAAATATGTCTAGCGGATCACTTCTACATTGGTATAGCAATTATTTCATTTATTTAGGAGCTGTTCAATTAATTGACAGCATATACATTAATCCTGGCCAATAAATGAGGGGGCAGAGAAGTAGAGAGATATTGCTCACTGAATTTACCTGAAGTTGATCTGTCTTCAGTATGAGAAGCTGCTGTTTTTTGGAGTGCTGGATACACATCTGCTGATGAACTGAAGGGTTGATTCTTTGGCTTGATTATTTGGTCATCTTTATAAGTGCAAGCAAACTGGGATCTAATTAAAGGTTGCTTCAGCTAAAAAGGAAGTAGATCAATATGAATTATAATGTATAAGTGAGGAAGACAGATTTCTATTCGACTGTGATAAATATAAGCAAAGCTCTGGCATTTTTTTCCATTTCTTTAGTTTGCGTGCTGGAATAACTAATTGAATGCCTAAAATTACTGTATAATTGCTTGTATTTCACACGAAAAAATAGCCACATTAGATGTGTTTTAGAAAGCTGCAGCCTTGATTGACTTTTTTAAAGGACTCTCATAAGTTCATAAAAAATAATCTTTTTTCCACTGTATGTAAACATACACATACACAAATAAACATAGGCCTAATATAAGCTATGTTCATGTATTGCACTAAGTCAAGACTTCTCTAGTCAAGATTTACTGAATCAGTCACACTTGGCACAACATTTATAAAGCAGAATGACTGTATTCATGTAACAATCTAACACAAATCCATATTTACATTATTCAGTACCTTGGTGCGATGCATGAACAAAGTCAGACAACGATCTCTTTCAGAAAAAAAACAGGTAGAGCCAAGAGGAAAGGGAGGGTCCAGAGACAAGGGAAAATTCATGCAAGGTGAACTATCTTCAAGTGGTTCTTTGGGGAGCCATTCTTGACTTAATTTAACAGGCAGGGGGAATTAAAAAGATCTAAATATATGTAAAAATATTGCAAATGTATTTATATTGTATTTTTGTTAATTGTTGAAATAAGTAATAGATGAACAATGGGTGTAGTCTCTTATGCACCAGCGGTTGAAGTAATTAATGTTCATTAAGAGGTTATATTGCAGAAGTTAGCAAAAATGGAATTTCAGCATTTCTAAGATGTAATCTTACACAACGCACTGTTGTAGCAATATGGGAAAGGGAGTCTATGTTCAATTTGAAGCTGAAAACAAGGGGGGAGCATTAAGAGAAAAGCTTCTTGTCACACAGAAGCAAGCTTCCCCCTCCCACCCACCCCATTTTCTGGCTTTGTTTTCATAATATCCTCCTGTATTACTTGAGGTGATGATGCTCGCAAGCTTAGGGGGGAAAGGGACTGACCCCAGACAGAATAAAATTCAAAGGTACCAATCATTCCTGCTGAGAAACAAAAGACACTCAAGCCATTGCAATGTAAAGACAGGAGAAAAAAAAGATGTATTTCATCTTGGGGCTGGCAATATGTAAGTCATGAAATGCTGGGTTTTCTTTCTTATTAAGGGCTTTTCTAGAATCTACAGAAAAAGAAGTATCTTTGAGGAGCCCTGATGGCATGGTGGCTACTTCTGCTGACTGCCAGCTGCTTGCAATTTGGCAGATTGAATTTCGCCAGGTTCAAGGTTGACTCAGCCCTCCATCCTTCCGAGGTGGGTAAAATGAGGACCCAAATTGTTGGGGGCAACAAGCTGACTCTGTAAACTGCTTAGAGAAAGCTGTAAAGCACTATGAAGCGGTATATAGTTCTAAGTGCTAAGTGTCTTCATGTTTAAATCTCTGGCTGCAAGCCTTCTAGTTCAGGTAGGAGAACATTAACAGCAACTATGCCTTAGCATCATTAATGACCCTCCTGGACAATAGGCTCATTTTCCCTTGAAGGTGATCTATTCCTTCCTTTTAAAAAGAAACCAACCCAGAAAATAGAACAGTAGCAACAACTTTCAAAGTTGGATCAAACAGGATACATGGCCAGATGAGTAATTCTACTTTATGGTAAGGTTATGTTAACGAAAAAATCTTGCAAATCTATATATTTTCTCCCCCCTCCCCACCCCACCCCCTGGCTCCCTTTTACATTCAAGAAACTAGGGAGGGTCCCTTCTGAACTGCATTCCTTTTATCTGCCCATTCCCTTGGCTGTGTCTCTTCTCCCTATATCTGAAGTTCCGTTGCGTACCATTACAAGTAGTATGCCAGAATGCATAAACAACACAGTTTAGATTTAAATAAATGCTTCATCTTGGAGGGAGGGGCAGGCAAGAGAAGTTCATGGTTAATCTACCTTAATTTTTTCACATACTGCCATTTGAATCCGCTGTCTCAGAGCTTTGGGAGAAGATCCCCTGGACTGTGTTGGAGATCTGTATTAATATTTAAACAAAATACAAGCAACTATGGTAAGCATGAAACACATTGGTTACTATGGTACTAGTCTTATATGATATTCACGTATAGATTTAGAATACTTGTTAATACATTAAATGAGCTGAAATTCAGAACCTTTTGTCTGTGTGGTGTTTAATCCATTTTTGAGAAAGCCAATTTACTTAGATAAGGGATCCCACTATAAAATGAAAGATTCTGTACGTGCTTAACCTCATATGTGCATTATCTCTACTTGTGACAGCTTGATTGGGTCAACTAAAAATTAGAAATCTGGTTATTCTTCCTTTATTTCAATTTTTATGCTTATGCTTCACAATTCAAATATTTCTCCTCTTTTTTGCTACTGAATTTGTGTTTATGGTCACACCTAAGTTCTATATTCAGAAAGGAAGAATCAGTAGCATTATAACTTTGCAGCTAGAATCATCTATTTAGCTCTTAGTAATAAAAGACTAATTTTGCTAGGTAATTATTTTTCACATTCTAGTCATATCCTGAGGTCCTAAGTACTATATCTCATCCAATTTTCCTTTGCAATAGCCACAACAGAATACTGACCGAGGACAGAATTTTGACAGATAGCATTCCAAAAAGCTGATGTTTCAGATGCAGAATAACCTACCATTCTAAAAGTTACAGGCCTCTGGATTCATTTGTGACCTTAGCTCTCCATGTACTCTCTTCTAGCTCTCTGCAAACTATTAATTCTGACAAATGCAATCTTTCCCCAGTTTTTGGCAGCTACTAAGCAAAGCAAAAAAAGTGGGGGAAAGGCAGGAATGGAGTGATCAAAAAGAGAACAAAAGCCTGCTGAGCAAGGCTTGTGCAACCATTTCCAACTTCTTAATAGCTGCCTGCTCTAGTCATTGACTGAGAGAGAAGAAAGAGGGGAGAGGTTGGAATTGAGATGGCAACATTCCAAGAGGATCCCAGTTTCCTTCTCACTCTCTGGGGAAGTGCACTGGAGAAATTTTCAAGATTTTCGTATCATTACCTCCATCCTTCTTTTGTCCCCCCCAATCACCATCAAATTGGAGCCCATATGGTTCAGTTTTCAGGAAGTTATCGTATTAGACATAAATCCAAACCTTCTTAAATAATTCTTTCAAACATTCCACTAGGCTGGATAGAATAAACAAGGTAAGGAGCCAAAACATAGCTTCTGGGATTTTTTTTATCCAACTGCTTTATCAACAATAGTCACAGAAGACATCTATATTTTCAGTAATATGTTGCATCTGTTTGTATATGTTTCTGCTCTCCAACTGTCTTGTGTCTGGGTTTTGTGCACACTAGGAAACACAAAGTGAGCAGCATATATAGATAGGTCTTGACTTGTCTGGTCATTTAGCAACTATCTGAAGTTACAACAGATCTGAAAAGGGTACTAACAATCCAGTTATGAATTTCTAATGGCCATCCCCTTCCACAGTCACATGATTGCATTTTGGATGCTTGGCAACTAGCCCACATTTATGACCATTTGCAGTCAAGTAACTGCGATTTAAAGTTTTCCAGCAAAAATGCCCTAATAATGAACAATGGGTTTGCCTAATGATGGCAACATTCGCTTTATGACTATCACATTCAGTTAACAATCATTGCAAAAAGGGTTGTACAATCAGATAACAGATAGCAGATAATTAGAGTTGGAAGGGACCTTATAGGTCATCTAGTCCACCCCCACCCCCACCCAAGTGGGAGATCTACACCATTTCTGACAAATGGCAGTCCAATCTCTTCTTGAAGTGATGGTGTTCCCAGAACTTCCGAGGGCAAGCTGTTGATTGGTTGATTGTTCTCACTGTCAGAAAGTTTCTCCTTATTTCCAGGTTAAATCTTTCCTTGTTCAGTTTCCATCCATTATTCCTTGTCTGGCCTACAGTCATTTTAGAAAATAGCTTGACCCCTTCCTCCCTGTGGCAGCCCCTCAAATTTTGGAAGATCACTATCATGTCTCCCCTGGTCCTTCTCTTTACTAGACTAGCCAAGCCCAGTTCCTGTAACCCTTCTTCTCTAGTCCCCTAATCATCCTGGTTGCTCTTCTCTGTTATTTTTCTAGAGTCTCAACATCTTTTTTATAATGTGGTGACCAAAACTGGATGCTAGGTGTGGTCTTACTAAGGCTTTATAGAGTGGTATTGTACCTCACTTGATCTTGACTATATCCCTCTGTTAATACAATTTAGGATTGCATTAGCTTTTTTGGCTGCTGCTGCTGCACACTGCTGGCTCATATTTAGCTGGCTGTCCACTAAGACTCCAAGATCCCTCTCACAGTTACTGCTGTTGAGCCTGGTTTTACCCAGTCTATATGTGTACTTTTGTTTTTTCTTGCCTAAGTGTAGGACTTTACTTTTCTCTATATTGAATTTCATTTTATTAGATATGGCCCAGTGTTCTTGTCTGTCAAGATCCATCTAGATCTTGAGCCTATCTTCTTGGGTGTTAGCTATTCCTGCCAGCTTAGTATCATCTGCAAATTTGGTAAGTTCCCCTTCATCAGGTGTGGTCACATGATGATCTGCTTAATTACTGTCATGACTTACAACCGCAATTACAGGTTGAATTATGATAATAAGTTGAGGACTACCTGTACTCTGCTCAGGGTCATGTGGCTGAGAAAAAAAAAGGGGGGGGTCCTAGAATGAAGCCATTACCAACATTCCAAAATGTTTGTCGGTTGTCTCTTTCATAGAAATGAGCTAGGGATTATTTTCAGGAAACCTTTTTTTAACAGTCTAAAGCCAGATTTGGCCCTTTTTCAAGTTCAATATTTCTTTTGCAGGCTTTTCCTCAGACCCCAAATTTGGGGTTTCAATTTTTGGAAAATTATCCCAGTGATGGACAGACAGAAAGTATAGCATCACACATTCTGCATAATTTATTCTAATATTCTAAAGGGTTGGAAAAAAATAAAATGAGTGGTAGAAAGAGACAATGAAAAAGTAGTTATTCACTTTTGGTTCTGGCTTTTATCAGCATTAGCATTATTATATAGTTTCCCAGATATTTTCTGCAAAAGAAAATAGTTCACAAAACAAAGATTGAATCTGCCTCATCAGGCTTAGAACTTACTTGAACAATAACATGGCAGAAGGAAATCCAAATTCTTCACATCCAAATAACAAAAGAGCTTTGTTGCTGAAAGGAGGATGACTAGCTGCTTCATCTAAAACAGCCAATAAGGACTTCACAGTATCTCTTCCACAGTAAACAGTGTCATGGTTTATAGAATGTAGTTTTGGCTAAAAATTAAAATAACTTTATTAGATACTTTAGACCACACTGAAAGAGTTTTATCACAGAATTCATATTAATTACTTTCAATCCAAGCTCTGTAATCACATTCACATGCTACCATTTTTATCTTAAACCTTGAATTGAAATATCTGAAATATTATTCATATCTATTTTGGGTTTTTTTTTTAAATAGTAGGCACATTTCCGTAGAAAACCATCTAATGCAGATTCATCAGATAAAACTTCCTCATGATAGAAATCTTCATTAATCAACGGGCTCTGTATACTTCAAGGCAAGGTACATACAAACAGGGTACAAGAAAGAGTAAGGTGCACAGGCTGGTGTTTGTACAAGCAAAGAGGCAAAAAACTGACATGAGATTCAAGCAAGGCAATAACATTAGGAAGAGTTAAGCAATCCCATCAGGAAGAAATCAGCAGATAAATCAATTAACGCAAGATAGGGAAGTCAAAATAAAAATAACCACTGCTAAAATATACTTGGAAGGGAAGGTGGGGAGCAAAAGGAGAACTTCCCAAAGATTAAACTAATTATCAGCACTACTTCAGAGGAGAAAGCTTTTCTTCTTGTAGAAACTATTTGCCCATTTAAAATAAAAACATTTTTAAAAGACATTACCATTTCCAAGGTTGTTCAAAGCAACTATTTTATTCAACTAATGTACAAGAAATAATCAGGGCATTTAAGAAAAAAAATCTGTTATATCAAGCAGTTTAGAAGAACAAAAGGAGGCCCCTTACTCGGGCTGGACTGATTCCAGTAGTGCTGGCTGCCACAACCTCATGCTGAAAACTGATAATATTTTTAATCCTCAAATCCAAATCTTGTACAACTTCCTCTGCTGCTTGACAGAAAGCATCCCCGCTGTTTCGGCCTTTTATCAACTGCATCTTGATTGTTGAGAGGATTCGGCCTCCTGCATGTCTGAAAAACAGACCTAGGGGTCATTTCCATATTCATTTTGGCATTATTTTAAGATATGTAGTAATTTGAAAAAAGAGAATATTCACAGTTAATCAAAATTGCTCAGCAAACAGCTTTGATCTGTTAAGTTGCACAGCATCTTGCAGTGAGATCTTGCCTTTTAATTAAATAATTTGGTATTATGAATTGGGAGATTACAGAAGGAAGAAGTAAGGACAATAGACTCATACCTTGCTAATGCATTGTTTAAGTAGCAAGGAAAATAACCTTCTAGAGGTTTTAATTACATTATCATAGGTTAGCTCACATTATCCAAATCCTGCTTAACCACTAAGATTTTGAAATCCTCTGCCTTGCCTTTATTTCCCATTTACTTAGGATCATATTAACTTCTGAATATTATTTTCATAAAGACTAATAAACAACATTTTAGACAAAATTTCAAGCACCATAATACAAAGTTTTCTAATTACTTTCATAACATAAAATGCACCCTCCTAGAGATACGTAAGACAGTTTCCAACATTCTAGTACATACTACCAGAAAACAGAAATCCAGTTGAAGTTACATAAATAGCATATCTGATTTTAAGTTGGAGTAATTAAAGGCGAAGAGATTTCATCTCCTTTCAATATATTTCTTTGAAATTAGATAGTACATATACTGAATGAAAAAAAAAAGCCAATTCTCCTGTCCCATTTGTTAAAGGTGACAGGCTTTTGGCTAACATATTAGAAATTAGATATGTATTCTGAAAGCTTATTTCCACATTCTGGAAGACTTCCTTCCATTAGTCTAAATCTGATTCAAGTCGGTATAAAGGGAGAAGCCCTCCAAAATGTTAGTATTTTATCCCATTTGTGCCTTTTTATATGGTGAAAACATCTGAACATAAGATATAAAATTGCCCCATTTTCTGAATTCTTCTTTGGAGATAACTACGTATAGATTTTTCTCAGACTATGTTGAAGCATCTTATAACCTTTATACTGCCTGTTTCAAGTGAGACTTGTTCAAGTGAGACAGCCCTGGTTTTCAGATTTTCTTGAACTGTACCAAAACTGTGCCCACTGTTCCAAGATCTCTATAATTTCATTCTCATTTTGTTGTTTATTGTTTAAAGAGGATAAGGTAGTGTATTTGGTCTCTCCAATATTTTTATCTAGCATAGATTTTATACAGTTTTATAAGCATGACTATGAAGTGCTTAGGAATAAAAAATAAAGTCTGAATTCAACAAACTGATGATGAAAATGGAATTTCTGTCCCAGAACAAATTCATTACCAACTTTTTCAAGAGCGACACCAGAAATTTCAACTGGCTGCTTATCACCTTATCATGGGTATGCTTCTCTAGGTAAGCCAAAAGCTAAACTAAATACTTCTCTTGGCAATCACAGAAAATATGATTATCAAATTTGCAGGTGTCCCAAACATGGGGGATAGCAAACTCCACAGAGACAATAACAAGATAGTAAAATGGGAAAAAATTAGCAAAATAAATTTCAAGTATGACTAATGCGGTAGGGGAAAAATTCAATAACATGAGTATTTTATTTATAAAATTTATTTGTTGTCCATCTTATATCCAATAACTATGGGCAGCTTATAGCATAAGTAAGAGTATAGAGAAGGGGGACCATACTGAACAGCAATATGTGCCCCCCCAAAAATCTGGGGTATCTTGGTGAATCATAATCACAAGCCATAATGTGATGTAGCTAAAACCAACTAACCAACCAACCTATTTGTAAACTGCATCAGCAACAGGTATTTTTGATTACTATTATTTAGTACCATTCAAACTTATGATAGTTCTGAAAAGAAAGAAAAAACTCTACAGCATATTTACAACCATTTATGGCCTTCACAGCATCCATCAGTCACATAATCGTCATTACAGTCAGTACTCACTGTCTGGTGTCTGACATGTGGGTTTTTCCTCCCTCTTTACAGAACAGATTAATTGGAGAGAAAGGGATTTCAAAAGTGAGCTGCTTGCTCTTCTACACATAGAGAACAATGTGATTGTACCAGAGGTGGAAAAAGGCTAGGCAAATGAAAGATTGACTACAAAAATCACTTGTTTTTTTTTTTCTCCACCTGCTCCCTTATAGAGCAGAAAAATTGGAAAGAGATTTCAAAAGAATATTTTGAGGAGTCTTAACAGATGATGTAGCTAAACCATGGAGATGTTCCTATATTGGAAAAGAGATTGGATCTCCAAATTGCCTTCCAATTCTTATATTTTATATTCAAAAAATAAGATGGTTATAACAATATTAGATTTTTTAAAATCTGTCCTTTTGTGTACATACAGTACCAGCAACATTAGTAAGCATATGGACATCACTCTTGGCATCTGCCAGCTTCTTGATCCAACTTTTTATTTAAAAATATTCACATTTTAAAAATAGGGAGCTAAAATTCTGCAAAAGAAACTGACACCTGGGATGATAGGAAGCATCCTGCAGGAATAGATCTAGGCAGCATGTTGGTTCATCTGTCCTTTGTTAAGTCATTGTGTTCTTCAGGGCAGTTGTTTTGTATTTGGACAAGCCGACCAACTGTCATTTTGCAAGGGCACCTACTATCTGTTCTCCAGATTCCAAACTATGACAACCAAGCCCAAAAAGGACAAGGAGCCCTGATATTCAAAATAGAAGTCTTTTACTGAGTACCTGTTAATGATTAACTAAGTTTTTGCATAATCCAGTAAAGCCAAGATTTGACATCCTTTCCTTGAACGAAAATGCCTGCTGTGAGCAGTTAATGTCTCAATTCTTATTTAATCTTTCTTCCCACAGTCTTCATTTCCAAGAAAAAATTTCCCATTCCCCATCAGATATACATAACCCTAGCTGGACCAAAGAAAGGAAAACTTCATTCACTTTTTACACGAAGAAGCCAAAATAAAATGCTGATCTACTATGTGAGGGATTAGTTTAGGACATCATGCCATGTCTTACTTCATTTTGCATTAAGGTATGCTATTAACAGGCAATCCTTCTAATACAGAACTACCTATGATTGTTAAATCCTACCAAGCTCAACAGGATTTGCTCCCAAGTAAGTATGCATTATACCGTGGCTGGAGACTGCTTTTATTAAGTGTTGAAATACTTTACCCAGTGTATTAAATGTGCTGCCTGTACATTACATGCATGATTTAATCCGGGAAAAAAAAAGATTCCAAGGAGTTAACATTTGGGATTTTTTTTCAATTCTTCCTCTCATCTGTGCCATTTTAAGTTAAAATGCAAGTATCAGAGGAGAATGCTCCAAAATGGTATTTATGTTTCTGATCCAGCTTTGGATGGGAATAATATATAGGAGCAATTCAATCCAGTTGTTAGAGTTCCAACCTGTGTAGCTATTATCCATCAAAGCAGGAAATAACCAAGTGTGGCATTTCACCACTCAATTCAAAACAGAGGGGAGGAAAAAGGAGGGAAAGAAATAAAAAAGGCTTATTCCTGGGAAAGCAGCTCCTCTGAAAGTCAGATCAGTTTTTCAATTGCTGGATGCAAAAAAAACTAAAGCCCCTTCACCCTCATCATAGGACAACTTTCAGAGATCAGCTGTTTTAAAGCTTGTACTAGGAATACATTATTAGATGTGACAAAATTCACTCAGCAAAACAGTTTAATGTTTGGAGTCATTTTTAGTTTTTTCCCTTTGTTTGTACTAAGTCTATACAATATTTTTTTTTTCCACATTGAGTTAAAAATGACAATTGTATGTTTATTATAATTAAAAGTTAAAACAAACAGGGATTCCAGAGAAATTCTATAATGGCCTTGTAGAAGATACATGGAATCACCAAAGTAATACAGTCTTTGAAGAATACAAATATTCACTTGCCTCTGCCATACACTGTTTATTTATGTGTTTGAGGGAAAGTAATAATTTTTCATATGCCAGATTTTCTGTAGCATGAACACTTTCCCCAGGAAAATTTCACAGATCTTTAATGAATTCAATAATTGCCTTTTAAATATTATGTTGTAGATGCAAATCCCTTTATTTGTACAACTCAAGGTGGTCATACAGTCTTATGACTACTAAGGTCATTTCATACAGGGAAGCTGTCCAAAGATAATACAAACAAATCCTGAAATACTTCATTCATATTTCTATTTGAATATTTCTTCTTTCAATATGATAGTTCTATTGCAATTAAAAGCATATAATGTGATACTGTTAGATTTTGATTTGAGACAGGTAAGAGAAAAACCCAGGGCTCTGAACATGTACCCTTCTTTCCAGTCACTTTTTGTGGGTACCAATCCCTCTCCTTAACTGCTGCAAAACTTTTAGAAATAATGGAAAGAGCAGAAAAGCGTGAAAGTAAAAGAAAAAAGTAAAGTGTTATGCTATGTTTTTTGGCCTTTTTTTGCTTGAGCCATCTCTCCCTGTTTCTCTTGTCCTTCTGATTCACATTTCAGATATATTCTGTGTGACTCCTACATGACCCCAAGCCTCCACAAAGGAACTGTGCATCCATGAAAAGAATGTTTTTTAGAGTTACAATCTATCATTGCTTTATTTCATTGAAAGAAATTAAAGGATAATCCAGTAGACACAATATTTACCTGGATTCAAGTTCTACCCATGCCAAAAGGTCCTGGCAAAATTTTTCCCCATCTGGAAATATGTACAATCTTACAGTATGGTTCAAAAATGAATATTTTTTTGACCACCCCCACCCCAGTAAACTACAATCCTATAAACTGCAGGTGTCTGGCTTGCCTATTTGTAGGCTGCTGACTTATGAAAAACCCACAATTTTTTTCCTGCCAAGTAGGTAATCACTCTATAATTCAAGAGGGCTACACATACAACTACTCAAATGTTGCATAATTATAGCATTACAAGACATTTAATCCATTTTCAGTCAAAACCCACTTATCTCTTTTGAACTTTAAATTAAAAAAACAGTAAACTTTATTCAAATCATTAAGAACTGTAAGTAGTAAACACTGTAGCATACTGTTGCAATGCTATCAAATACACAATGTAAACTCAAGAACTTTAGAAATTAAATTTTAGATGCCAAACAATTCCATGTGTGAAATTATAATTTAAATTAAAATCTGTGACAAATTTTTAAAAATACAGTGGAACCTCCGTCACAACCGTAATCCGTTCCAGCACTTTGGTCATAACCTGAGTTGGTTGTGACCAAAAGCAAGACTGATTGTGCATGTGTAAACAAACAAAAAATTGTGCGGCAGGGGAAATCGCCGCAGCTGTGTTTGGTCACTAACTCAAGGATGTGTTCGTGACCAGAGGCAAAAAAGTTTGGTCATCACCCGGTTTGGTCATGGTCAGAAGTGTTCATGACCCGAGGTTCCACTTTATATGTTTTAAGAATAAAGGCAAATATATATGTCCCATAATGATGCAAAATCGAATTTGGGTCAATCATTGGGACCAGAGATTCACTCTTCCAAGCTTTTTGGAGTCCATCTTCAGGGCATTTCTTTACTGGAATACGTGCTTTGGGCTGTTCTGGGAGTTGTGTTTATGTGTACCTTCCTATTAGCTGATTGGTGTGTTGATAGTTGGTGACTGGCTGCATTTCCTTGTGTTGTCAAGCCCTTGGCTCCTTAGGAATTTGATATGCTGGTGGTAATTTAGCACTCTTGTTAGCTGACAAGGGGCCCGTTTCCCAGGCTTCATTCATTTCCCTGGCTATCTTTGTGCCTGCATGGCCAATGATCTTAGCTGCTGCAAAATTAAATGTGTGTCCTTATTCGTTGCAATTTGAGGCTACCAATGAGTTTGGGTCTCCTCGTCTGATCCTCGCTGGTGTTCTTGTTCTTCTTCTTCATGAGTCCAAAAGCTCAGAAGAGTAAATCTCTAGTCCCAGTGACTGACTCAAATTCGATTTTGCGTAGTTATTTTAGATATCTTATATTTTAGATATAATCCCATAGTTTAATTAACCATTCTTCAAAAGATGGAGTCCAAGGGATTTTTCCAATAAAAAGCATATAGAGTAACGAATACAGTGCCAGTGCAGTACATTTTGAAGGGATGTCTAGATTGGTAACATTTAATAAAGATATCTCTGGTTGGAGTTTTCAAAATTTGTCCCATTCTAGAATGAATCATTTTCCAATATTGCAGGGTTTCACTATATTGTCATAACATATGGAAGGAGGATTCACCCTGCTTGTTACATTTCCAGTATTTTTTAAGGAAAATACTCATGATATACCAACAGAATCTTATACCATTTCTGATTATTATGTTCAAAGTAAATTTTATAATGTTCTTCCATTAAAATTTGTATTGTTGCATCAAGTATAACTGAGTTATGCTCACTAATAATTTATACACGATGCTTAGCATAAGTCAATAATATGTGTTATTAGACTGTAAAACTGGACAGACTTCTCAATAGCCTTTCTTTTTACTATCACACTGCTTATTTGAAGGCACTGAAACCAGTTAAATGTGGCAGAATGCTGCATATTATGCGACTTGTATCTTTGTCCTATTCTTAATAAAATCTTGAAATTCATACAAACTATTTCTAAATTTGTGAGCAAATTTATTAGAAGCTTTGTCTTCATAAAAGCAAATATTTAAAACACAGTAGGAAGGGAAAAGCCCAGATTTATTATTTTCCTGTATATCCCAGTCATTCCGCAGTTAACTTAATCTTGCATAATAATTTCTAATTTGTGGATCCAGATACATATGAAGAGCCTCTTGAAGACTGGAAGAGTAATTCATTACTTGTCTATGCCAAATAATAGCTTATCTTCAATAAATACAGGAATAATTTGAAAAAGAAAGTTTAGTCGTGGTGAGAAATTCATTTTGACAGGTGTGATTATTCTTAACCAAGATAGATTTAACTTTTCCCATCTAGAAATATATGTTCATATATTTTTCCAACTTGGTAAATAATTAATCTTAAATAATTATTTTTTTAAAAAAATCCAAAATATTTTATCTTTTTAGCAGGAAAATTAAAATCTCTACTGGAATACCCATTTACCTGTTCTTACTTCTTGCACAAGGCTCATCTATTTTACCTCTTACTCTACTAAGCTTTTCCCTCAAGGAATTAAATCTTATTCAGCAATTTTCTCAGAACGAACCTTCACTTAACTGGCTTTCTACTGCCACATTACCACTTTTGTCTTCTCAACTGAGCTTTAACAGTCCTTAATTTTCAACGTTCCAAATATTCCAAACTATAAAATTATTAATCCTAACATGAAATATTAATTATAAAACAATCTGATGTTAGACTACTGTATGTCGCATCACAATAACTGCATGTAGGGCAGTGGTGGGATTCAAATACTGTTCCACTGGTTCGGTGGGTGTGGTTTGGTGGACATGCTTTGCCTGCGTGCACATGTTACATGCACGCGTGTGCCAAATGCGTACTTTGCACAGGCGCAGAGGCATTTACGCAGGTGCAGAGGCATTTTACCTCGCCTCCGGCAAACCTGCATGATCTCCCGATCACTTTAGCAGCTGCCACTCGGCACTATTCTGTGCCGCGCAAAGCAGCTGTGCTTCAAATTCAGTGGATAAAAGTCAGCATGTGAGCTCGGGCGGAAGGGTGGGCCCAACAGCAGAGCCATTAGAGCAGCAGAGAGAACCGGTTCAGTCTCTGCTGCTCATTGCTCCTACCGGCTCTCCAGAACTGGGTAGAACTGGTCGAATACCATCACTGATGTAGGGATAACATTGAGTTTGTAGCTGTTGCAATAATAGCTACTGTAATCTCTGCTTATGCAGATAATTTTAATAAGAACAATAATAAATTATAGGAAAGAAAAACAAAAATAGTTGAAAGAGACTGAAACAATGAAAGCTTGATAGAAGTAAAAACTAATAAAGTGCTGTTTTCCACGTGAATTATTTCAGTTGCATTAAAAAGGATATCATATTGTGAGATTTACCCAATTTGATGACTACTGTAATTAAGAACCAGATTTGCTTGGTTTTTCAAAGGCAATGAATAAAGATACATTTTAAAGTTTAAAAAAATAATAGGTAAGTCTATGTACCAGAAAAGAATTACCTTGAATCCAGATCTTCACCAATAATTTCTTCTAATTTATCAATAAAGTGAATTAACTGAGAAAGCCCCTTTACATGGCTTCTTAAAGGATCAGTTGGTAAAGGAGCATATCCTTTTCCTCCAAGTTCTATAGCACGTATAAATGAAGTTGCCATCTAACAAGAAACACGTAATTTAGTTACTGTATATAAAATGATAATAGAAAAGGATAGGTTTTTAAAAAGAAATTCTTAACAAAAAGGCATAAAAACTTTTTACTTAATAAAATGCATTCACTGTATGTTGGAAATTGAAATAATCTCTATGTAATCATTTATGCCCTCTTTTGCTTTTAGGTTGTTAGATTTCAATGGGATGTTCTAGTTTTGCTTCTGGATTTTCCTGTGGCTCTGACAACAACGAGCAAAGTCTTGTTTCCAAGACTTTATTAAAAGTAGTAGACCAAGATGATATGAACACCAGCATTTTCTGACCCATTTTTTTTTCCTGTAACCTGCTGGGAAAAACCAGTGCATATGGAAGACATTTCCTTTCACATGGCAAAACTCAGCATGTATAAGTCTACCCACAAAATGTTGAATATCCGGCTCTGGGAATGAGTACTTTTTAGCCTTGTTTCTTTTACAATTAAAACAATCCAGAGAGCTCTAATATATCCCAGCACACATACCCATTTTTTTAATTCTTTCAATAGCAGTGCCCATACACATTGTATCAAATTGTTCAGAAACCCCTAGATTTCAAAAGAGGTCTACTGTACAATAGAAATTACCGTTGGAAAATAAAATATTTTACAAAATGTGGCTTGAATAGAGGATGCTCTGTATTCCGGCCAAACAGCACAATCATATACAACTCAAAAATAACCACTAATTATGTTATTTTAGACTGCAACCTTATATTATTTTAAAATAATGGTGAAAGCATGGCATTTCAGCTCATATTGAAAACTTGTAAGATATTTGGTTATTAACTGATAGTTGTATTTTGATCCCAAAATCACATGAGAAATTGAAGCTGTGGTACAATTAAATTCAAAAAATAGCAGGAAAAATTTCTTTTGGAATGACTGGGCTGGGCAAGGAATTACTATTTTAAATCAGTTGATTTCTAATGGTTGTTTTAAAGTTCTTGAGAAACAATGCTTTAAGTCAATACTCTGACTTACCTCTAATATATACTTGGCCAAATGAATAACAAAAATGCATATTAATTAAAAAACAAGGCTTTGTTGTTTTAGCAGTTACCAAGATGTCTGCATCTTAGCTTCTTCATGAGATGCAGCCATCAAGTTAGTAACCAGCAGTACAATTTTATAAGCTACTAAAATGAAAATTAGTATGAGTTATATATTTGAATTGTGAAATGAAGAATTGGAATATCCACATTTGAAGAAATAATGGGTCCAGATGTTAAAATATGTAGCATAGTTCCTATCATTTAAGAATGAAATTAATTAATTGGAAAACATTACATTTTTATTGGAGACCTCAAAGTTATATTTAAAAAGGATTAGACATTAAATTTCTTATACTGGTGAGAGAAGAAATTTGAAGATTCTTTAACTCACATTATTTGATTTCTATTCGGTTATAGATATAGTGGCCTCAAACCACTATATATGGTAATATAATTTAAGGAAGAAATGTTATAATTAAATATCTCAATGCAATGTTGAATTATATCCATAAAACATGTCTCATTTATAACTTTGGTTTATTTAGCCTTGAATGCAGCAAACACAGTAATTTCACTGTAAAAAAAATTGAGAGAGCTGTTTCGTGTAGTGGTTTAAAGGGATCAGGCTAGAAATGGGGAAATGAATGATTTGTAGCCCTGCCTTAGGCCCAAACTAGCTGAACCATTTACTCTTTCTCCCAGGAAGTAGGCAATGGCCAACCATTTCCAAAATTCATGCCAGGAAAAATACAGGAACTTCTCTAGGCAGTTGCAAGCAACCAAAACAGATCTGAAAGCGACAGAACACTTGCACAGTATAAATATATCTGTATTTAAAAAAAAAACTGTGTTCCAAAAATAAGATGACACAGTAAATTATTAAATGGATTGGATTTAATTAGAAGCTCAAGGATTGCATTAACTAAATAATAAATTATAGTTATTGTATATAATTACATAATTTTGTTAATGTTTTGTTATGTTTTTATTTTAATCACTATAGTATTATAGTTTTTTCTTCATATTATCATCAATAACATTTTGTCAGCAATGTAAATATTGGTAGTGATTTTATGAACTATACGATTGTTTACTAAACTAATATTTATATCTGCCTAAAATAATACTCTATACACATTTTCTTAATGTAGAAAAAGAATCCCAAATTAACTTCTGAGTGGAGGAATCAACTATATAAGACTATTTTGTTACATCTCTTCAATGTTATCCCAAAGCAAAGCAAAGCAATCTCTTATACATACCGGAAATATAGACATTTGTTTCTTCTGGGCAGCATGCTTTAGGTCAGTAAAAGCCTCTCTTCCAAGTTTTCTATCAGGAATGTTTAGAATATGAGCAAAAGCCAAATCGTTTTTGGAATTAACCAGTAAGGTTAAATATGCATACAAAGTTTTCTTCACCATCATTGGCAGCTATAATTAAAATACAATCCTATCACTTTTCTTCTAGATTGCTTTGAAAAAAATATCATGTAGCAATGTATTAGGAAATTTTCTTAATAAAGTAAAATGTGATCCATATAATTTTCAAGTTACTGACACTATTTTGAAAAAATGTATTTATTTATTTATTTGTTTATATATCATATTTGTTAACTGCCCACCTTTCTTGGAGAAGCTCTTGGGGCAGAGCACAATATATTAAGTAAAATTAAACATTAAAATCAGAATAATTTAAGATTAAGATTAAAAACTTTAAAATTATAAAACATAAATATTTTATAGAAGAATTCTAAGAGGTGGTTTCTAGCAGTTGATAATACAAGCAGGTTGGGTAATTCTAGCAGTTGATAATACAAGCAGGGTGGGTTTCATGAGGCCAGCCGCCAAGTTTTTAGGTAAGAATTAGTATAAATAACCATGTACTGACCACAATTTTATATTATTCATATATTTTTTTTACCTTTACCAATCTGGCATTTTGAAGATTTGTATGGATCAATAGATTATGGATACTATTTCATTGCTAAATTGTTACTGATTCAAATGTCAATAGATGTTCTGAAAACACTCTATTTTATTTCTGACCAGACTTTTAAAAACCATGTAACACAGAGTTTAAAGCAGGATCCAAACAAGACTTGGGAGTTCAACAAGTCGAAAGAATAGCGTTTTGACACTAACCATTAAAATGGGGAAAACAGCTAACATAATAATTAGCAAATGAAATATGTATTGTGGTCAGAGGTCAGTATAATATAATTATCTTTCATAAGAAATTTTATAGTAGTTAGAAAATAAAAGAGAAGGGTTAGGGTTACCTCTTACCTCTTCCTTATCCTGGTTCATTCTTCTTGTTGGTGTGGAGAATGCAGAATCAGTACAACTGATTGTTAAATCTGCTGTTCCAGCAATAAATTCTAACAATTGTACCTTTGGCAAAGAAGATATTTCAGAATTATATTTAGCTTGATAGTCACTTTTTAAAGAGAAGCAACTTATATTCCAAAGAGAGAGGTATTGGGAAACCTTTCAGTTTACCTTCGTAAATCATGATATCCCTTTTATGACTAAAAACTTTACTTTCACATTTTTAAAATAGTGATACTGAATGTTAAAAAGTATTGTCCATTATATAAAAAATAAGAAAGAAATGCACTGTGCTTTGGGAAGGTTCTCGAAACCTACATAGCAGAACCAATGAACCCAATATAGGTAAGACTAGAATAGACTTTGCTTGTCCTCCTGCATCAAGAGGTAGAATAAAGTAATAAAATTTAAGAAGATTGTAATGTTTATATATTATTCTGTACATGTTCAAACATATATTAAATAAATTATAAATAAGTGTCAATAAATAAATCTTTTGTTTAGATAAGGCATCAGCATTAATAATTCTACAAAGAAAATATCAGTGCAGAGGATAATATGTTAACTCTAGATCAGGGGTCTCCAACCTTGGCAACTTTAAGAGAACTCTGGGAGTTGAAGTCCACAAGTCTTAAAGTTGCCAAGGTTGGAGACCCCTGCTCTAAATCACATAATCTGTGGTTTTTGCAATTTCAAGATCATTGTGCAGGTAATTTAGGATCTTTTAAATACCATTTTTCTGGCTACTTTTCCTATCAGTCTTTTAAATAAAATCACAAAAGGTGCTACTGCATTTTACAAAAATTCCTATTAACCCACTCCTAATAAGTTAGACATTATTGTTTTGACCATGGTCTGATAAAAAAAATTTTTTTACTGAAAGCTGTAAAATTTCCCTGATTTATATTAGAAACAATTTTTATTCGACACCTATACATTCAAATCAATAATGGCATATACTTACAGAAGATATAGGTTCAATTTGCAGTCCTAGTGTCTCACATTTTATATATGTATCTACAAGATCCATCATATTGCAGTGCTTTAAAAAGCTAGCATAAGTATTTCGGATGTCTGCATAATTTTCAGGAGCTTTTGCATTTTCATGTAATATACCTAACTTGTCAGGAACAAAGTAATTCCAAGATAATATCACTTCACTAAGAGATGCTTTAAACTCACCACAAAGCTATAAAAAAAGAGAGAAGTTATTCAGAATAACTGGATTCTGATGCTTTACAGCAACATCAGTCAAGATATAAAAATGTTTTACAAACTTAACTGGGCTGAAATGACAGAGCTATTGTATCAGGAAAATTTAACTGTAACTGATTATATTTGTATCATTTTATGACATTTATAAAAGTGTTCTTCACTGTGAGACCAGTTAGTAGTGATACTGAACCAAGTCACCCAGGTGCACCTTCATGTGTATAACTTTCTATCTTTTGTTTTATTCTTGTGATATTCATGATAATTCATTATCATTCCTGCATCCACTGCATATTGCATCTATTTGATTGGATACATTTAACCAATGCAAAGTGTCACATGCACTGTCTGTGAATAAAATATGCAGGAAATAGAAAACAAGGGAGCAAAATACCAGAGAAGATAATGGTTGCCATGTTATTCCTGTTGCTTTGGTAACTGGGTAGCCTGGGCTTTGCCCATCTTCTCATAAAAGAAAAGTTGTGGTTTTCCACCAAGCAACTAAGAGTTAATAATTGAACTGTCAGGCAACTAAGCCATGGTTGTTGTGAGAAAGATAAAACAGGGAGAATTTTCCTGAAGGACAAGATAGAAAGGAAATGTGACAGGTGAACATATTAAAGGATCAAATGTTTTTACATTATACTGGTTGTTGAATTACATTTATACAGTGTACTAATTGAATGACGTTTACTAGGAAGAGTAATAATATAGTGCTTTGAAAATTACTGTGTGTGTATACTATATTATCAAACAATAACTAAGTTTCCCTTTTTGCTGCTTTAGCCCAAAAACACTTGGAGGGATTTTTGTCTCACAAAACATTCAACTTGTTTCAGTTTTTGCTCTAAAGTTGTATTTTTCCCATTAAAAATAAAAGAAACCTAAATGTAAGTTAATCTGATTTATTAGAAGTTTTTGGATATTAAAGTGATTTGTTCCATATGGTATAAGATTGCAGCTTAAAGATAGTGGAATATATTTTTTCACTAATGTTTTTGAACCAGTTCTTCAAAATGCAACAGCTAGTTAAGTTCCAATATAATTCAGTCAAAATCTTTTCTCACAAGATGAGGAATTTTCAGGGCTTAACTTTGTTTATACTGGTATTATAAAAACAATTTAAATCCAAATAAAAATGCTGTCCAAATATCAGTTTTCATGATCAGGTGCCCACCATGACAGCATATTATTCATAGAAAGGACTGTAAGTTTGTGGTAGAACTCAGAAAATGTTTTGCTAGGACCAAATGCCAGCTGGCTAATTCATAAAGGAAGTTCATAAAGTTCAACAGCTTAAGTCTGTGATAGACAACAAGAATATTGTATTTCACAAGAGTAAAATGAAGAAAAATCTACAATTCTTAAAGCATTGCAGTTCTGACATTATTTTGTAGTAATCATATTTTTGTATCAAAGTTTAAAAATGAGTTTTTCCATAAAAGTAATTTTTTTTGCATGACACTGATGAATGGCTTTTAAAGATGTAACTATGGAAAAATGGTTAAATGCTTCTTTTACAGCTTTTCTTCCCAGTCCTTTTGACATTTGCAGAATCTGAATATATTTTCTATGTTAGTATTCTTCTTTAGTGGTATTTTCATGTAGGTGAATGTAGGTGCCTTTTTACAGTTGTAAAAGCTACAGTTTTCTGCAGCTATATCTGTCCTATAGAACAGGACCTCCCCAGAAAAACGGATGGCATCAATCTTGTTAGCCTTTCACAAGGCTCTGAAGACCTAGATTTTCCCTCAGGCATTTGGGCCAATAGTTATGTGAGGTCTTTTTATGATGTAGTTTTTTTCTGGAGGTTACATTTTAACAAATTCATGAATTTATATTGTTATGGTGGTTTTAATTTTTGTACGCTATTGTGAGATGTGCAGTTCTATAAATTGTACATTTTTAAAAATTCTTTTTAAATAAGTTACCAGGTCATTTTCTTTATTTGGATTCTTTATTTGGGACTTAATATTTTATATATACGGTATTTTGTGCATCACTTAGAGCAGATATATCCATCCAACAATCTGTGGGCTGTATGTGGCC
This sequence comes from Pseudonaja textilis, assembly GCF_049901715.1. Taxonomy (NCBI): domain Eukaryota; kingdom Metazoa; phylum Chordata; class Lepidosauria; order Squamata; family Elapidae; genus Pseudonaja; species Pseudonaja textilis. Next base: position 54,265,413 of record NC_141994.1, read on the forward strand.
CTTGACAGCTAGTAATGTGGCTCCATGATATCATAAACTTTTTAACTTTATTATATGATTTAGATACTTTATATTATATATTTTATACAGGGCCCAAGACAATTCCTCCTCACACAATGAACCCCAGGCAAGCTAAAATGTTAGATACTCATAACCCAGAGTGTCTAGTTATTCCTTAATAGATAAAATAAGCCAGATAGCAGAACATTTCTATAACTGCACATGGGTAATTCCTATCATAGTCATATCATATTTTGTGAGGTAACAATAATAATATACTTGGTTTTTCAAACTGTGCAGTCAGATTAACAAGTCTAGCTTTTCAGTTTAAAACATATATTATTTTATATACATTATGCTGGGAAAAGAGGCTTAAACAAAGATATTTAAATTGCATTTTGGAATTACAGATAAAACTGAAAATGATTTACTTCCTACATTTTCCCTTATTTTTGCTCTGCTTACAATTTTACAGCATAAATTCCTTTGAGCATAAAATTTCTGTGGTTGATCTCACCAGAGAAAGTAACTTTTCTTGGAAATGTTTGATGAGATACTTCATCTTTCAACTGCATGCAGTTGAAGAGAGATTAAAGAAAAAAAATGATTCCAGTGTTAATAACAATTGTTTAATGTATCCCTTTTTCCTTTCACAGTGCAGATCACCATATAATGATTAAACCATCCAATAAAAAATTTAAAAAACAAGTAAGTTACTGGCAGCAATTTAAAAAGTATTCTAGTTCTTGTGCATTGGTTGCCCCCAATGCTATGACAGTCATATTTCTGTCTAAAACCTGGAGGTTAATTGTGTTTCCTTTGGGAAGGTATTCCATAATTGGAACACAATTACTAAAATATTCTTATTTGGATTGAAAGTGAATGATCAACCTGAAATCTATTGAGTTTCCCCTACTGACTTTTGGTCTCCCAGACATACTGTACATCTTAACTACCATAATAACATCATCTCTCTATGTAACAGAAAACATGTTCTTCATTCAGATATTTATGAGATTTGAATGTACATACCCATCTTTTCTTATTTAAACCAAGAACTGGTAGCAAATTTAGGAACTTTGGTTTGTTTGATGCCTAAGTGCTACACAAGCTAAGATATTAAATTAATTCTTTATGAGGCAGCTAATCAAAGAAAATAACAAGATTTTGATGAATCCATTAGTAGTTTTTCAGAAATAAAATACTTTTATATTCTCAAACATCAGAATAATGAACAAAATATTAAAATATCCTTCAAACATGTTTGGGTGATTTATGGACTCATTGACCTCTTTTTAAAAGTCCCTGAAATCAATATATATTAACCTTCTTATTAATTTCAGCAACAGATAAGTGCAAAGCCATCAGCATACAATCTGCCCCACACACTGTAGTCCTTTCTGAATCTGAAAATAAGCGCCAATTTCTCCGGAAACATTTAATCATATTCCAAATGCTTTGCTGAAGAGGAGTCATCATCCTAAATAATAATAATAAAAAAGTTAAATCATACAGGACAACTTGCAAATATTAAGAATTTACAATGGCTTTTATAAGGAAAAAAGAATCAATGGAAGGAAATGCAAAAGTTCAAAATACAAAATTGGACAGGAAGCAAAACTAAAGACAACCTAAAATGGGTTATCAAGGTAACTATATAGCAAAAGGACATCCTGGGAAACAACACTTAAATACAAGAAAGAATCCAATCTGGGCACTGAATTCAAGATTTTTGAAAAACTGACTTTGAAGTTGAACATTAAAGATAACAAAGTAGGATCTCCCACTTGGGTCTCTTCATGTACTTGGCCTATAATTCCCATCAATTGTAGCTAAAATAACCATTAGTCAGTCGTCACTATGTTTAACATTTAGAAAATGAATCATAAGCAGAAAACAATGTAACTGAGAACAGGAAGCTTAATGATAGGGCAGCACAGGGAAAAATAGTTTATACTTGACATATGATAAATAGAATCAGCATAGGAATTCAAAAAATTATAAACAAAGTATTTCTTCACAAACTTATCATCTAAATTAATTATTTGAACAGGGCTCACTTTTAAAGTCTTAAGTAATTTATTTCTAGTTATATATTGCAAGAGTTGGAACAATTTCAGGTAGTTTATTTCATAAAAGCATACAAATAGCATAACCTAGAATTAATATAAAAACAGGGTCCTGCAATAATACAGTCTGTATGGCAGTGACTATTAATTGCCAACACCTAGTTTTCCAGGTGTTTTACTTAATTTATATACCTCCCATTCTTAAAAGCTCTGGACAGGACAGTCAACAATTAAGATCAACATAAAAAGCACCCTCTCAAAAATAAGAAATCCATCCACACTAGAAAACAAAACTGACAAATTAAAAATATACAAAATCATGTGGTCACTATATTCATCTTCACTGATAACATGCCCTCCTCTTGTCTTAATTGTTCTTCTGAAACCTAGGAAGGCAGCACCTGACTGGACCTTCATGTGAAATTCCAATTGGGACAGCAATTGCAAAAGCTTATTTCTGAAGTCCTTTAAATGATAATCTCATATTGCCTCATAAAATTACAAGTTCATGTTTTGTGAGATCATTAAGATACTCTCAAACATGTGACATCTGAGGATGTAGACAGCAACCTCTATGAAAAAAGGTCAATCACTTATGGATTAAATGGGTGCTCTTGTCTTGTAAACATAGCCAGAGAGGGCATGAACTGGGCATAGAAGGTAAACATATCCTTGAGGGAGAAAATGATGCCTGTGGCATCAAAGGAAGCAGTAGTCTCTACCACCCATCCAGAAGTCATCACTTGAATATGTCCATCTTAATTATAATCTAATTTTTTTAAAAGTGTGGCACAAGCATATGATTTTACTTCAGCTTCCTTTTCTTTTAAGAGCTGTGAAGATCATAACACTTCTCTTTCATCACTGTCATAACTGCAAATGGTCACTAAATGAGACAGTCACTAAAAAGGAGTGCCTGTAATTGCACCATGCTATTGAAATGCTCACAAACATGCGTCTTTGTAATCTAATCTTCTCAATATAGACTTCAAACTGAAAATTCTGAAGTCTCCCATGTTTTCTTCATCCTCTTTTTGAAAACGACGATAATATTTGCTCTCCTCCAACCTCACCTCCAAGAATTCTTCAGAGCAGTTTAGCAATTGTTCCTACTAGTTTCTTTAGTATTGTAGGATATGATCATCTGACTCTTTTAGTTCTTTAAATTGTCTAAGTTGTCTCTTACCCTTTGTCTCATTGAGGCTGGAGTTCTCTCCTTCCCCTATTGACCTAATAACTAGCAGCTAGGGGTCCATTTCCCTTGAGAAGATAGTCATAAAATAGCAATAGCACTTAGACTTGTATACCACTTCACAGTGCTTTACAGCCTTAAGTAGTGCAGCATATTGCCCCCAACAATCTGGGCCCTCGTTTTACCGACCTCGAAAAGATGGAAGGCTGAGTCAACCTTGAGCTGGTAACAGTCAAATTGCTGGGAGTCAGCAGAATTAGCTTGCAATACTGTATTGTAACCATTGTGGTACCACAGCTCTTGGTGAGGGCAGAATAGGAGCAATTCTGATATCTCATCATTACCCTATTACCAATTTACCACTTTTTTTTTCTCCGGAGATCTACACCTATCTTGGCTTTTACTTCTAATGTGCCCTGAAAAATATGTTTTAAGATACTTCTGATGTTTGACAAGTGAGCCCTCTGTGAAGCCATAGACACGAGCAGTTAGGAGAGCATCCTAGATTCACAATTCTCACCAGAGCAGGAAGTAAAGGTTGCAGTCAGAGGAGCCTTTGGTCAGCTTTAACATATTTTCCAGTTTTAACCCTTCCTGGACTAGATGACACTGAATACAGTGACTTATGCCCTTAACATCTCGTAGTTTGAATACCATCATTTTCCCCACATGTGGTTACCCCAGTGGTGGGATTCAAATATTGTTGCCACCAGTTCAGTGGGCGTGCTTTGGTGGGCGTGCTTTGTGTGCGTGCACACACACTGTGTGCAAGCATGCACCAAATGCGCACTTTGCAAACAAATGCGCAGAGGCGTTTGCACAAGTACAGAGGCATTCTACCTCACCTCCGGCAAGCCTGCACAATCTCCCGATCGCTTCAGCAGCTGCTGCTCAGCACTATTCTGTGCCACGTAAAGCAGCTGTGCTTCAAATTCAGCAGATAAAGGTGAGTATGGGAGCCCAGGTGGACGGGTGGGCCCAACAGCAGAGCCATTAGAGCAGCAGAGAAAACCAGTTTGGTCTCCGCTGCTCATCGCTCCTACCGGCTTTCCAGAACCAGGCAGAACCGATCGAATACCACCACTGGGTTACCCTGAAAATAACCTAAAAGCTACAGCTAGCAGAGGGTCCACCTACTGCTGAATAGAGATAAACCAAGTGGCTTAGCAATGGAACACTTTATGTTGTGAGAATTATATTGGCTTAGATTAGGCTTCTGGTTCCAACTCAGACTGCTGGTTATTACCTATAAGGCCTTCTATATATTGGGTGTTTGCCACCTTCAGGACTATGTCCCCCAGACAGTTTGTATCCCCAGGTCAAGATTATATGTTATCTGTTAATAGAGTTAAAAAGATGCTCTTTTATAAAGAACCATAATTAGGCCAATAGCAATTGTGGGATTTTTTTAAATCAATGCATTTAACATTGTTGCTCATTTTATCACTGTAAGCCATCTAGTTCTGTGAATAGGCAACTTCCAAATGGATGGATAACTTAAAAATTAGATAATGTTCAAATAATCTATTACTTCTGAATCAATATGAACTTGGATTGAGAGTCAAATGATGGCATAAACCTTACCAAATGGTTCCTGTCAATTAAATAATTGTCTACTATGCTGAATAAAAGGCCAAAATAGTGTCTTATAGAGGGCAGAACTGTACCCTAGCAAAATAGAGCAGCGTACTAGAGGAGAAAAATCCTTCTCAGCATGTCTGTTACTCATCTCACATGTCTCTAATAAGGCACTAAAGCTAAAACTAAACCAAACTAAAACTGAACCAAAAAGTGATAATTAAAACAATCCACGTTTGTTTTTTGCAATGCTTCGCCTACTCAATACTTACGTGACTGAATTTCAGGACTGACTTCAACCCAATTCCAACACAACACAGTAATTATATTTACACAGCAAGCTAAAAAGGGGGAGGGGAGTTACTGCTGTGTGTACCACAAGAGCTTATGACAATGTGTTGGATAAACCCACACAGCAACAATATACCAAGGTTAAAGTATATTTTTCTTTCTTCCAGCCTGCCAGCATAACTGTATCTTGAAGACCACTTTGCCAATTTAACCACAGGTAAATTAACCTGCAGTTACCCAGCTAAGATAAATAGGCGATTTCGAACAGGCAAAAATAAGTTTAAACAAAGGCATCGCAATGAACACAGCCAAAGTTTAAAACATTAAGAAAAATCTAGGAAGCAAAGCAACCTCTTAGTGGTTCTTAATTATGATGGTTATATAATTACTGGAGGAGACTGCTACAGTCATACTCTGCCTGCGGACTCTTACCGACCCAATTCGTTGCCGAAGGTTTTCCCGGTTGCTCCATCAGGAGTCGGGTATATTTTTTTAAGATGCCGACCCTCTATACTTCTACAGAGTATTCGGGTTCTTAAGAAAAGAGTTAGATGCGGTGTCTGAGCAAAACAAGAACCTCCATCCCTCTCCCTTACTTGTTGGCCACACACTTCAAGTCCCAAATGCGCCTTTCTCCCAGCGTCGCTCGCCTCCCTCAAACTCACCGCGCTGTCAAAAAAATTAACAAAAGCACCATAGAACCTTTTAACTCGAGCAGCCACTCGTGGCGGTTTATTTTTTAAACGCTCCGCCATCAGCCAATTGAAAAGCTTCAGCCTTTGATGACCCGGAAGTGTTTTTTTCTCCGGGTGGGAGAGTGAAGCTATCCGGAAGCCCTGCGTTCTGGCGAACTAGCCGCGGGAATTTGATGGGTAAATTTGTGGGAAAAATTGTTCTGAAAGCTGTTGGGGGTGGTGCGCGCGCTCGACAGTTTATTTTTCCCGCGTAATTCTAGACCTGTAGAAGCTCATTCCTCTGAGACTAGGAATGAGCTATACGGGGCGAGGCTGATTCATGCAGAAGGACTCGCTTCAGCCCGCTGTCTTCTAAGCCTGCCTCCCCGCGCCGGGACATTTGGGGTGATCTGTGCACGGCCCGGCCGAGCTCAGTAGGTTAGCTAAAAGGTTAGCGAACACGAACCATCCCCAAAACGTCTTATTTTGCCATCTCTTATTCCTTTATTATGTATTGGTTGCACTGGTTTAAATGTAGTTTCAAATATTTAAGGGCTTAGGTTTTATGTAGAGTATATTGGAGGCGGTGACCCTTTGGAGCTGTATGCAACGAGATTTCATTTTAAGGTATGCCGATCAGCTTACATTTAAAGTGACATTAAAGTTATTCTGAGTTAATAAATGGAAGAATTAAGCTACCAAAGCTGTAATTTTCCAGGTAAAGTTCTTAGCTGAAAAATGTGCCTGTAGAATTCGGCGTTTAGAATGCCTTTCTTATCCAACTACAGAAAGTATTCTTCTGGTTCCTTCGGCCGAAGATGAAGCAGGAGACTTTCCGAAGGGCAGCCTATACTGTAGAATGTAAGGATTATGTGCATGTGGTAGAATTCAATCCATTTGACTGTGGTACTGCAGAATCACTCATTGCATATGGTGGCAACAATTACGTAGTTGTTGGGACTTGCAGATTCCAGGTGAGTATACTCTAATTTTTAAATTTATGTGGAAGCCTTAATTTGAAAACAAAGACTACATTTTGAGCTACATCTGAAATTTGAGGAAAGTGTTTTAGAAACTCAATAGACAAGATATACCTAAAATAGAAGTTTCCAAAGGATAATTGGTAAATCCATTGCAGAAGCAGCAGCAAAATATTGTGCTGTTTAAAGACTAATAAATGTATTGAGGCATAAACTTTGGAGGGCTGCAGTTCATTTCAGCCATTATCCTGATTTCCCCATGAGACTCAGTGATTGGTCTTAGCATCATTCTTAAAACAAAATAATTACAAAGATCAAATTCATATTAAAGCGTGCAAGGTAGAATTCAACAAAAAAATTATTTCATTACCCATGAATTGCATAGGCAAGGCATTTTTACAACCTGTATATTAAGTGCAAAAACATTTGTGGCGTACCCAAGAGTAATTCTTATAATCTCACTTTGTGCATTTCTTTATTGTTTGACACTTATGATTGCTATTTCCTCCCTCTTCCACGTGTCCAATTATCTCTGGAGATTATCTTATAAAGTAGAACATAATAAGGCAAAGTTCATGCCTCAACAGACATTACTTTTTTAAATGAGCCAGGATTTTTAAAATGAGCTTTTGGAATTTCATTAACGTATATAAAAAGAACATATAAGTGTTATATATTAATATGTATTAAATAAACTAAATTACCCATGTATTCATATGGTCACATTGGTTAAAAAAACCTGATAGCATTTATGAAATTTCATAATAAGATTTATAATGCTTCATTTTCATAATACCTCTTGTATTTATTTGCTCATTTATTTTTTTTCCCTTCCATTTCTGAAAGATTGGGGCAGTAAACAATCAATACCAGCATAAATAAAAAAGCACCTAACATGGAGTAAACCTATCCATAATACCAAGTTGTCCTGTAATCCTGGAAACATTTGATTCCCAACATTTTTGGAGAGAAACATGCATAGTTTTTAAATCCAGCAATTAATTTTCTTTCAGATTCACTATGTATATGCATACAAAAATACAAATATTGCTTCAGTAAACTATTATGTATTTCTTCTTAGAATGTATTCTTTGTTCAGTGGGAGTTATTCCTAGACCAATATCAGATTGCAGCATTCACTTAATTTTGTTTACAAGGGAAAAGAGTATGCAAGCATCTCATGACAAGGAGGTGGGTTTTATTTTAACAAGCCTATTCATTTGTTACGAAGCATATCAAAATATTACATCTTTAGGAAGAAGATGCAGCAGTGGAAGGAATACAATATAAAACTCTCAGGACTTTTCAACATGAAAGCAGAGTTGACGCCATTGTGTGGAGCCCAGAAACTAGACTTGATGCTTTACCTCCCCATATAAGGTAATATGCCTAATAAAAACTTGATAGAATTTAATTGGCATTTTTTACATTGATTACGCATCCTGCCTTTTGTCTGGGAATTCAAGACCAAATGCATAGTGTACCTCTCCTAATTATATCTCTTCCCCCTTTTCCCAGCAATCTTTTAAGGTAGATTGGGCTCAGAAAATGACAACTCAAAGTCATGTGGGGAGTTCAGTACAGGCATTCTTCAACTTACAACCATTCGTTTAGTGACTAAAGTTACACCGGCACTGAAAAAAGTGACCTGTTAACATTTTCACACTCACAATGGTTGCACCATCTCTATGGTCACGTGATTGAAATTTGGAAGCTTGGCAGTTACACTGTCCTTGGATCCTATACTCTTCTGACAACGAAGTCAATGGGGAAGCCAGATTCACTTTAACAACCCTGAAGGGGCTGGCCCAAAATGGTTTTCATGACTAAGGCAGGATTAAAACTCAAAATCTCCTGGTTGATTAAGCCTGGTGCCTTAACTACTAGACCAGACTAGCTCTAGTTACGACTCATCCTCAAAGTTCTGGACATCCCAATATCCCCACACTGTCCATTTAATTTCACTGATTTGTAATGTATCAATATTTGTTTGTTCTGTATACCACCTTTATTATTTTTTTTACAAATAACTGGTGATGGATTCAATATGTTTGTTATTGTGTTGATTTTTTCCATGCTTACATTATTTACATTCCAAAGTCTCACTGTAATTCTGGCTTTGAAGCTTTGGATTTTCTTATCCTTCATAGCAACATCACAACTAGACACTACAAAGGCATGTCTAGTCATGATCTTATGATCCAGCCTCATCGTAAGTACTATTAACACTCTAAAGATCCTCACCTCTTCTTCAGTAGCATGTTGAGCACCATCTGACCTGAGGGCCCCATCATCTGGAGCTAACTTATTAATCATTTTATTCTGTCTATCCATGCAGTTTCTTGTTAAATACAAGGAATTGTTTATACCACAGTTTCTTCTTCAGTTCTGAAGCAAAACATCTTCAAAGAAAAACCAGAAAGTCCAATTGCTTCTTGAAAAAGCACCTTTCGGACAACCATGAGCTGGATGACTGAGATTCTCCATAGACAAGGAATGGTTTACCATTGTCTTCTCCCATGCAGTATGAAGTTATGTCTTTGTAGACTACAAAGTGATAATATCCCTCCATCATCTTCCTGTATTGCTGTCTCCTTGCTTTATCTGGATAGCAGGATGGTCTTCAATCTTTGAGTGACCTACTGGGATTATATATTTTTGGCTTTTATATTTTGCTCATCTCTGTCCGGGAGAGCCCTCCTAGAGATAAAGCATTACAGCAGAACTTAGGAGAGAAATCAGTACAATAGCATATTTTCATTCTCTTCTGCTGAAGCAACTGGCATTAATATGAAAAAACAGGAAATTTAAAAAGTATATCATACAAAAATATTAAAAAATACAGTGTAATATTACTTTATCTCAGTCACTGAATGTCTTAGAAATCTGCCCAGAAACATTGAAGCATTAATTGTGGCAATAAAACAGATTGGATAGAGGGATTTGGAGAAAATACTTTACAGCATTTTCATAAGCCTCTTAGTTCATCACTGACACTAAATGCCTGCTGCTGCCAGTTTAAAAGGGCAGAAGCTGCTGTTTCTTCTTTGCTATGTGCACAGACAGTCCAGAAATACAAAATGTGACTCTAATCACTTTTTCTAATTAATAGAAGACAATGAAACTTTTAAAACAGCAAATACAGGAGCAGTGAAACCCAAGTAAGAGCCAATTTCAGTGTCCTCTTACATAACACATAATTTTCAAATAATGAACGCCTATGAACCATTTTTAACTTATCAGTTGCTTGTAGAAAACAAAATTAGCCCTAACTAAAACTCAAATATAGCAGCAAAATGCAGTGCCACGTGGCACATATATACAGCTATCTTGTGTTCCAAATCAAATTGTTATTTACCTTTTGTGTCGGAATGTGTTTTTATATCATCCCCACGTATTTTTCTTAGATGTATCATTTATATCATATACCTTAAGCAGGAAAGAAAATATCCTTTATAGGTGATAAATGTTATGCTGTATGCTTTCTTCACTGAAGAAAAGTAACAACTCTATATAAATAATTACAGACTGCTTTCTTTGCTGTGATCTATTATGCATATATACAGATAATCTCTGTTTACCAACTGCCTCATTTAGCAACCATTCAAAGTAACATTGATATAAATAATACATTTTTATGGCCAATCCTCACATTGATGACCGTTACAGCATGCCACAGTCAAGTAATCACTAATCATGTGCTTCCCAATCAGCTTGGAACAATCAGGTAATGTAGACTGTGGAAGTCAAATTGCAAGTTTTGGTCACATGTTTTATTTAATGATTATAGTGACTTACTTAATGACCAAAGGGGAAGTGGTCATAAAGCCTATTGTTATATACTTTTCTGTTTAGCAACATGGACTTGCCCAATTGTGGTTGCTAAAGGAGGACTATCTACATTGCAGATGTTTAATAATTATGTACTTTTTCATGATAAGATAAAATAATTTGAGGAAGTCTATAACATATCAGCCGTTACACAAAATTACAATACTTATAAACTGTTTCATTATATTAGATTTTGTACTGCTGCTGCTGATAGAAAGTTAAGGTTATTCACATCGGACCTCAAAGATAAGAATGAATATAAGGTGAGAAGAAAAAATAAATTATAATAACAAAAGGTGGCTTTTAATATTTATTGATATACATATCAATTTAAATTGCAAATTAAATTGTATTATAATGGGTTGCATTCAGAAATTTTAAATAGATGTATTGCATTGTATCTTGTATTTTAAAAGGTGATTCTATGTGACATTTTTGAAGCGCATTTGCATGGAATAAGCATGATAGTATTTATTTCAGCAATTCAAAACTAAGTTCCATTTAAGTTTCTTCTAGTGTACATTTTAAATAAAATTGAATATCTTTATAAATCCAAAGGAGATTGAACCATTAAGAATGAAGGTGAAATTAATTTATGACATATTTAAGAAGCTGCTCAGGGTTGCCTTGAACTGTGAGATGGGTGGCATATAAATTTAATGAATAAATAAAAGGTGAACAGAAAGTACAACTGGATATTCTGTTACATCTTTGGGTAATGTGCAAGGATTTCTTACTCCAGTTGTTCAGTAATAGCACGGACAAATTTTTTCCCTCTTTAGTTATCTACAGTAACCGAAGGAGATAAAATTTGGATGGATCTCAGTGTTGATAAAGTGAACTATTTCAGTTCTGATACTGTAATTCCTCACTTCATAATTCTTAGTTTTTCAGTATGTATGTGTGTTTGACCCAAGCTCAGGGTGACAGATCTTTGGATTTGAAATACTTCCTTATATAAGCAATCAGCAGCAATTTGAATATAAATGAAGCATATAACCATCCAGATTTGATAGGATGAATAGAAATGAATAAAACAGTGGAATTAGCAAAACAGATAGACTTCACAGTACGATGGCAATTGGGACCAGGATTGCTATTGCTAAGGGGTCAGAAAGCATAATGAAACGTAACCATATTGCTTATTGATGGCAATTCAGGCAATCCCAGTTGACATAATCCCAAGACATTTCAGGTTTTTAAAACAGGAAGCAATAAGAGTCCAATCTTAAGGATAAGCAGTGTGGAATACCACAGGAGGGCAAGGGAGGCCCTGAGCAGGCCTTGCATGAGTTGGTGAAGGGCAGTGCTGCAGAGTAGCGTGAGTGCAGAAGGAGCAAAAGGGAGGAAAGCACAGTGCATGCAAGCAAAGAAGCCAATAGGGAGACTTGCAATCTTCCCTGATTGCTTCCTTGACTTTGCTTGTGGGAAACCAGGAAAAGTTGCAAATGGCAATTGTGACTGAGAAGTTGCAGTTGGTCATATGTGTGAGCGGGTTACCAAGTACCTGAATTTTTTGATCAGGTGACTGTGGGAGATGTTGCAACAGCCAGGACTTTAAGGACCAGCTATAAGTTCATGGTTCAGCACCATCAGTAACTTTGGCAGTCATTGAACAGATGGATTTTAAGCAAGGATGACCTCTATGTCTCATTAACATTTGAACCTTACTTGTAAAATTAGATACAATATAACAAATTAACCCAAAGTTCAAAAGCAGTGCAGTCAAATTCTGCATTTATGATGCATTGGTATACTGGTTCTGTAGAATGTGCCACAAGAGACCCAAGCAAGAATAAAATAATGGCAATAGCCAATTCCTGTTGATAGTGGGACAGAAAAATGAGAGAAGTATTATTTAACTATTCTAGTGACTTAGATTTATTTATCATTGGGCCTGAAACTTCCAATAGCAAAGATGGCTTTAGAATGGAATTAGTGTTTGTGCAGGCTATTGCAGTGTAATTCATAGTATACCACACTGATAACTGTTTGAATAAATTAAATCTAAACATGCCAGATGGTTTCTTTATAAAACTAAAGTCATGTTGACTTTATTTCCCTCAAAGCTACAATTCAAAATATAGTTTCAACCAGCAAAATCCTCAGTCTAAATGACTTGAGTCTTGGTCTTATATTTTGATCACAATCTTGCTACCGTCTCTTTACTGTGCCTTAAAACGGTGCCTTGATTTTACCTTGGCTGATTTTACTTCTTTTAAAATGCCATCTTTGTCTTAATTCTGTAATAAAAGATATTTCTCCTTTTTATTAACAGACTTTGGAAGGCCATTCAGATTACATTAATGATTTGGTATTTTCACCTAAAGGTCAAGAAATTGCAAGTGTGAGTGATGACCACACATGCAGGTATGTATTTCGTTAGTGAAATATTACTATTTTATATAAATGTGAAAAAATTGAACATATAGAAATTGATATTTTTGTAGAATTTTTCTACATAATTAGTTTAGTTAATAGCTAGAAGCTACATGCAAACACACAGAATTCTAGTATTTGAATGATTATTGTAGCAAATAGATGATCTATTTTGGCCTATTTGGGTGATGGGTTTTCAAGGAGGCAGTTTGAATGGATTCATGCTGTAAGAATAAAGGACAAGAGTGTTTCAAATTGCTCTTCTTGCTCTTCCCATCCTGTGTCTTTGTGAAGACACAATCTTCTGAGATTGAACATTCAGTAATACTTCTTGAACATTCAGAAATACTCATTGGAAGTGGGATATACAGTATTTTCTGTTCCTGTCTCTTAGATTATGTCTGCCTTTGTCCCTTATATTATTTCAGTAATAGGATTATGCAGAACTATATTGAAACCACTGTTTTTTAACTGCTTGAGTGAGTGTAAAAAATAACTTACTAATTTCATGATTTAATACAAATGTACCAATTACTGTACAATTACTCATACTAGTATGAGGATGCATCCAAAATAATGTTTTAGTAACATTAGTAATACCAGAAATAGAATATTCTGTTAATTAAAGGATAGTACATAATGTTAGCATATGCTTTAAAAACATAAATAATGTAGTAATTCTGCCTTTTACAGAAAATTTGCCAGTCATTTGACTACTTGAAGAATAATATGATATACAGATAAAAATAACATGTAGAAATACATAGCTCATGTCAAATTCAACTACAGAAAATTGCTAAGGATGGTCCACAAAGCATTATGAATTCTTGTGATTTAATGAGGAAAAATAGCAAAACAATACTGTCATCACCATTTCTGGTTGTCTTGAAAACTGAGCTAATTACTGAGTCTCATCCAGTTTAGGAAAAATTATTCCCAAGTTAGTTTAGATATGCATGAAATACGTGACTAAAGATCTGGCCTTGATTATCTATTAGCATAATTTTAAGCTGTTGTAGTATAAAATCTGTGTAGCATTTTCATTACGTACACTGATCTGGTTTTTGTTTTAAGTCATTCACTTTATCTTTTTCCTCAAGATTTTATTGAGTGACTAAAATTTTACAATGCAGGATATCTATTTCATCCTCCTTTCATTTTAAAAAGAAACCATGTGCTTCTCTTAGATTCCAGTACATAATAATAATTAATATTATTAATTATTAATAGATTTGGAATTTTAATCCACCTATCAAGTCCTTTACAAGGACCTGGGATGGGCAGATATATGGATCCACCACCAGGGGATTATGATGCTCTGATGTGGTTGTGACTTATACAGGCAGTAATATATACTGCCAAAAAGATCATCCATGCCAGACAGATTTTGGCAGAATGGTCAGTCTAAATAACCCATTTAATATGAAGAAGAAACCCCCCGCCCCAAAAAGAATCCTATACAAGATCAGTTGTTACCCAGATCAGCAAGGACTATGGTCAGATATTAGATTTCCTGGACAGCTGTGAACAATTGGGTAACAAGTTCAGATGCTATGATTATAGGCCCCTGTAATCCTATAATATTCCTGGAAGAACAACCAGGAATGACAAAAGTATACTATGTTTGACAATTAGAACCAACGAAGTTAAAAGTGAATGCTTGAAGCCTGTAAAAGAGTATCACTGATCACTGATCAGCAAATCAAATAAGATTTGTTATCTTCTTTAATAAGATAATATTCAGTGATACAGAACTGGAAGAGATTCAAAAGATTTTTGAAAATGGAAGACCCCAAAAGAATAGAAGAAGAGTAAAAGAAACTCAGATAACAATTGCAAATGTAAGGGGCTTTTCTTTGAAGATGTTTCGCTTCTCATCCAAATTTGAAGTCACTTCTTTGATAAGAAACAAAATGTCTTAAAAGAAAAATAAGGAAGGCCAGTTGTCTCTTGAAAAAGCACCTTTGGGACAACCATGACCTGGATGACTGAAAATCTCCACAGACAAGGGAAACAGTTGATACGAACTATAGAAATAATAACTTAGAACTAACAACAGAGCTAGTACAAGCTGGCACTGAAACAACCTATGAATTGATTCCTCCACCCCCGCCTCAAGAAGAATTAAAAGAGAATATTATATACAATATAATAATAATAATATATTATATTATATTATAGAATATTATATTATTACGAATAGAAAAACAAAGACAGAATTACCAGTAGAAAGACAAAGACTGTCAGCATTGCAAGTAGTGCCCCAAAATGTCCTGATATCTATAATGAAGGATGTGAATAAGGTGCTTGCAAGAATTAAAGCAGGTGCTTGCAAGAATTAAAGCAAACATACTGGTCAGCTTGCGTACAGCAGCAGTGGTTACAGAAGAACTGGGTATTAAAATTAGAGAAATCGTGTTCTGATTCAAAAAGACCATGAATTGTCCATGAAATGGACAATTCCATGAATAACAGAACATGTTGCAGTATAAGGGAGGCGGGAAAGTACTCTGAATATATTCTGTAACTGAATGTGATCTTTATATTGCAGCAAAATTTAAAGTAAATTAAAGCATAAAGTCATGAACTGTAAAATTGATACAGTTCTCTTTTGCTTCTTTAGCTCAGGAAGAGAACATGATCCTTTTGCCAAAATGATTCACTGTTGTGAATTATATTAAGTTCATTTTTTAATACGTAAATACACAGTGTTGATTTGGCTTGGAAAAATCTACAAGGCAAGATTTCTGGCACCAGAAAAAAGGGCTTTGTCTGCAGATTATGTAATCAAATAGATATTCTTTGTTTTTACAGATATGCACTTTTTTAAAGGGGGTTCTAATCTCCAAATTTGGAGATCCCAGCATTTGAATTAAACTATTAATTATTTATTTATATTTAGTATGGATTAAAATATAATAGCAATATAAAAAAGTATCAAGAAAATAAAAAATATTTTCCTTTCTCATTTTCTTCTATCCATTTCATAACCATCACCCACTGATACTAATCAATTAAAATATACAGTATGTACATTCTATCTTCTGTCAGTTGCATTTAGGTTGAAAAGACCAGATCTTTACTGTGCTAGGAAGGGGTAACAATGTATAACCTCCTTAAACCCTAATCTTTTTTATGTTTAGAGTCTGGGATTTGGAAGAAAATTTAAGAGCTTATTTTGTTTTGCGTTCTCCTGGAATGAGTGTGGGATGGCATCCTGAGGATGCATTCAAGGCAAGTATCAACCAAACTGGGAGCTCTTTACAATAATTGTATATAAAACTGAAGCATTTCAGTATTTTCCAGTATTCACACTCTGAAAAAGTGCAAGCTATGCAGTTAAAGGCACATTATATGTTGCTTTAGAAATGGTAATCTACTTCTTAGTTTAAGCTATCAGAAAAAGGTAAAGTGACTGGGGATTAACTCTACTGCTTCCCTATTTGAGAGGATTTTTTAAAAAATGTATTATCATACTATGATAATTATTAAAATGGTCTAGCCTCATTTTCAAAGCATCTTGAACCTGTCATTTATTGTCAGGTAAAATAATTTTCTGCCATGCTCTTTACTTATTTACTGTCTAGACAGTCTTTAAGCTTTCCAAAACTCTTATGTAAGAGAAATAAAACATAAATGAAATGAATTTTAAAGCCAAATGGTATAAAAATTAAAATAGCTCTCCAAAATGATAAAATTTCAGTCCTAATTATGAGTAATAGCAAAGGTATTCAGAGGAAAAAACATGAACTATAAATGGATCTTTGGGGCTGCTTTAAAAGTAAGTACTGATAGTACTTGCTGAACCCTAGTATTAAAAAAAGTCACTTTGATAACTCTTATTTGAAGGAGGTCTGACTTTCTGGCCTTTGCAATGTCTAATGGGAATGAGAACAAATTTGGGTTGCCATGTTTTAATTTATTGCTACGTTTTAAAACTAGTTGGAATTCATTACAATCTAAGTATGATCTGTTTTGTGGATTTATATTGCTAGATGTGTCATGTGCTTTAATCTTCAGTTCTTCCCATATTTCTCATACTTTGTGTTTATGATTTAATGAATTATTGAATTATGATAAATGATGGAGTTGGCTTCATACCAAGTTCTTTCTTCAGTTATAATTCATTTTTGAATGTTAGACATAGAAAAACCAGAATTTAATTATAATGATTCTTGATTGCACTGTCGCTATAGGGTGTACAGGATAAAGAAGTCTAAACAACCCTATATTCCAAGAATTGCAACTGACTGTTATCTTTCATTTGTAGTTGATGGTAGCAGAAAAGAATGGAACTATTCGATTCTATGATCTTGTGACACATCAGGCTATCTTGTCTCTCACAACTGATCAAACACCACTAATGTCAGCAAACTGGTGCCTAAAAAATACTTTTAAAATTGGAGCAGTTGCAGGAAATGACTGGTTTATCTGGGACATTACTCGATCTAGGTATCATAAAATATTCAATGCATTTTTTATTGTTTCAGTATAATAGATGACTATTTTAAAGGTTGGCTTTTTAAAAAATATGCACAAAATATTTATTATTAAGGCTACATGCCCTATTGTGGCTGTTTGATTTAGAAGTACAAAGAAAAAAAGGAGATGCTTAGGAGATCTAATTTTCTGTGATTACAGACTTTACTGTAAAAGACTACAGTATGATAATTAACATGGTTAACATACTTTTTATGATGCAAAAAATGAATTGCACTGTAAAAAGAATAATTTCAAGAAATCACTTACTGGTTTACAAAAATAACTTCCTAAATTTTTATTTGCAATTAATATTAACATAAAAAGCCAAGAAAAGGAAAACATGGACAGAGAATAAAGATAGGAAAATATTTGCACTGCATTTCTTTACTTTATGCACTATTTCCTTTGTATATGTGGGTTGAATAAAGAGAATTAAAATATCTCTTTTTCTAGCAATTCTTTTTGTACAGTACTCAAATCTACATATTCTCAAAAGTAATTTCCATGTGAAATGCTTTTAAAATTATGCTGGAAAGCAACCATTTTGTGGTTTTTAAGTGGCAGCCTTTTTTACAAATAAAGTTGTTGGATAGCATGCACTTCTGATTGTTATCTTAGAATGAAGTCATGCAGTCCAAATTGTGCATGACCTACTTCTCAACAGGAATTAATTATTTTTATTATTATAAATTATTCTCTCTTTTAGTTACCCTTTGGATAAGAGGCCTGTCCATGCAGATAGAGCTAGGTTATTCAAGTAAGTTTTATTTAGATATATACTTAATTGATGCATTTGATTAACTGACTTCTCCATTAATCATTGATGTAGGACTACAAGGTTTGGCTTTTGCTATATCTTATTTATAGATATAGTTTGCATTTGAGAGATAATTGAATATTTTTTCTTTTAAGTTTTATTTTAAATTGTTAATATTTTACTCTTTCTGTTATCTAACTTGATTTTTATGACTGGGAACTCTGAAAACTGTAATCTTAAAACATTGGGGAGACTACATTGAGTCTTAAAACATTGAGCTTTCAGAGTACTTAGTTAGAAAATGAAAGTTTATTAAGAAAATGGGATGAAATAGGAAATAAGGGAGAATTGTAGCACAATGTATAATAATGTTTACATTAGTTTGAAAGATTGTCATGTCCAAGCGCTTGCTCAGTGCAGGAATCCAAGTTAAGGCATGTTAGAGAAGTACCATTCCAACTTGAGCACATACAATTAAGTAGAATCCATCACATCTTTTGATAATGTTCATTGTTCAGCTGCATATCTTTTTTTCAAACATTCAATCAGAATTCGCGTACCTATAATTTAAATGCATGATTTCATGTCCCAAAGGGCAGATTTAGGATGTAAACCCTCGGAGATGCCAGAGTAAGAAGCTTTATGCCGGTGATAAAATAAACAAGACTTGCTTTCTAATCCCTGAACTTTTAATTGTCTTTCCACAAAACTTGTTACATTTTTTTCTGAAACTTTCTTAAGCACACAGTACAGTCCTTGAGGTGGGTCTGACCACAGTATAATAGAATTAAATAATTACTTCCCCCAAAATAGTCATAAGTCACTTTTTTGAGTGCCATTGTAACTTCAAACAGTCACTAAATGAACTGTTGTAAGTCGAGGACTACCTGTATTGTTTTTTGAGCAAAACACTGAGCAAAAAGATTTGTGCATGCATGTACATACACGTGTTAGCCATATGCAGAACATTCAGAAGGAGAAACCTAACATCAGTATGAAAAAGCATCCTACTTTAAAGTATCTATGTCTGTGGAATGATTCACTCAGATGCTCCAAAAAAAAGTGCATGATTATGTATATGCATAGATAACATCTCCCTGTATTCCAACCAAAAATGAAGCCACATGCATACACTGACAGCTGTGGATAGTCTTCCTAACAGCTACACAAATCTTCCAAAAGATATAGTTTCTTTAATGTCTTGCCTACATTATATAAAATATTTCCAAAAGTCTTCTGAAATGATTCACTGAATTCATTGGAAAAGATCTATTATTATACCTAACTCTCCCATTGAAATGATGAAATTTAGAAGTGTTTAGTTTTGATTTTTTCACAATTATATTGAACATAATCTATTTTAAAATTTTGTTTAGATTTTTTTTTTGTCTTTAGATGGTCCCGAGTGAATGAAAACTTGTTCGCTACTACTGGCTATCCAGGAAAAATGATCAGTCAACTTCTGGTTCATCATTTAGGTCATCCTCAGGTAAATTTATGAAAAATCAAAAATGTAAAATCCATTTTTAAAAAATTTCTGTACAATTTTGTCTTTAAGCAACTTATTATGATTACATGACAAATCAAATGTAATCCAATGTGGGAAATTTTCTTTTATTTACTTCTCACTTGGATTTCATATGCTTTGAATCTACTTTATCAGAACATCTCAAGGAAAACTGCATTTGTACGGTCAAAATAAAAAAAATTATAGGCTGGAATTCAGAAAGTTACTTTAGACATGTTCTCTTTAAAGACT
Organism: Pseudonaja textilis; assembly: GCF_049901715.1. Taxonomy (NCBI): domain Eukaryota; kingdom Metazoa; phylum Chordata; class Lepidosauria; order Squamata; family Elapidae; genus Pseudonaja; species Pseudonaja textilis. The sequence continues at coordinate 54,285,405 of NC_141994.1, forward strand.
TAAGCACGCTTGTAACGACCTTTTTAGTTTACTGCTTTTAAACATTAGATTCTCATGATGCAGTGGACAATGTTCTTGGTAATAGCTTCAGTTTTAAAAAACAATGTATTAAAAGCCATGGAAACTGGCAGCTTAAGAAGCAAAATCTCTTAGATTCTGGTTGTAGGGGATTTGCTGAGGACATTTGGAACATATGAAAATATATTCTAGGTTCACCTGGCTTTAATAGCTTTAATAGGCAAGCTGTACAATTTAAGACATATAGTATTACTAATAATTAAATTTGTGTCATTGTGATTGTGTTTTCTTAAAATAGTACTAAACTAGTAAAATTTGGCCTCTGGCTTACCATATGAGTTGAAATGATTACAAAATAGACTTGGAAAGCAAAGCTGAGTCTACTGGAAAAGACTTGAGAATAAATTATTCTATCTCAATCCTCTGAACTCAAAAGGAACTCGAGGATTAAGATAATTAAAATCATATCTGTGTATGTTGCATCTTATACATGGTATGCATTGTACAAATTTAGTTCTGATGTCCAGTGGATTTGATTTCCAGAAAGCAATAATGAGAGCCAGTTAAAAGAATAATCTAAGGTAATACCTTATAAGAGAGTTGAATTTCACAAAATTCTTTATCTGGTAGAATGAATATTAGAAGCTACAAAAATAGCATAGTGCTTATACTTTCATTTAATGTAAATCATATAATAGAAGAACTTCTATAGATCTCAGTGTAGCTACACATTGATTTAGCAAGACATTTCTGTCTTCCTCCTGATTTTCTAAGTTCTAAGTCTAAAAGAGTGCATTTCTTAAAATGATGTATTCTATGATATATTATGACTGATTTTGCTGATTTTCATCTTTACCAGAGAAAATGAGAAAAAGTATTTAGTCACCCAGAGTGGCAGAGCAAAATGTTTACAAACATCATCTGTTCTTAAAGTTTAGCTATCAGAGGAAACTATTTGGAATGTGATATAAAGGGGATAGGCTATGACACAGGTAAATCTAGGTATTACTGTGGAAAAACAGTAAAGCAATTAAATGAAAGTGCTGGCTTCTAGATGCAGTGTCAGGTCTTTAAAAGATTAGGAGGACTGTCTCAATTTATCTTTGAATTTACCTTCATGCACTAACAGTAGATTATTATTTTTACTTGTATAGCTTATTCTTTGTCCAAAGCATTAATTTTGTAGCTTTTAGTTTCAAATTTAGAAGCAAACTATCTTGACATTTAGAAATTCTGAACTTATTTCCAATTCCAGTGATGACTGCTGGGTCACAGCCAGGGGTGGGATCCTATCATTTCGCACCTATTCACTAGAACCCGTTGTTAACATTCTAAGCAGTTTGAGAACCAGTTGTTAGAAGAAATTACTGGCCTAATCCTGTAAGGAAGGCAGGAAGGAAACATTCTGGTATTGCTTACAAAAACTGCCTCTCCGTTAACCCTTAGTACATTCTTGGCAGGACTAGGCTTCCTGTCTCAGGAATGTCTCTGGAGTTTTTCCCCCCTCCTTTGTTGGTACTTTGCAAGTGTGGAGTGACATTCAAAGTTACAATGGCACTGAAAAAAGTGATTTATGACCATTTTTCACACTTACAACTGTTGCAGCATCCCCACAGTCATGAGAGGTCAGGCGAGGAGATACGTGCCTCGATGTGAGTGATATTGAGTTGGCCATGCCCAGGCAATAACATGACCACCAAGCCATGTCCACCCAGTCACATGTCCACCAAGCCACTCCCACCAAATCACGCCCACAGAACCGTTTGTTAAAAAATTTGAATCCTACCTCTGGTCACAGCCCAACAGCTAAAAAGTATTTTGAAATTTTCTTTTGAAGTTGTCTTACTGCATGCTAGATTTTAATTAGAAAGAATAACTAAACTAATTCACCATTATTGTCTCTACAGCCTATCCTTATTGGTTCTGCACCCTTAGGATCTGGTTTAACCTGGCATAGGACCCTTCCACTATGTGCCATGGGAGGAGATCATAAAGTATATTTTTGGGTGACCGAAATATAAAAAAAAAATAACTACTGTATAGTGGTTTAAAGTATAAGATAATAATTAAGGGAAGGAAGAGTTGAAATAATATAGTTGGCTTATTTTATACTTTTTTTATAGAAACATTGCTTTTGATTGAAGTTCTGCAGATTTTAGACTTTTTTTCTAGTTTTAGAAGTACAGCTGAATTTAACAGGGCATTGTACTCAACATTTTCTGTGCAAATCTTGAAATAATCTCTTGTGCAAATTTTCATAAGTTTAAAAGGAAGTGCAGCCAAGAAAAACAGTTCAAATAGATTGCCTATATGGAAAGATATACACTGTGACATCATTACCAAAACGTTGGTTCAGATCCCATCTCAGCCTAGAATGTTCATTGACAAAGCATAGCAAAAATCTCTAAAAGTGAATATTTCTTAATAAAAATTGATTCCTGAGATGAATGTGTACATCTGTGATATCATGAAGTGCTATGCCAACTGTAGATAGTGAGACATGATATGGTTGCAATAAATAATCTCAATTATTGGCTGCTAATTTTTATAACTGAATATATTGAGAAAAAAGACAAATCCAAAACGGAACAAAGGTCAATTTCTACAATGAAATTAAATTGTATACCTAACAGATGTTAAGAATCATTTTTTTGTCATGATAAACTAAAACTCAAGTTTTTCCAGGTTTCTGAATGAGCAAAATGTATCCTTCAGTTGCTTAAAAATTAAAAATGTCCATAAATTTCCATTCTTCTGATTAGGACCTGCACAAGACAATGCTTTTGAAAATTCAACTGTAATAAAAATGCATTTTTCACAACTGCAAATTCAAACTTATTTATTTCATATGTAAGTTGATAGTATGTGATGGGAAGGATTCTTACAAACTGTCATGATACAAATCAGACACAAAAATGTTTTTAATTAAGCATGTTTTAAATAAATTTGCTTTTCTAAATAACAGTGTGTCAATATTTTATTTCACATTAAAATTAAAATGACTATTAGATGTCCGATGTTGCCCAAATATAAAGACTGCAAGAAGTGAAACAAATATTCGGTAAATATATATTGAGGGCACTTATTTTATTCAAATGTTAATGTTTTATTTGCTACAATGGATTTCCATCTGTCCTTTTATATATTCTCAGTCAAAAAACAAAAATAAATTGCACCTCAAAGCTTGAACAAACCTTAAAAATACAAATAGTTTGTTCTTCCTAAAAGCTACCGGTATTAGTGTGCTAAAACTGTGAAAGATTTGTAAAAAAATTTAACTGGAAAATAATGGCTTTGTAATCAATGGCTCTACTTCAAAAATCCATTTTATTTATCTGCTTTAATTAAATCACTAGCTTATCTGTTTTTGAAGTACATTAACAAACTTCCTGGGATATTTCTTTTTGCACAGTATTTCACCTTTAAATCATCCTTTTCTTTACAATTTTTGTACATGTCAAAGCAGGCAAAATACTGTTAAAGATTACAAAGCTTAACATGTATTCCTTTTTATTATAGCGTGGATTCATATATTCAGATCACACATTTTCAGTTCCTCTAAATGGCTTAATAGGTCAGTTTGTAACATGCAAGAATCAGAAGGGAATTTTTAATTTCAAAAAGCTGAAAGTGACTAGTATTATTTCCTTTGTGTGTGTCTGTGTATCTCACAGTATAATCTTCATTTATCATGTTTGGCAGATATTTATAAACAGATAACACTATCTTCTCTTCTAAATTGTAAAACAATTTTTCTCCAAAAAGATTAATCAAAATATAAATTTATTTTACATAAGTGAATTTATTTCTGATATTTGGAGTAATTTATGCTAGGTTCCAGAATTTATGCCCTTAACATTCTGCAGTTTATAGCCTTTCCTGACTATTTTTACTGAGAATGTATCAGCAGATACCAAAAGGTTAAAAAAATAAGCTTATGCTTAATTTTAGGATATATATAACTCATGTGCCGAGTGAGATCAGTGTCAACTATACTAGGTAGACCAGAATTAGAAAATTAACTCCACAGAAAAACCAGAATTACACTTTTTTGAGATAAGTTATAACAGAACTTTGCAAGTCTGAATGTGTTGGTCCTCCCCTGCTGCATATATCTACTGAATTAGGGAGGTATTTGCCCGAGTGGCTTTTTGAATATTGTTTTCCAGGGTTTAAGGAATGTTTCAGTGCTCAAAAGTTATTTTGTTCTTTGTTCAGAACTCTACTTGCCTACCAATATCTTCCCCAGGATCTAATGAATTCCTTGACCTACATTTTTAATGGTTGAGTTGAGTTTTACTTTCCTTGGAAGATATATTTGGCTTAGGTGCTTTTTATTTTATCCCAAGAATTCTTCAGAAACAAGGTGCCATCAATCTGGAGGAATATTAAATCTTTAAAATTAAGAGTCATTGATAGATGTTCCCTCCACAAATACACTAAATCCCATTTAAAATCCATTGTAGTGGTCATCAAGACATCTTATTTTTTTGATCAGTTGGCAATGTACTGTATATAAAAACAAAACTTCAATTCATAGCTGCTAAATTTATTCAAAAGCCTCCAATGAGAAATTTTATCAATGACTTCTTGAAAATCATACAGTGTGCTTAGGGTAATTTGTTTCCTCTATGTGCAAAGGATGTTTTCTTTGATGACAATTTCTATCAATTAGCCATTATTTATGCCTGCATGCATTTCCATGTAACTATGGATGTTAACTTTTTATTTATTTTTTATTCATTTATTTATTTTGTCAAGCGATTATAAGATTTATAAAAAGAAACAATAGGACAAGGACGTTAGGCATGTCGGTGCAGTTATGCACGCCCCCTACAGACCTCTTAGGAAAGGGGTGAGGTCAATAGTAGACAGTCTAAAGTTAAAGTTTTTAGGGTTTGGGGAAGAAACCACAGAGTCAGGTAGAGTATTCCAGACATTGACCACTCTGTTGCTGAAGTCATATTTCCTGCAATCAAGTTTGGTGCGGTTAACCTTGAATTTGTATCCATTGTGTGCTCTGGTGGCATAAGGTATTCTGCAACGAGTAGTGGAGATCTCTTCTTGTGAAATATTTCTGGACTTTCTCAATGGTATTAATATCAGATATGTAATGCAGGTTCCAGACTGATGAGCTGTGTTCAAGTATTGGTCTAGCAAATGTTTTGTATGCCCTAGTTCAGTGGTTCCCAACCTTTTTTTCGCCCCGCACCCCTAAAGAAATTTCACTCGAACCTCGCACCCCCTGAAATAAATAATAAATAAAAATGCCAACATATAGCCAATATCCTATTATTTATCTGGACTTTTCTTGCACGCCCTGGAATATCGTCTCGCACCCCCAGGGGGTGCGAGCACCCCAGGTTGGGAACCCCTTCCCTAGTTAGTAGTGTGATATTACCAGAGAAAAAACTACGTAGGATTAGGTTAACAACTCTTAATGCCTTTTTGGCTATATAGGTACAGTGGGCTCTAGCACTTAGGTCATTTCCTCATTCAGGTAAAAGTTTGGGCCCGTCACAATACACCCAGGTTGACTACAGCAACCTTTGGTGTTATCCAAGATATGAAAATCTGAGCCAGTCTTCCACCAAACATCCACCCACAGATACCACTCCTAACTGTAGACCATTTCAAATTATTTGTCTTATTCTTTTGATTTTTTTAAAAAATCATGTTTTAATGCAGCATGGATGGATTGATTGATTGATTGAACTATATGCTGCCAATCTCCCCAAAAAGGCAACTCAGGGTGGCTTGCCCAAAATTCACTTTCACTTTGCACCCTATAAAAATTGTATCAAAATTATACCGTCCTGTCAAATGTCTTAACGATTTTCATTTTTCACTGGCGATTCTCCAGTTTCTTCCAGTCCGTCTGTCTTTACTGACTGCGTTTGAGCGGAGAGTTACTATTAACACCTTCACAATTAAAACTGTATTTCAAGCCTCCTTTTGCAGATGATGCTGCGAGCGGGAAGAACGCATCGGGACGCCTCGGCGCCTAAAGAACCCCAACCTTCAAGCATCCGAACTACAGTTCCCAGGATGCCCTTCTTTCTACTCTGATGACGCGAAGGAGAGGTCGGAATAGCTTCCCGTGAGAGAGGTCGCGAGGGATAGTTAGGGAAGAGGTTTGTGGCCTCGATGCTGTGAGAGGTCGCCGGGAATGGACGAGGACGGTTTGCCTCTCGTAGGTTCGGGCATCGACCTGACCAAGGTATTGGCGGGCGACCTGGCCTTGCGCATGCGTCGAGCGACTCCGGCCTCTCCCGAAAGGCAGCTTTCCACAGCATCCCCCGTCTCACCTGGCATTCGGGTGGGGAAGAGAAAGAACCGGGCAAAGGTCCCTTCTGGGTGCCCGCTGCCTTCCCCATCCCGTTAAAGCCCCCCTCCCTGCAGCAGTATTTCACAGCTGGCCCACAAATGTGCAAAAAAAATTCCATCCCTGACAAGGAAAGCAGAAGCAAAAAGTTTTAGGATGAAGCAAAATCTGTAACAGCCTCGAATGGGGGCTGAAGGTGGAAGAGACGACGGACGGACAGGATCGTGGCCGTTATTCTTCACAGTAGTTTAGCTGTTGAAATGTGTTTGAATATTACTAGCTCGAGTTGTTAGTTATTAGGCTGTTGGTTTGAACTCCGAGCCTGGCAATTTGGTAGCAAACTTCCTCGCCGTTCGAGGAAATGTCGTCCGTGCGTTTTGAATGGTTTAGCTGTTGAAACCTCCCTGAGTCATCTCGGGGGCGCATATATCCATGTAAATGCATTGATTTATTTGTTCATGGGGTTGATCCGCTACTCCAAGTAATTTTTGATTCTGTGCAGATGGTCCTCGATTTACGACGACAATTGAGCCCACATTACTAAATGAGACAGTTGTTAAGCGAGTTTTGCTTCATTTTTACCACTTTACCTGCCGTGGTTGTTAAGTGAATCTCTGCGGGTGCTAAGTTAGTGACACCGTTGTTAAGTGAATCTGGCTTCCCCATTGACTTTGTCAGAAGGTTGCGAAGGGGGATTATGTGATTACGAAACCATCCTAAATATGAATGTGAACAGTGGCCAAGTGTCTGAATTTTGATCACATGACCATGGGGATGTTGAAATGGTGCTAAGTGTAAAAAAATGGTCCTAAGTCATTTTTTTTTAGTGTCATTATAAGGCCACTGAACTTTTGTAAGTGAAGGATTACCTGCATATATATTTAACATCTGTAAATCAGATTGAAACTATATTTTATCTTATTTATTTATTAAGTTTATATGCCATCCATCTCGCAGTCTACGTAAATTGTATATCACTTAAAAAAAAAAAACAAATCATAAGATACCATACCATTTATAGGATTCTACTGTGTTTGCACACGGAGTACATGAATCAAGGAGCCATCTTACCACAAGAGAGAATAACGTTACAATCTTCTAGCACCCACAGCTCCTGAAATGGGTTTCCATAGTATTCCTACATTCAAATAAAGTTTGGAATAGTAAGAAATTTCTGCTGTCCATGTTCATGGTAGCTCATGCCTTGGTCATCTCCCATTTGGATTACTACAATGTATTCTATATGGGGCTGCCCTTGAAGACCGCCTGGAAATTGCAGCTGGTCCAGAATGCAGCAATGTGCAAAGTAACCCAGGCGGGGAAAGTTAGGTTTGCCCTCTGTTGCACAAGTTGTACTGCCTTCCAGTTTCTTTCGAAGTGCAATTTAAAGAGCTCTATATGGCCAGGTTATCTATGTGAGTGCCTTTCCCTAAGGATATGCCCGTCCTGCCAGATCAGATAGGATGGGCACAGTCCTAATCCCTTCCCTTAAACATTGCCTTCTCATGATATCTCAAAGTGTACCTCTTCTATGTCAGCCCCCACCGTAGGGTACACTCTTCCCCCAAAGTTCAGTTGGCCTCTAGTGTCCTTGTCTTCCATAAAGCTTTGAAGTCTGACTTTTTCCCCAAGCACTGGGACAAGTTATGCCAGCTACACTTCAGAAGTTTGGCTTGACTCTAGGTTTTTGTTTTTAATGCATTTCATCTTTATGGTTTTAAGGTGGCTTTTATGATGTTGTAATTTTAATTGGGAGCCTTGGTTATAAGATGGGTGGCTATATAGTTTTAAATAAATAAAATGTATAAGACAACTTTCCCAAATTGGTGCTTTTCAGATGTGCTGGATACTAGTTCAGCTATTCTAATCAAGCAAACAGCAGGATAAGGATGGTTAATATAATGGGTAAACTTTAAAAAGTTTGAAACTCTTCTAAGATGATTTGAATTTCAATTAAACTAAAAAAAACCCACAAAATTTTCCCTGAATAGACAAATCTCAAAAATTTCCAAAATTTTCACATTGAAAAGATCTTAAGTGTTTGATTCTGTGAAAGAAAAAACAATCCAACATGTATGACAATGGGGAAAATCTTTGATAAGGCATTCAGTTTGATTAAGCATTGTGTAATAAATATCTATTGTCAGTATAGCTGACTGCTGAGTTACTCAATACATAAAAAATAAATGTTTTATCACTTCCTTGTTTTTCATTAAAATGGTTGTTGCCAATTTCTATAGATAAGCTATGACATGAGAAATTTTGTGTTAATGTGTTTTCTGGTTATATATTAATCATTTCTCTTGCAAAGAATATATTAGGCATGCTATATTAAGAATGGCTGCTGTGAATTTTCAGTTTGATCATGAACAAATTCCTTACGTTGTTTCTCATTAATTACAAAAGCACTAAGAAATGTAGGATACGATTTTAGCCTAGTTCATTCTCTGATAGCAGTCTATAAAAACAGTGTTGTGAAACTCTAATATGCTTCCAGAATGTTTCCTGTGCCAATTACAGGATCTGAGATATACAACTCTTATTTATTCAATGTCACTAATAAATAGTTTGGCTTAAATTCAGAAGTTATTCACTTTTATATTTTTAAACTCTTGACTGTCTCATCCTTGTGGTCTTCCATGTTTTAATGTACAGTTGTGGTAAAAGAGAATATGCTTGTCAATTGCTGAAAAATTGACAAACTGCAAATTTGGTAAAAGATAAGTTATACTTTTATGCATTTTGGCACATTGCTTCAAATAATAAATTATCACTCAAATACTTGGCCAATCACAGAGTTCGAATGTATATGTTTAATACTGTGTTTGCTTCATATTAGACAGATATTAAAAGAGCTTGTTTGGTGTAGCAGTTAAGGCATTAGACTGGAAACTGGGAGATCATGAGTTCTAGTTTCACCATAGGCACAAAATCAGCTGTGTGACTTTGGGCTAGTCAGTTTTCTCAGCTCTAGGAAGGAGTCATTGGCAAACCACTCATGAGAAATCTTGCCTAGAAAATGGCAGTGACTTGACCATTTAGTTAACTGATTTCTCTTCAGTGTTGTGTTTTTTCTGTGTTTTATGTAATGCAGGTTCCAGCTATCCAACAAAAGAGAACAGTGGCGTTTCTAAACCAATTTGTGGTTCATACAGTTCAGTTCCTGAATCGATTTTCAACTATATGTGAAGAGGTAGTACATGCCATACTGTAATTTTCCAAAGCCAGCGTATACTACATTTCTCTCTATAATGCATGCTTGGTACAGAAATAATTTCAATTCTCATTCTCCACCATGAAAAAGTTTTAAAAATGAAGAAAAAGTATAATCTGCCAGTGGAAAACATGAAAATGTCTCTGTATTCAAAGTTGGCTTGCTAGGCTTTGGCATGCAATGTTTTGGGGAATATTTCTGGAAACTTGGTTTTCATCCTTTATTGTGTTAAACAAGAGGTAGTTATCAGCTTTCATCACCATGGCACCATATTAATCTTTCTGGAGAAGCAATACATTTTTATATGTGAATATGAAACATACATGGAAAAGTCAGAGTATAGAGCAGAGTCTCCAAATTTGACAATATTAAGATTTGTAGACTTCAACTCCCAGCTATGCTGGCTGGAGAATTCTAGGAGTTGAAGTCCACAAGTCTTAAAGTTGCCAAGTTTGGGGATCCCTGGTATAGAGAGTTAACAGAAGTTCATGAGGGACTTTTTGTTAGAATATTGCCATTTTTTTTTAACCTGTTAGTATTACTTTGCCGTATTCAGTGGTATCTCAAGTTTTTGTCTCTCTCTCTAAACTCCAAATTGTTCAGAAATATTGTATTGCTTACCTGTACTTATTATTAATTAAAAAAAATACTAAACAGTTGAATCTTGACTAATAGTTTAAATTTCCCAACTAGTCTCTGCCTAACAAGTTCTGAAACTTCGTTGACAGTTAATTATCTTTGGTAGCTATCTTTATGTTTTGGCACCAGACTGAAGAAAAAAAAGGTGGCTTTTAATGGTATTGAATACTACATTATTTCTTCAATAATATGCTTAATAAATTTAATAGATTAATTTGCTTATTTACATGTATTTGAGTTCATGATCTCTCTTGCCTATGTAGTGTATTTTAGTATTACCAGAAATTAAGGCTATTCTAAATGCCCTGTGGTGCAATCTGAACATTCAGGGATGCGTAGATTAATAAGAGCTCTCTGCAAGTATTGGCTGCTTTAAACTATACTTGGAATTAGAATTAGAATTCTTTATTGGCCAAATGTGATTGGACCCACAAGGAATTTGTCTTGGTGCAAATGCTCTCTGTTGCTGAGTTAGTATCTTTTAGTTAAAATTAATTTTTAGCAAAGCTTAATAAAGAAGGATAAATATAATCATATATCAATATGTAATTGTGTCATGCTACTTGTTAATGAAATGAATATTAGCATAGTAGTATATTAAATCAGCTGAACATCACAGTGTAATCAGATATTTCAAACCAACTGTATAATAGCACTTAAAGGATCATTGTCCAATATGTTTCGTATTAGTCTCCAAAAGACCGAAGCAATAAGTTTTCTTTTCAGGGAGATGGATTGGGGCGATAGGAAAGAGCTAAGTATTACTGGATGGAAAATATGGAGGAGTTAAACGATGCTGAGGAAATTGTTGAGTAATATTTCTCTTCCTTATTCCCAGAAATTGTCAGCACTTTCCCTCCGTATTCAGCAAATTGAAACTTTGCTCAATATTCTGGATGCAAAGGTTTGTTCCTGTTATACCTCTTTTTATGTGGTAGTTTAAACATTCTTAAATATATAATTTGTAAGGTTGTGTGGGTAGATTTCATTTAGATAATGTTTGTCTACAAACAAAAATGAGCACATATTTTTTTAGTATTAAAGAAAGTAAAGGAGAACACATAGGAAATAGATACATTCAGTAGTGGAAAATGGAGGTAAAGATTTGGGCATATGTAAAGTCTGACAGTCCTAGCATCATGTAACTATACATTCTGAAACTTTGATAGAAGAGAGATGTTTATCAGGTGTTGTATTATGGATGAAAAATTTGTATTAAAATATTATTGATTTGTGATGTGCCCCATTTTCAGTTATCTTCCGTGCCTGGCCTAGAAGATGAGATCTCAAACACAAGTGTTATGAATGGCTCTGTCTCACAAATGTTGGTAGATCCACAGACAACAAATGTATCACCTAACGTGGAGGTAAACTAGTCTTTCTAAAGCACAATATGACTGTATTCAAAAGTCAAGAAAATCAGAATTATTTGAAAATAGCCAAATAGTTGGTGCAAGCTGTTTGTTTGCTCTCATTGATTCTATGAACTAGCCAAATAATACAGAAATATCTATCCATTGATTTGCTACCGTGTTTCTCCAAAAATAAAACCCTGTCTTATTATTTTGCCATCAAAAAGGCACCAGGTCTTGTTTTCCGGGTGGAAATGTTGTCCACTGACTCATCTCACTTGCATGCGTTGCCGGCCTCCTTTTCACTGTCAGAGGCCTTCAGGAACTTCTTCTGTGGCCAGCAAGGCTGGCAAGACTTTCCTGAAGGCCTCTACAGCTGATATAAGAGCTCTGGATTGATCCAGAGCTCTGCTATTGGCTGCAGAGGCCTTCAGGAAAGCCTTGCCAGCTGCAGAAGAAATGGGCCGGCAAGACAGGTGTCAGGGTGTGCAAGGCCTGGCTGCAACTGTCCAAAGGTAAGTAGTACAGCAACTCCACTCCCCATCCCCACCCTAGCTTAATTTTTACCCAAGTGGGTGAAAATGGGTGGGTGGGATCTTAATTAGGGCTTATTTTGAAGTGGGTGGGAATCTTAATTAGGGCTTATTTTGGGGGTAGGGCTTATATTGGGCACATGTGTAAAAATCAAGCTACGACTTACTTTCAGGGTAGGTCGTATTTTGGGGGAAACACAGTATCTTTTGTGGTAACTGAAAATTTAGGCTTGCTTCTCTTTAGATTCAAAAGATTCATCTCATTGGACTCCAGTTTGACTTCTAGTGACTTAATAGATCCTTGCCTAATAAGTCCTAAGGGGAAGTAGTTTGCCATTGCCTTCTTCTGGGATGCATCTTCAATTCCCCAGTGTCCTCAACTGCATTGGGGTACACCCAAGATCCCAAGTAGGTCCAACCCTGCATAGCTTTTTGCAGTCAACTAAGCTTGACTAAACTTTGTTACCTTAAAAAGTAAGATATCTGCAATGTATGGACAGAAATAGAATTCTTGTTTCATAGGCCTTGTTATTCAGGTTTGTGTAACTACTTCCCTGACAGGAGGAGCCAAGCAGGACCAATCAGACTTCAGGTATAAGTTTCTGGTAGAGCTATAAATTTTTTTAACTTAATGTGATATCCAAATATGGTAAAGTCTGAGGACATGTGAAGACTGGTGTGCGCTGTTTGTTATATTGCAGACCAGTGTACCTGAGTTAGGGCAACAGAAGACAGATGGAACTAGTGAAAATGTCATCACTGTTGCAAAGGATCCACGCTATGCCAGATACCTGAAAATGGTTCAAGTGGTAAGTCACATTTATTTTACCAGGCTTTATCATAAACATTTGGGCTTCTATTCCCTGAAGTTTCCTTTAAACTAAACTTTGTTTTTTGAGGTTAATTGTGAATGTAAGATGGCATTTTAAATGCTTTTAGCATAGAAATTTGTATAGAAATTGAGACATAAATATCAAGACACAATTTTCCTCTATGTCTTCCTGTACCAAAACACAATTATCTGTCATGACTAAAGGTACTAATTTGTCATTATGTGCCAACTGTATACATATGTATGTATGGGTGAGAGTGTACTGTATGCACAATCATGATGTCTAGTGGTTTATGTCACTGTTTTAGTTCAACAGTGTTTATTTGTGATATCCAACTTAAAAATCAGTTTAGCTTTAATTTTCGTCGTTGGTGCTGACCATGGCTGTCCCAGAAAACCAGTTGCATTTCATTTATTCTTTCACATCTAATTTGTTTTTGGCTTTATTACTTGCTCACAAATGAGCTCCTAGTGAAACAGACAAGCTTTGACAGAGCCAATGGTTTTCTTTTTTAATGCCTTCTGATACTGAAATATGTGCAAAATATGAGCAAGAGTTCAACTTGAATAAACTAAAGTTTAAGATAAAAAAATAAACTGTAAGCCTGGCAAAGTGAAACTAAATTGAATGAATAGGCACTTTTTTTCCTAACTGTGTATATGTCATTTTGTATATCATAGATTTAAGGGGGAAGTGGTGGCTCAGTGGCTAAGACGCTGAGCTTGTCGATCAGAAAGGTCGGCAATTGGGCGGTTCGAATCCCTAGCACCGCATAAAGGAATAAGCTCCGTTACTTGTCCCAGCTTCTGCCAACCTAGCATGTAAAAAGCATGTAAAAATGCAAGTAGAAAAATAGGGACCCCTTTGGTGGGAAAGTAACAGCGTTCCATGCGCCTTCAGCATTTAGTCATGCCGGCCACATGACCACAGAGACATCTTTGGACAGTGCTGGCTCTTTGGTTTTGTAACGGAGATGAGCACCACCCCCTAGAGCCGGAAACGACTAGCATGTATGTGCGAGGCGAACCTTTACCTTATATCGTAGATTTAATGCAAGGGGGTAAGAAGTTACATTGATAATTCCATTTCAATTGTTATTCATTTGATTTATTTAGCTTCTGATCCTAGTATAATCTCATCACAAAGCAGGTTAGAAACTTGTGGTTTTGTTGGCATTCTCCCTAGTAGGATATGACAACAAAGCAATTTCGATGCACATTGCATTTGCTTTGCCACTCTTTACAGTTTTGCTGGAAGTATACAGCTACCTATTACAGCCATAGTGCAGTCCTAGGGGGAAATGACATTTGATTTAACAAGTTGTAGCTTGTAAAGCCACTGTGGACTCTAAAACATCTTTTGCTTTTGAAGCATTGAATAATCTTGAAATGCAATGTAGTATTACAGCTCGTTCAGTAATGGTAAAAAATCACAGGAAAATGTAAACTTTTGTGATTGTACTTTTCCTGGATATTCATGATGATATAAAAGAGTCCAGAGTTGTTTACTGGAGCATGACCAAGGGGAAATGACCTTGAGGGAAATACTATAGACAAGAACTAATATATAAGGAGGACTGAAATATCCCTTAAGTCTTAAGGGATAGAAGGCAGTGTTTTCAATCTGAATTACTAGTGGGACTGACAAGTGCGATGGTAGCTGAAAGGAGATTTCTCATTCGATGCTCTTAAATGCATTGGATTTACAATGAGATGTCCATTCAAGGGGAGGCACATTTGCACTCTATGAGCAATTCTCGTTTCAGTGATTGGATGTTGAGTAGGAGAGAAGAATGACCTGCTGTTTTGTTTTTTTACTCAGTCCTTATCCAACGTTGCTGATAGTATTCTCTATCATTCAGCTAGGGTTGATGTTCTTAAATATGTACAGTCGGCGGAAGAAAAAAAAGTTTTAAGAATTTGCATACCTGGAATTTCAACACAGTTTTTAATGGTTTATGCAAGTCTGATGTATGATGAAATGTATGTGCCTGGAAAATTGAATAAAAGATGTTGAATTCTTTGTCTGCATAGTGGCCTATTTCAAATATAACAAATATTGACCTATTTCAAATATAACAAATAAATAAGGAAAGTGTACATCTAAACTAAGTAGAAGTTAGTACATACAATGCAGACTGAGGAGCATTGATGTGACAAGTAGGACAGATTCTTCCAATCATCACTATTGCTTGAATATCTGTTCATTAGGTAGGTGTTGAGAAGCTGTATTTATATGGGGGTGCATATTTTGGAAGAAATGCTCGATTTCATACAATCCTAGTATTAATTTGCTAAAGAAATTCTAAACCTTTTTCAGCCTTCTAAATGAGCTTGGGGGGGAAATGCTGCTACTTTGGGGACTTCAGTACGAAGCAAAGAGATACTGTCCTCATATGAGGTCCCAAGTGCTCCTGGATCTTTTTCAAAGCTTGGAGAGCTCTAATAGTTTGACCACTAAGGAAATGAATATGTTCTAATCTGATAACCAAAGAATCAGTTTTACTATAGTTCCAGTAAAAAATTTGAAGCAATGTTGGTAATGGCAGATATCCATGTGGAGCTGTTATTAAGATGGGTGTGATAAGTTCAAATGTTTGGTGTAAACTTTAGAGTAAAAGCAGAAGAGCAGTAACCAAGCCAACACAGAGCCTTAGGAAAGGCAACTTTCCATTTTTAAGTTGATACAGAATACAATGTTCACTATGTAAAAGTGGGTCTGGAAATAAATGACCTTTCCTTTGGAATAATGTCTCTACCTGTTTCATAAATCTTAAGCTAACCTTTAACTAAGCCCCAGGATATAATTTCTCTTACATTAGTTATGTGATACAATTCCTTTTTTACTTAATTATCAATCATGTTAGCATTATCTCTCTGTTAAAGTTATTGGCATGTAAATAATTTGTAGCATTTCATCTTACCCATTCCATCCTTCATATTATCCTTGACAGTTTCTGGGATTAAAACCTAGGTGAGAAATTTTTGTTTTTGTTTTAATTTTGAAGCCTTACAATAGTTGAAAAGTTCCTCTGAATTAGGAATAGAATAGCAGATTAAAACAGTGGTTCTGAATCTTGGCAACTTTAAGATGCATGGACTTCAACTCTCAGAATTCTTCAGATAGCATGGATATTTTAAAATTGGTTGATGTCCTTGCTTTTCCATGCTCAATTCATGCTCATCAATGGTGTGCAACCAGGTGTGATTTGATGCTTTATTTCTGGCTGCCTTCACTGCTTTGATCAATCTGCAATCCGAGGAAAATGAATTCTTGCACACATTTGATCTCTGCATTGTCAATTATTTTGACATTTCCATTCCCTGCAATGGTCATTTGATATTGGTCATTTTAATGTTCTGGAAGTAGCCAAATTTCTTGCTTTCTTCTTTAATCCTTTTGATCAGATTCAGGGCTTCTTTGGTTTCTGAGAGGAGTGTTGTATCATCAGCATATTGAAGATTGTTGATGTTCCTTCCTCCAATCTTTATTTCAGTTTTTGATTCTTCAAGTTCTATCTCGAACGAGAAAGTCGAAGGAATGCAACCTTGCCATCCTTCTTGCTATATCTTGAACTAGTTGGGATCTCCATGTGGTGTTTCCACAGTAGCTTCCTGATTTGTGTATAGCAACTGCAGCAGTTTGACCAGATGTGGACCCTCAGCTTGACATGATCGACACAATCAAAGGCTGTCTTGTAGTCAATAAAGCAGATTATAGATATTATGTTCATATTCTTGAGACTTTTCCACAATCCAGAATAGATTTGCAACACAGGCATGAGTTCCATAGCCCCTTCTAAAGAGAGCATGAATGCCTGTTAGTTCCCTTTCAATAGTTGGCACCAGATATTGTTGTATGATCTTAGAGAAAATCTTGGTAGCTTGCTAGGATGATGGCAGTTGTGCAATTGGTGCAATCCTTGGCGTCACCCTTTTTTGACAATGGAATGAACAGTGATAGTTTCCAATTCTGTGGCCATGTGTTTGGTGTTGAAAATATCTTGTATATATGCATAATTAAAACATACCAAATTACTTGATTTTATATATATTTAACAATGCCAAGAAATTCTTGTAAGGCTTCCCCTCCTGCTTAAAAAAGTTATGTTGACCTTATTAATAAACAATTTTTCCCATGGTCATTTCCACAATGGTATAACTTGAGATATCTGTTTAACAACATATATTTCACTGGAGAATTTTAAAATGACAAATTTCTTTAAAGTTCTTTCCTTTTACAATTTTGTGGGGAATTTTCAGCTTTAGATTTGTGATTCCCTTCCCCAGTAAAAATTGTGTACTGTTTACAAATGGAAAAAGTTTACATAATATTATTATGTAACATTTTCCATTTGTAAGACATGAAAAAGAAGTTCAGAATAACAGAGCACTGCCATCACCACAATTTAGTCTTTGTATTTCAGGTTACATTTTCCATATGGCAGATGGTGACTCCTAGTCATAAAAAAAAAATTGCAAGCTAACAGTAATGACAGCTCTGTAAATTCCCACTCTTAAACTGCTGAGTTTAATTGTTTTTATTGGAGATAGCTAGTTTTATACTAGGGTAAGGAGTTCCAAGTACAGAAATACAAGGGAAAATATTAATCACCACATCAGCATGGCTATTGCTTTGTTAGTCTTGACCACTCTTTTGCTTTCCTCAACGACATCAATGTAGAGATACTTCTCTGAACAGTAAGTTTTTACTCCCTTCTTTGTAAAATATTGTACTTACCTTGGCCCAAAAGTACTTGGGTTTCATGGCAAAACCAAATCAAAGTCTCTTACATCCTTTTCAGACCTCCAATAAACTTAGAAACTCTCTCTCTCTTTCCCTCCCTCCCTTTCTCCCCCTCTTTCTTTCATGTCAAAGGAATGTTCTATTTGAACTTTGTCAGGAGAAGTATGGGAATAGCTTCTCTTGGAACATCTCTAGCAAAGACCTTTGACTTCAGATTGTTCCCAGGAGTCATACTGAAAGAATATGAAAAGAGAATGTTTAGTGATGAATGGTCCACAAACGTTTAGAGAATTTTAGTGGAAAAGACTTTTTCCCTTCATATGCATAATGGGCTAAAGTATACCATTGTGAACAGTCAATATGAAAATCTGGATGTCATGCTACTAGAATTCAAACAGGCCTTTCTGAGTTGAGTTGTTTTCTTAAGAAACTGTATGGGAAAGCTAAATAAAAGTAGCTTATCCCCCCCCAAAATTGAGATAAAATATGCTGTAAGATTAGTGAAGGTAATTGCTGAGAATAGTTGTACGCTATACACTACACAATATATCTTTCTATTCAGCTGGTAGAGTTTACCTTTGCAACATGAAAGGACACAGTACTGATAATGTGTAACCTTCATATAAATACAAACACAAGTATGGTCTAGACCAGGGGTGTCAAACTGGTGGCCCGCAGGTCGGATGCATCACATACAGGCCATGCCCACCCCAGATCCGCAAAGGGAAAAAACACTGTGATACATCACGTGACAGCAATGTGATGCGGCGAATTTGACACCTGTGGTCTAGACCAGTGGCCCCCAACCTTTTTTGTGCCACGGCCCAGTACCGGCATCACAAAATGATCCGCAGCCCGGTACTGGCATCAGCACGCATGGCAAGGCAAGCCGAGCGACCTGCCAGCCAGCCATCCCCCGCTTCTCCCCGCCACCTTCAACTCCTCCTTTGTACCTTTGTCGATGGGCTTCGGGACGGCTTCGGGACAGTCGCTCGGCTCACCTTGCCTTGGGTGCTGAAAGAATCCTCGCGCCTTAGTTTTGTTTGAAGCCACCACCCCCCTTGATGAAACTAAGGCGCGAGGATTCCTTCAGGACCCAAATGCCACTTTCCAACCGGAAAAGCTCACTGGAAGCACTTTCTCATCAAAACAAGATGGCGGCGCCCAGCAAACCGGCGGCCCGGTAGAAAATGTTCCACGGACCGGTACTGGTCCCAGGCCTGGTGGTTGGGGACCCCTGGTCTAGACCATCATCTACATTTATGATTTAATGAGAAGCTAGAGGGTTTTTTTCTACCAACTGCAACAAGCCAACTGTATTGGAAAGGATAGTCCCACACTATCTGTCTTCTAGCATAGGTGCATTTCAAGTGTGGAACACAAGATTACTCTGTTTGTCATCTCTGCCTGGAATCTTGCTACTGCTGCCATTTTCTTACACAGTTAAACTGGTTCCAGTGATGGCATGGCTTCTATTGTAAAGTCACATCGATTAGAAAATAAAGTTTTGTTTTTGTCTTAAATGGTGCTTTTGAACCATGTTTTATGGTGAAATAAACAATATTGTTCATTTGCTGCGAATTACCTTAGATAAATAAAGATGCTATTTCATAATGCTTGGGAACACAAGTGGTCTTTCATATTCTGGTTTGCATTGGACAGCTAAAATGATGGATTAAGTAATCCTTTCATCTAATCTAACCTGCTGGCTTTCAGCCCTCTAAGACTGTTTTAAAGGTTGGAAGAAATTGGATTGAATTTTGGTCTATTACTTAATTTGCAGTGTGGTCATTTTGTACTTTCCTTGCTGCATTAGCTGTTTGGTTTCCCTTGACTTCACTTCTGTGATCATCTTGCCAAATTCCAGCTACTTTTACAGTGATACTTAATTCTGGCCCACGTCATGCAACAGATATGGGTAGTGCCTAAAAAGCAGTACTGAGCTTCTTGAAATATTTAGTTGAGTGTATCCACTGCCTGGGTTTTTTTTAATTTAAAGCAAATCTGTCCTTATGGATCCTGGAATAAATTGTTCAGAATTATTTTCAAATGGAAAAGTATATCCCTTTTTTTTATATTACTGGCATCCATCATAGCCGTCAAACACTAGGAAGCATAAAGTTAGAGAGGCTGCTTATAAATTAATCAAAATAAAATTTGTCATTAGTAATCAAAGTAATTGTCTCCATTCAGGGCCTCTTTCTTGATATTTTTCTTGGTGCTTATGTTTGGGGTAGGACTCCTATGTTCAGAGCTTCTCACCTTCTTTTTATTTCCTCCACAGGGTGTTCCTGTTATGGCAATAAGAAACAAAATGATTTCTGAAGGATTAAACCCAGATCTTCTTGAGTAAGTAGCAATATCTGTTTTGCTTAAGCATTATTTACATGGAACCTAAATGGAACTGATAATTTGCATGTATTTTCCCAATTCCCAAGATTTATCCTGAGATAATACAGTCTTCAGAAGAACAAAAGTTCTACAGCTGTGCCCAATTGGTTGAGAAATATTCTTTTCAATTATGTGGAAATAGGCATAGTAGTTAGAAATTTATGAAGTGTTCTTGGAATGCTCAGTGAGCCTGCCAACAGCTCTATGAAATCAGCCAGAGTTACCTCCTTATTGCAGAATTGTGAAGTCAACTGAAAGTTGACCTAAACTAAGCAAGATGTGAACTTGGAACCTTCCACTTTGCTTACTTAAGCCATTTCACAATACCAGTTATCTAGCCTTCCTGGATTTTACATCCAGAGAAAAAGAAACTTTTATATAATAGTTTCCACCACTGTATCCCCATCTGTTTATGGCATACCTCTAAGTACAGATGCTTTTCTTGCCTAGTGAGCATTTTATTGATTAATTTCATTTGGTTGATGATTGTAGGTAGGTGATGACCAGGTTCACGCAATACCCTGGACCATGATGTTATTTGTTTGGCTTTAATTAGGCCATTAGTGCCACACTGGACCACTGCTTGGTCTTAGCGCACTTGGTTGATAAATATACTACCATACCAGGTACCAGGCAAACTTTTTACTGCTTTTATCGATCTAAAGTCAGCATTTGACTCAGTCCCTAGGGGACTGTTGTGGTCAAAACTGCTCAAAAGTTCTATTGATAGATGTCTTCTGTTCCTAATTAGATACTTGTACAACCAGACCTCTAGTCAGGTCAGGTGTGGTCTGCAGGGAGAACTTTCAAATCCTATCCCAATTAAGAAAGGAGTAAGGCAGGGTTGTGTTCTGGCTCCTCTTTTGTTTAATTTATTCTTATCTGACTTGGCCTTTCACATTGGATGTATTGAGTCCCATGCCCCAAAGTTGTCAACTATGAAGATCCCGCTTCTCCTTTATGCTGACGATGCGGCCCTCCTTTCATTGTCAAGGCCAGGTCTGAAAAGATTACTTTCTGCATTCAGGTCCTACTGTGCTGAGAACCACTTGTCTGTTAATTACAACAAATCCAAAGTATTGGTGTTCTCTAGAGCCCGGAAATTCTATAACTGGGCTATCAATGATAATGCTGTTAAGCAGGTT
The DNA here is from genome assembly GCF_049901715.1 of Pseudonaja textilis. Lineage (NCBI taxonomy): Eukaryota > Metazoa > Chordata > Lepidosauria > Squamata > Elapidae > Pseudonaja > Pseudonaja textilis. The sequence continues at coordinate 54,306,601 of NC_141994.1, forward strand.
TTCCATTTTAAGTATTTAGGTATTCAATTTCTGAACACCGGTGCTTGGACTAGACATCGAACCCAGGTGCTGAATTTGGCCTCCTATAGTCACCAGCAGATTTTAAGGATTTTTTTATACCTAAGGAGGCCAGTTTATTCCTTCTGCTCTGTGTATTTACAAAGCCAAAACTTTGGCTCAAACTCTTTACAGAATTCCCATGTGGATACAGGGCTTCAAGGATTGTATTGAAAGAACCCAGGCTGTCTTTTTTAGAAAATGTCTGGGTCTTCCTTGTGTTGGTTTTGCTCCGATGTACCTGGAACTGGGCACTCGATCAGTCGAATGTATGGTGTGGATTAACATCTTTAAATGGTGGTTTCGGGTGCTCTTTCTGGCAGTTCCTGGTAGCTACCTCTCCCTGGCATTTGCTGACTCTCATATTTCTTGTTGGGAGAGGGAGCTGATTAAGAAATTACACTTGCTAGGTTTTACAGGGGATGCCCTGGGAGATTATGGCCTCAAGGACGCCCAATTTAGGGTAGTCCAACGGCTTGTGGACATTGACTTGCAATATCTACGAGTCAGAGCGAACAAAACTTGCTCCCCTCTGATCTTCAGCCAATTTAATAATTACGGATTGAGGATGGCTTCCTATTTTTACACTCTAACCATTCCCAAGTATAGAAGAGCTCTCTCCCTAGCTCGCTTTAATGTCTTGCCCTCAGCACTACTGGATGGGCGATTTAAGAGGCTCCCAATTAATGAGCGGCTATGCCCCTGTGACAGAGCTGAGATTGAAACTGTGGAGCATGTCCTTTTATATTGCCCTATGTATAACGCAGACAGATCTAAGTTACTGTCTCTCCTTGAAACAGACCCTTCAAGACCCAATGTTAGTAATTTGTTCTTATATTGTCTAGGGGATGGCTCCTCTTACATCACTTCTCAGGTTTCCAAAAAATTTTAACAGCTGTAACCATCAGAGGAGAATGCTGTAATTCCCCTTAGTCAAGCTTTTGGTGACCAGTTGTTCATGATTAATTTTCCCATGTTCTTCTTTTGTTGTACTTGTGTTTTGGTCTGTGACCGCAAATAAAGTATTATTATTAATACCAGTTATCTAGTCTTCCTGGATTTTACATCCAGAGGAAAAAAAAACTTTTATATAATAGTTTCCTCCACTGTATCCCCATCTGTTTATGGCATACCTCTAAATACAGATGCTTTTCTTGCCTAGTGAGCATTTTATTGATTAATTTCATTTGGTTGATGATTGTAGGTAGGTGGTGACCAGGTTCACACAATACCCTGGACCATAATGTTATTTGTTTGGCTTTAATTAGGCTTGGTTTTTTTAAAAAATTTGTTATGCACAGCAGCAGTCCTCAACCTTGTGGCATGACGGCCCAGTTTGTGGGGGACAGGGAAACTGGGGCATGTGAGTAGCAAGCAGGCCAGCACACATGTTCTTGCAAGTTGAGCTATGAGCATGCACATCCATGCTCTAGCCAGCCACTCACATGGCCCAATTCCAAATAGACCACAGCTCAGTAGTAGGCCACAGCTCAGGGGTTGGGGACTCTTGATGTACAATATAATTACATTTATAATGATGACCTAATCAATGTATTGTATGAGCCCAGCTGTTATCCAATTTCTCAGGTCCAGAAGTCATTTTTATACCTATATGAAGCCACTTTGTAAGGTTCTGAATGCCTGAAGACATAAAAGGTCACATTGTTGAGATATCCTTGCCTTTCTGTTTCAGAACACCAGATGCTCCAGTGCCTGCATGGGGAGATGAGACAAATGCAGGGGAAAGTTCTGATAGCGAATCGTCATTTAGCGACTAAGAGTGTTGCCTTTGGTGGGAAAATGTTTAACTTTTCCTTAAAAGCACTGTCTAGTCTTTCTCTCTGTTAAATGCTGATGTACAAACTTGTAACATGCTTTCCTGAACTTCTTGAGCTATATGAGGTATTCTCTAAAAGCAGCAGCTTTGCACAGTAATATATTCATTTTGTATAGACTTTAGACTAAAAGCCCGGTTCAGTAAAACTGGCACATTATGTAATTACATTACCTTATATGAGATGTGGATATCTTTGACTTCAGTAAATGTTGTCCTAAGAATATCCAGGGTAAAGCTGAAGATGGGACTGGACTCACACCCTCTTTCCATCTAAATTATGGTGCCCTGCATCGCTTTTGATAGCATATTATCTTGTAAATTACAAAAAATATTTTTATGTCTATTCCTGGTAACCGTTCAGAATTCAGTGAATGCTGATCTGTGTCTCCATGTTGTAGGAGAATTCAAAGCCTTTGGGATAGGTGCACACATTTCGTCTGTTCCATGATTTAAGAGTTGAAAATGGAAGTGACAGGGAGAAGGACAAAAGGGAATGCTGTCTGTTTGAAATGAATGGTCATCATTTTGTTTGGGCAAGTTACTAGACGTTTTTATACAGCCTCTCATTTTTCTTTCTCAGAGTAGCCATTTACCAACATTTGCAAATATTACCTTTGGATAGGAGCAGATTGTATCACTCTTACCCTGCCTGGCAAAGCATACGTAGTCTTTCCTTATTATAAAAATTTTCTTCTTGAGAATTACAGTGAATTCAGTATATAGAAGATATAAAATATGTAAAAATGTATAAATTCTGAACACTGTTAGAATGACATAATGTCCTGACCTTTCACATGATAACAATGTACTGATAAATTGAAAGGGAGTTATAACTAAGCAATCCACAACTTTACATTGTTTCAAAAGGCTGCCATTTACTCATCAATCCCCCCCCCAAAAAAAACCCCATTAGTCTTCTTGTAGAGAAACTTAGTAATGAATGATTACAAACATATTCTTCTAGATTTTTTTTTTAAAGAAAAAAAATATTAGGCCTCTTCATGTATTAAACAATGCATATATTTTCAGAGTTTGGCCAATTTTATCAATAATGTGAATTTCACTAAAGACCATAATAAATTTTAAGTATTCGGTAAGTGTGCATAAATGAACCGCATTTTCACAAAGCGCTAAGCCCAAATCAGACACAATGTCTTAAGATATAAGAAGCAAATACTTAACACATCCTATCCCCAATATTTTATTGTGCTCTACTTCTCCCAATAATAGAAAATGTTTTCAGTACTGTTGCTTATCTCTGAGCTGGAAGTCCTAATTAGTCATTAAAAATATACTCTGGTGTTTAAAATGTATTTACAACTCCTAGTTTGTTTGAGAGTCTGGTTGAAATCTATCCTTATTCTCACCCCTCCTAATGCATTTCTGGCTACTTAAGCATCTTCTGTCATCCAGAGAAACCAAGAACGAGCTGGTGTGCTGTAACATGCATATGAACAAAAATCCAAAATAATTTATGGTTTTTGCACTTATGTTTCTTTACTGGAACATTTAAAAACAATACATTACTATTGTTCCATTCCATCTGTCTGACTGCTGTTAGCTGTGACTTTTCCACTTGGAGGAAAATAAATGTATTGAAGCAGCCCTCAGACTGTCTTCCCACGTCACCCGTCTAAGTTTGTTTGAGGTCTACTAACACATCCTCTATATAACAGAAGCCAAGATTTCCATTATGTAGCAATATCAAAGTTCAAAGAATTTCTGAAATATGGTCTTCTTGGTTAGCAGCATTGTAGCTATGGCTCTGAACTGGAATCTCTAGCTAAATGAGTTGGGACAAAGCATCCCAGACCATTTATTGCAACCTGTTTCACAAAGGGTCAAGGCATCTTGTTTCAGGAAAGACATTTAGAAGTGTAGCATGTTGGTATAAACTAGTATTTTGATTTGCTGCCTAATGAAATGCACAAAATATCCTACAGCAATTGGAACTTAATTTTGTATTATTTGAAAATAAACATTTGTAATTATAATTACATTTTGCACTTTAAAATGGTAGCTCTATTGCTCATGTAGAATTTCTTTGGAAATAACAAGCAAATCTGGAAAATCATAATTTAAATGCATGAATTACATTGATATAGATTGTATTGCAACAGGAAACAAATTGTTCTCTGATAGTGTATCAAATTATTAAAATGTAATTTATGTGTCATATAATACATGTGCTTCATTAATACATTAAATCAGTAGCAAAGGAATAATTATGTTTAAAAGACAAGTTCTAATTAAATTTTATTTTAAAAAGTATTTCAAGGCAAAAACTTTTATTTGGCCTGAGTAAGAAAACTAAATTATTAAGTGAAAAACTATATTTGACTTACAGATTAGTAAAAATAAAGCTGTAATTATTTTCCCGTCCAGTTTCACAAACTGCCTGAAAACCAATCTATAGACTCCAGAGTAAGATTCCCTGCTTTAGATCTATAGAGCCCCAATCAACCTACAAAGGCCAAGTTCATATTATTCATTTTCTTGCTAGATTATCGCATTTTGTAAGTACAAACAATCCATTGAATTGCATTGTATACTAACCAAACAGAACTGTTGTATGTGTTCATACAACACGCTTAGTTTCTTTTAAAAAAAGTTTAACATGTTGCACAAATGTATCCATTTGCCTTTTAGCAGACCTAGTTCATCCTGTTTGTTTATTTGTTTGTTTATTGAATTTATATTTCCACCTATTCGCCCATGGCGACTTGAGGCGGCTTACAGAATGTAAAACCATATTTAAAACGAAAAACAATAAAAGCTAACAAAAAGAATCAAATAAATTAATAAAGTACAATAGAACAAAATCTGGGGGGAAAATAAAAAACCATTCCCCCAACTCCCACCCCTCGCTCCAACGACAGCAGATCACATGAGCCATTTGATCGGCTCCATCCCACTCTGGGTTCCCCAGCCCCGCTGGCAGAACCAGGTCTTCAGTGCCTTCTAGAAGAGTATTAGAGAGGGGGTCATTCTAATCTCTGAGGGAATGATATTCCAGAGAGAGGGAGCCACCATGGAGAAGGCCCTTCTCCTGGGTCCCACCGGGTGTATCTTCCTCAGGGATGGGACCCACAGCATTCCCTGCTTTCCCGCTCTGATGGGTCGGGTAGATGTGACCAGCAAGAGATGTTCCCTCACATAACCTGGTCCCAAGCCATGAAGGGCTTTAAAGGTGACAACCAGCACCTTGAATTGCACCTGGAAGCAAATTGGCAACCAATGCAGCTCCCGCAGGAGAGGTGAAATGTGCACACCAGGGTCTGCATAAAACCATGAGGGCTGCTGCATTGTGCACCAACTGGAGCTTCCGGATGTTCTTCAAGGGCAGACCCATGTAGAGTGCATTGCTATAATCAAGACGGGAAGTGACTAGGGCATGAGTGACTAAGTAGGGACCATTTTATTATATTACAACCTTTTTATTATATTATGTTTTATTATATGACAACCTATTGCCAAAAAACAATAAATCCAAGTTTAAAAAACAATTCAGTTGGATATTATGTTTTTTCTAACTGAAACTGGAAAAACTGATGATTATAAAGAGAAGTTTTCCTGCTGAAAAACAGAATAAAAGTTCACCCTTATGCTATTTTTCAATAAGAAAACTTCTCTTTAGGTATTTGTATCAGGTTACCTTGGCATTTAAAAAATGTGCTGGTAAATAAGTAACATTTGCCTGACAAAAGGGCTAGTTGAAAATTAAAACCATAGATAACCCATCATAATAATCTGGAGAAAGCCTGCTCTTATATTTTGTTCACCTTTACCATACAAACAATGCTCACAAAGAAATTTCATGTCATCAGTGGAGAAAATATCCTGGATTTCACTAGAACTATCTCACTAGCTTTAAACATGCCAGTCTTTGATTTCCTTTATTAAGAAACAGAGGTAGAACAGCCAAATGTATTTATTTATTTTATTAGATTTTTATCCCACATGTATTATTGTATAAGAAACTCAAGGCAGTGAACATACACTCTTTCCTCCTCTTTTTCCCCCACAACAAACTTGTGTGATGGGTTGGGCTTCCCCAAGCTTTTCAGGAAAGCTCAAGAACAGCTTTCATGACTAAGGCAGGACTAGAACTCCCGGTCACCTGATTTCTAGGCTACCATCTCAACCACTACACCAAACCAGCCAAACAAATGTGCCTTTTTTGTTTATTGCATTTATTATTCACCAAATAGCCAAAGTTTTCTGGGATTGCTAGGATGAAACATTTCCTCAAAATTCAAGAAGAAAGCATGAAGGACAATGTGAACAGAATTATCCACTTGCAAATTATCACATAATAAAGGAAGGAAATAGCCTTTATGTCAGCTATTTAAGTAGAAATAAAAATCCTGCATGATACTGACCTCAAATATTTTTCAGTGTATTAATTTACGTCATTGTTTTTGGTACTTTATAACAATTACATTGCACTGTTCTTGCCTAAGGGATTGAAATGATTTAAAAAGCAAAAATGTTACCAGCTTAGCTATATCTTTCATTCAAACTACAACAGGCCAAGATAAATTGAAAGTGGATATTTTTTTCCCTTCCATTTTTTTTCCTTTCAGCTAAATAAGTTCATTAGTTACAAATATATTGGGAAGTCATCAGATTGCTCAAACTGCTTAGCTCAGGTTGGCACTGACTATTAGACTCTTTTATGGAATCTTTGAATTGTACAATGAAAGATCAAATGGTATTTTTTTTAAAAAAGAATAGAGCATTATGAATTACATCTGTTGGAATGAGATTGAATGGATTTATATCAATATTTAAAAATAAAAGATGTTAAGCATATTTTCCTCAAAATATCATTGATTACTTGACTTAGACTAAAATATGTGTGCAACAATTGGCCCAATTCATAAAGAATATTTTATACTTTCATAAAATTTATGGGAACCTTAACTGTTCATCCCCAGCGGAAACTGGTAAATTTAGCACTCCTATAAATCCAGAGAATCTTTGTCATTTTAACACATAGCATTTTCTAAGGAAAATTCAAAACATTTGAACATTTAACATTAAAAATATAGTATGAGAAGATTTTTTCCTCAAGTTCAAATTTAAAAGTATGAATGGTGAATGATATCCTAATTTTTTTCCAGTAATTATTTTGGGGGCCATAGAATCTCCATCCTGGACCAAAAGATTGATTTCAGGCCATGGTAATCACAGTAGAGTAAATTTCATTTAAGCCTTCCTCCATCCCATCATTTTAAAACAAGAATAAAAAGCAGGGTTAGATTATCTTAAAATTGCAGTATGCACGTATGATTTTTGTCCTGCCACAATCTCATAACTCTTGTTTACAATATCACAACGAAAGCATAATTAAAACAATGTACAATCCCAAAACTGGGTGTGCAAAATGTGTGTTTTCAGAAATGGTGATAATTTAAAAAAATTATATTTCGCCACAAGAGTGCCAGGATATGAGTGCCAGTTAAGTCTAGAAGGCTCACTTTTAATGGCTGTGATGTGTTATTCTTTGATGTGGTGAAAAAGTGTCCCTTTGAAAAATGTGGTAAATTGAATCCTTACTGAGTTTGAATACCCTAAATTCAAACTTTGTTCCTGAAAAAGCCCCTCTCTCATATATCCCTTCTTATGCACAGATAAAACAAGTGAAAATGAATCAACCTCAGAGGATTGTGGATTCAGTCACCAGCTAATTTTCTGGTAAGGTAACTGCAGGTAGAAAATAACCTCTTGCTGAAATTCAGGTGATTCTAAATAGCAATAGCACTTAGACTTATATACCGCTTCATAGTGCTTTTACAGCCTCTAAGCGGTTTACAGAGTCAGCATATTGCTCAAAACAATTCGGGTCCCCATTTTATCCACCTTGGCAGGATGGAAGGCTGAGTCAACCTTGAGCCTGGTGAGATTTGAACTGCCAAATTGCAGTCAGCCAGCAGTTAGCAGAAGTAGTTGCAGTACTGCACTCTAACTAGTACGCCACCATAATCTGCTATATCACGCACATGCTGTGGGAAAACATCATCTCCCATTCCAAATTGTTTTCACTCCTATTCTCCATCATACTTTCTCAGCATTAGAGGTTTGCTTTCTCAACTGTCCTTTTTCTCCAGAAATTCCCTTGTATGACTCCTTATGCAGTTGATTGGATTTTATTATTCCCACAGCAGACAGGGTGGCATTAACCCTATGTGTAACTGGGTCAGCCTGGGGCTAAATTTAACCTTGCTGGAGTTAGTTGGCTGGGTCAATCGACTGCTTTTTCATATTCTCACACAACACCCTAACCCAGTATTGGCCCAATTAAGCCTGCTGATGCCAATATTATTGGGCTTCCCCACAACTGAAAATCTTGCAATCTAAGGACTGAGATGTAGCAGCTGGGTCTTAGGAGTTTGTAAAAATATAGGTTGGTAGAAGCTATATGTTGATAGAAGCTACTATATATATTAAGCCATGATTAAGATAGGAATGTCCAACCAACAGCCCAAGGGCTAATACAGTACTCAGCTCAATTTCAAAACCAAACTGCAGGAGAAAGATTCAGCTACTATAGATAAATGTTCCTTTCTGTCATTAGGTGTTATCTATAGTGCCTTCCTGAACAGATTACACTGAGTAATATGGCCATCAATACAAAAAAGTTAATAACCCCAGCTTTTGGGTTTTATGAAACTTTTTTTATAGAACAGAAACCGAGCAGCTAAGTCTCAAGCTTTGGAAGAAGCTCATTTAGTTAACCTAAGTCCTTTGTTCAAAAAGCTGCATACATAATAAAGGCCAGTAAAGAAATTTCACATACCATTTAGTATGATTGGATAACAGCTCAGTTTTTTAAAAAATATGTATTAGTATGTCAAATCCTTTGGGTTTTCAGACAACAATATTGCTCAGAAGAAAATCACTGAAATAGGAAGAGCTGCCGAAGCTCTGTTGACTGTGTTTTCAATCTTCTCACCACTGCCAACCACTGATTTCAGGAATGTTGGAAAGAAATTTTCCAATGAAGTAATAGAAATTATTTGAGGACTGTGAACCAAAGTTAGAACAATCTCAGGAAAATGCTGGTATGTATTATTACTTGCTCCAGTTTATGAAGTAACAGCATATCTTCTTTGCAACAATAACAGCAGTCAACAACAATTAAAAGTATGTGCCAGTTTGATGCAATGGTAGGGATGCTAATTCCTATTTTAATGCCAAAACTATTCTTTTAGCTTTTGATTGAGTTTTAATTTTTGAACCGTCTAAACATAACACACTGAGTTTTTCACTTCACAATTTGCCTTCCCATGACCTTATGTAATATCCTATATTTAAGTAGCCTATTTAATGGAAGACATCCTGAGGTTTTTGCCAATTCCTAACTACATTAAGTACTCCTAGGGGATTTAAGATATTTAACTGTGGATAAAAGCAATCCACTTTTTAAGGTACAGAAATACTCTGATTGAATTTGACTTTCAAGACAGGGTCATATAGTATGATCAAATAGTGGTAAAAGACATTCTAAATCACAGTTGTCAAACTCAATCACGTCACATGATATATGATGTATCGTGATGGCCTTTGCAAATCTGGGGTGGGTGTGGCTTGTGTGCAATACATCTGGCCCATGGGCCGCCAGTTTGACAGGCCTGTTCTAAATTAACAAGATTCATTTTCTTGTTCCTTTCTCATCACAATTAATTGTTACATCTAAGAGGATTTCTTATGTATGTCTGGTCCCCAAAATGTTTATCAAATGGGGTGGAGTTGGATTGCAAAATATCTTGCATGTTTAAAAGAGTAGCTGAGAACTACATTTAACTGTTCAAATATTTTAGAGTTGCCTTAGTGCAAAAATGCTGAGTGGACAGGGACATGTGGGTGAACCCAGAAAAGTGTTCCCCCCCCCTGGATTGGGGAGGGGGTCTTTTGATTTTAAACTTTGCTACACCAGATGATGGCTTTCACTAGTTTGGGGATGCTTTTATTAATATGTCAGGAAACTATACTATAGGTTTTGAACAAATATAGGAACTTAGAGGAGGTTGAGGGGGCGCCAGAAAGAAGGTCTGAGGACCGTGCATGGCTTTGGAGTCCCAAGCCTTGTGAGAAGGCAGATGGCTATATAACTAAGATCCTATATTAATTAAAACAGGTTTGAGGGTATCTTGATTTCTTAAAAAAAAAGATCTGCATGACATGAAATCTGTCAAGCAATCCAAGATTAAAAAGAAGATGAAATGGAGCTGCACAAATGTTGGCCACCAAGCAAAATTGGCTTTGTAGCAAGATGGTCCAAAACACACACTCATCCGAGTGTGCAATATGTGTTTGCTTTGCTAGGAGAAGCTCTGTGAACCAAATATTATGTAACACAGAATGACGATAGTACAGAGGAAAAAGAGGTGATTTGCCAACACTACCCCAGTAGCAAAGCATGGAAATATTAAAGAAAAGCTTGCATATCCTCAAGAGAATTAACCCTTCCTTGTTGAGGAATGGCCTTGGTTTTGTGTTGTTATTTAAAATAATGCTATTTCAAGAACTATATTTGTTTAATAAAAAATAATCTCAGGTTAACTTCAGAAACACAAGCGAAATCTTATCTCTCTGTGGAGTCATTCTGAAGCCTTGTGTTTAAATACTTTAGGCCTTGAAAGCAGCCAGTTCATTTCTTTCGTGCCTTCAGGGTGGAGGAGTGGGTGGGGAGAGCAATAACCCATCTTCCAGAACAGAAAAAGCCCACATGAGACCACTCCAAACGATTACAGCTTGTCCTTTTACTATTTTCTTTTTTGGGATTTCAGAAACATAAGAAAATAACCAGAGTTTTTCATCAGGGCCAAGTTGAAACTTTTAATGTGTTTGCTTCGCAGCTGGATGGGTGGGGGTTTTACTTTGGCCCCCTCTGATTAGGCTTCTGATCAAAGCAACAGACAGATGAAAAATGAAAAATCCATGAAATCAGATGAAAAATCCATGTGAGAATTTCAGAGGCCAGGTGGTGAGTGTGCTTGACTACATTCACGAAAGGTTGTGGTTTTGGATCAGAAGGCCTAAGTAAACATCACATGTAAATGCTCCAGTAGTCCCACTACCCGCCCCCCTTCCTTCTTTAAAAATATTGTACCACAGGAGTGATGGAAGATTCTATGAAAGGAGAAGTGTGTGTTTTATATGTGTGTTTCGTTCACCGATGTCTCCAAATTCCCTTGAAGCCACCTTGGAGATTCTCTTGGCTTCTACTCAAGCACTGATCATGTAGATTTATCCAAGTTATTTTCTTGATAATAGTATTAAAGTGATTTGCTCTTGCTGCCACCTGGACCATTTTTTTCCCAACTGACCAACCTACTACTAGTATTTCCTGGGGAGTTCCTATCCCAGCCCCAACCAAATCCAAGTCTGCTTAGCCAAAGCAGTGAAGGCAGGGGTGGGATTCAAATTTTTTAACAACCGGTTCTGTGGGCATGGCTTAGTTGTTGGGTGTGACTTGGTGGTCATGTTATTGGCTGGGCGTGGCCAACTCAACATCACTCACATGGAGGTCCAGATGAATTTCATGTGCAGGAGAACAAAAATTTAGAATGAAGTACATTCAGGGATAGGCTGCTACCGATTTGGGTGAATCAGTAGTTAATTTTATCATTTTAATGGCTGGTTCAGTGAACCGGCAAATCCCACCCCTGGCTGGCCCTGCCTCCCCCTCCCTCCCCCTCCCCTTCCAGGAGTCTCCACGCAGCCTTTTTCAGATCCCAGGTAAGTACAGGGCCTGTGCTCAGGGAGGACCAAAAACAGTGAGATTCACTGTTGGAATGAGATTCACATTGATACTCATGTGAATCCCACTCAAACTCAATAGGTAGCTGATAGATCTTGATGTGATGCTGTAGGCCCCCCTGGGAAAACTGAATTTTGAAGAGTGGCATATTGATTTTTTAAAAAAGAAAGAACACTTTGTAATTACAATATATTGTGCATGCTGGGGAATTTATTTATTTTTATTTGTCAATTGCTTACAAGATAATAGGTATAAGTAAAAACATAGTTATGAATACATGGATATAAGAAAAATAAAATATATATATAAAAGAAACAATAGGACAGGGACGGTAGGCATGTTGGTGCGTGCTTATGCACGCCCCCTACAGACCTCTTAGGAAAGGGGTGAGGTCAATAGTAGACAGTCTAAGGTTAAAGTTTTTGGGGTTTGGGGAAAAAAACCACAGAGTCAGGTAGAGTATTCCAAACATTGACCACTCTGTTGCGGGAGTCGTATTTCCTGCAATCAAGTTTGGTGCGATTAACCTTGACTGTGTATCTATTGTTCGCTCTTGTGTTGTTATGGTTAAAGCTGAAGTATTCATTGACCGGTAGGACATTGCAATGTATGATTTTATATACTATACTTAGATCAGACCGAAGGCGGCGTAGTTCTAGGTGTTCTAGGTCTAGAATTTCAAGTCTGGTAGCATAAGGTATTCTGCAACGAGTAGAGGAGTGGAGAACTCTTCTTGTGAAATATTTCTGGACTTTCTCAACTGTGTTAATATCAGATACGTAATGTGGGTTCCAGACTGATGAGCTGTATTCGAGTACTGCTCTAGCAAATGTTTTGTATGCTCTAGTTATTAGTGTAATAGTACCAGAGAAAATTCTGTGAGTTGAAAGTCCACACATATCTTAAGAGTTGCTGAAGTTGAGAACTTTGCTAGAGTAAATATCCAGAACTTTATGCACAGGGCCAGGTGTTTCTAAGCAAAGGTGCCCTCAGATTTTGGTGTGTTACTGGAAGAGCTGATTATATTTGGCCTGACTTTTTTAAAGCCCATTTTCATCATAGTAAATTGGGGCTGCGGTGGCTCACATGGTAAGATGCTGGACTTGCGTGCTGCTGAGGTCGACTGCTTGGCAGCTCGATTTCTGTGAGTGAATAAACCGTGGAGGGACAAGAAAGGAGCCTCCCCCGAGTGCCTACCGGCATTCAGGCATCCCACAGATAAAGATAACACTGCCAGAAAAATTCCTTTCACAGAGGCAGCCAGCCACCTCGGTGATCCATGGATAACACGTGCCATATGCTAAACAAATAAAATCATAGTAAAATTTCTGTACAGAATTTTAGTGTAGCTGGGGGTGCACTTTCTATATGATTGTAGGTAAAGGCAGAATGAATAACTGCTTCTTCACAAAAATTGCCTTTTTTTAACAGCAGAATTTAGACTACAGAAATACGGCCATAATTCCATTTGAAAGCAATACTAATTTGTGTACATTCAAATTAGCAGTTGCTTTTCCCAAGTCATCCAAGAAAATGTCTTGTGGGTGGCTTTTTGATAAAAATTCAAACTGTCCGCACATGTATTTTTCCCTAGGATATTCCTGAGAAGCTTTCTTATTCAAGCATTTATGTTACTAAGTATTCTGATTGTAGTCCATTAGTGCCATCTATTGTGAAGTAGGGAGAACATTAAAAATTTAACACCTCCAATCTCTACATGGGATGGTAATAGACAGATAAAGGATAATAAATGGTATATAGGGGTGTGGAGAGAGAGAGAGGGGGGGAGGGAGGGAGGGAGAGAGAGAGAGAGAGAGAGAGAGAATATGAATGTGTGTGTGTATTACCAATATATTGGCTTTTCAAACAAAGCTTTTGGTTTGGTAAATCTTCAATTTCCACATATTTTATTTTAATTAATTATATTTCATGGAAAAAAATGGTGTGTGTCTCCTCTAGTCAGCAATGTAAAACCATATAGTAGTGGCTTTTAAATTTCTCGCTAAAAGAAAATGGCATTTCATTCAAACTCCCCCCATTCATTTCTATGTAAGAGAAATCAGGATGCAATTATTCTTTCCTATACGCATATAGCAGGGCAGTACAGTGGCTTAGTTGCTGGGCTGGTTGGCTAGAAAGCTGGCAACCCAGGCTCAGGACCCAAGAGCCACACAACAGAGCGAGCTCCGGTCCTCACCTAAGCTCCTGCCAACCTTGCAGTTTCAAAGCATGCAAATGCAAGTAGATAAATAGATACCACTTTGGTGGGAAGGTTAACAGTGCTCTGTGGTGTAATACTGGCCACATGACTGCAGAAATGTCTTCGGATAGCGCTGAGACAAGGATGAGCACTGCCACCTTCAGTTGACTAGTAGAGTAAAATCCTTAAGGACTCTTGTGCCTTGAATGTACTGTTCTTGTGGATTAAGAACCATACACATGAAAGACCTACTTCACATTACCTTAATGCGCAAGAGAAGAACGTATCTCTTTCACTGTCTCTTCACAGAGACAGCATCCTTGGATAAACATTCAAATTTTCCTCTGACATATCTCATCAGGACTCCAGTGCAAACTCACAAATTCAACTCAGAACTCTGAACTTTAGTGTAATATTTTTATTTATGTATTTATTTTGTTAAAAGCTTACAATACAATAGAAATAATAAACATAAGTTTAAATATAAGAAATAGGAACTAATAATTGGTGACAATAGGACAGGGATGGTGGGCACTATTGTGCGCTTATGCATGCCTCTTACAGACCTCTTAGAAATGGGGTGAGGTCAATAGAGGTTAGTTTGAGGGTAAAGGAGTGGAGGTTTGAGCAGCTGACAACAGAATCTGGTGGTGAGTTCCAAACATTGACCACTCTGTTGCTGAAATCATACTTTCTGCAATCAAGTTTGGAGTGGTTAACATTAAGTTTATCTGTTGTGTGCTTTTGTTGTGGTTAAAGCTGAAATATTCATTAACTGGTAAGATGTTGTAACATATGATTTTATGTACTATGCTTAAGTCCAGTCTTAAATGGTGTGGTTCAAGGTTGTCTAAGCCAAGAAACTCAAGTCTGATGCTGTAGGGTATTCTGTTGTGAACAGAGGAATGTAGTAGTCTTCTGGTAAAATACTTCTGGACTCACTCAATTGTATTTATGTCTGATATATACAGTGCAGATTCCAGACAGTAGAGTTGAATTCAAGTATTGGTCTAGCAAAGGTTTTGAATGCCCTAGTTTGCAAATCAGTATTACCAAAGAAGCTTCGTAAAATTAAATTTACAACTTTTAAAGCTTTTTCGGCAATACTGTTGCAGTAAGCTTTGGTGCTTAGGTCATTTGATATGAGAGCTCCAAGGTCCTTGACAGAGTAAGGGTCATCAACAAGGTCATATCCGCCTAGCTTGTATTTGGTATATAGATTTTTTTTTTTACCAATGTGTAGAACAGAGCATTTGCTGGTCGAGATTTGAAGTTGCCAACTGTTAGACCATTCAGACACATAATCAAGGTCTTTTTGAAGGACTGTAGCATTGACGGTGGTGTTGAAGTTTTACATCATCAGCGATATGAGCTAGCCAATAAGGTTAGTGGCAGCGATCTACAAAGCAGAGGGATGCCAGACAAAAAGGAATATTCTCCTTTTAACAGATTTCTTTAAACATACATATGACCTTTATTAGATGCTTCCTATGTGAAAAATACAACTGTATTAGTATGATTGCCAAAATAAAAATAATCTCTAGTGCAGACAGTAAATTGGTAGACTCGCAATGCCCATTTTTCTTCACAGCTGAACCAACCTGATGGATTAGATCAGAGGTGGTATTCAGCAGGTTCTGACCAATTCTGGAGAACCGGTAGTGAAAATTTTGAGTTTGGAGAACTGGCTAATACCACTAATGACTGGAGATTTTACAGTATCCTTCCTCTGCCACACCCACCAAGCCACACCCACAGAACCAGTATTAAAAAAATCCCACCACTGGCTTAGATTGTTGGGGTTTATTGGGGAAAACCTGTTTAGATCTCCTATGCTAGGAATATGTAAATGATCTGCTTTTTTAGCAGTGCAGAAACAGGGTTAAGCACAATATTCTGCCAGAATTACTTCAAAAAAAAGACCGGAGGAACAGTAATTGCTCCAGCAAAATGTTTTTCGAACTTGGTGACTTAAGGATCTATGGACTTCAACTCCCAGAAATCTTTACTATGATCACTTGATCATACAGAAATTAGTAAAATTTAGACCTCTCTTCTGGAATGCAGCCCTTGATGTCCTGTAGAACCCTAATCTTCAGCTGATGGGATACTTGAGTGTAAGAAAAGTTGGAATTCTGCTTCTTGAACAAAATATTTGCTTGTTCATTTGGTTGCTTTTAATAAAAAGATATAATTATACCTTGGGATATGGATTTTCTAAAATGCTACTTAATTTTTTTTTTGTCTCTAGGCAAAGGTCTCTATAATGCCCTAACAAAACTAAATTACACAAAATTCCTATTCTTGCAGATTTTTTTCTGCCTATTAACTGTACAGTAATTATATCTCTGTATTTATAGTGATGTATAATTTACAATTTCTACAATCTACAGTACGTTATTATCCCCTCAGTTTACATCTGGCAGCAACATATAACTTTTTGCACCATTATTCCCATCAAAATAAAATGTGATTTCTGCATCTAAAAAAAAATTGCTCAGCACTTATAAAAATCACTTATCTGGAATAGATTTTCTGTATCAGACACTAATTTTCCTTCTCTATTTATAAAAATCCCAAAGAAATAAAGTTGATAATACTAATGATAAACAAAATCCATCTACTTTCTAGGGAAACTTTGCAAACTCCCTTTTTGCTCTTACCTGGGCATAATTTCTGCTAAACTCGGTGGGCATTATACATACATAAATATTTATAGGTTCCAACTGTTTTTCTGTTGATGTCTGCTTAAATCCTATTGATTTCATAATAGTGTGCCCCTATATTTGATCTGTGATGTAGCCATTTTGATATCTAATATATGAACCAATGTTCCTCAGGCTGGCCCTCT
This sequence comes from Pseudonaja textilis, assembly GCF_049901715.1. Classification (NCBI taxonomy): domain Eukaryota; kingdom Metazoa; phylum Chordata; class Lepidosauria; order Squamata; family Elapidae; genus Pseudonaja; species Pseudonaja textilis. The sequence goes on from NC_141994.1 coordinate 54,323,315, forward strand.
GAAAATGTGAGGAGACTGTAACTTCATGACATTTTGACATATTTTTCCAAGTATTCACCTAAAACAGGGATTCCCAACTGGGGGTGCGAGACGATATTTCAGGGGGTGTGAAAACATGGGTTCAAAATTATAGTGTATATGCATAATTCTATGCATATAATTATTTACTTTTGTAAGGGATGCCAGAATTTATCAGAAGTGTTCTAGGGTTGTGAGCTATATAGAAAAGATTTGGAACCCCTGACCTGAAAGGCCTATTGAATTCAATTGGAATCTTCCAAGTAATTGGTAGCTGGAATTGCAGCTTGAGTTTCTTTATTCTTTATCTTTATTCACCAAACAGATAAAAAGGAAAGATATATTACAGTAGATAAACATTTATTCCTTAGAGATTACATATTTCAGAGGTCCTCTATTTAAAAAAAAACTGAAAATGTATTTATAATACAAAAGATTATTAGTAGATTGGTTACACAGGAAAATTAAAAGCCTAAAATTAAAAGGAACCTTTTTTCTTGACAACAATTGTAACAATTTGCAGCAGTGATGCATCAAGTCGATGCCAGGTCAATCTTGGCCATTGCAACAGTTTATAACACACACACACACACCCAATCCAGCTAACTGTAACAAAAAGTGGTCAGAGGTTTCCCTGAATTTCTGTTGATATCTGTATGGTAACTCCCTAGAAGAGAAAATTATAAGAAAAGGCAAAAATCAGCAAATCATTACAAAGCACACATTTAATTATAAACAGGAGATACCAAGTTTGGAATTAGGGGAGATGCATTTACTCCCTCAAACAGCTTCAACTAAAATCTGAAATGAACTCTTAAAACAATTTGCTAATATTTTAAATGCCATAACCATAACTGTGTTCCAATGCAAATGGCTAAATACAGTTAGTCTTCATTTAGGTACTACAATTGGAATCAGTGGGATCAGCATCTCTACCACTGAGCAAAGCAACCTCTGAATGGGAAATCATATGGTCACAATTGTGCTTTCATCTCTGCACTTCCTACGAATGCTCATCTAGACAGTGCTGGGACAGCTGGCTCATAACTGACAGGATTAATCAGTTTCATATCTTGACTTTTATTTATACTCTGCCTTCATCATTTTATGGATAACTCTAGACAGACAACATATCTAATAATCATTCCTCCTCCTTTTTCCCCAAAACAACAACCCTGTGAGGTGGGTTGGGCTAAGAGAATGCAACTGGTTCAAAGTCACCCAGTTAGCTTTCATGCCTAAAACAGTGACTAGAACTCATAGTCTCCTGGTTTCTAACATGATGCCTTAACAAGTCAGCCTTCTAGCCTTCCGAGGTCAGTAAAACGAGGACCCAGATTATTGGGGACAATATGTGTAAACCCCTTAGAGAGGGCTTGCAAAGCACCATGGAGTGCTTTTATAAGTGCTATTACTATTAGATGAAACTGGCTTTAATTTGCCTCAAAACCACTATCCTGCTCACCCAGCATTGAGATAATTAACAAGAAAGGAATTAATGTCTGTATTGACATTTATTGGAGAGGAAGGGATTACAAGAAAGTAAGCAGGCATACAATGGGGAATACATATTGAAAGCAATGCAGATGCTGGCAGCGATGAGCATACTACACAAACTGCCCCATTGTGTGCCTGCTTACTCTCTTGTAATCCCTTTCTTTCCAATCTCTGCTCTGCAAGGGGGAAAGGAAATAATGTCAGGCACAAGACACTAATGATGATCATGAGTCTGAGGGACAGGACCACAGTAACTTTGAATGGTTGCTGAACAAGGCAGTCAATAAGTGAGGACTATATGTAATATACCACAGGCTCACTAATATACATTTCTGGGGTACTAACACTATTAATGAGTTCTAAGCATAGGTGATAATTTTTCAGAAACAATTCTAAAAAAATGTGGCATGAAAGATGAATTAACTAGGTCACTTCAAGATCTAACAGCTGCATTCACACAGCTTGTTAGTTTGCTTAGTTCCTTTTTTTAAATTTTTCAGGCTTTATTGCTTGAATCAAATTAAGCTAAATAAATAAGGTGACCTCAGCCCGTCTCTTTTCCCCCTTTCTGTTTCTACAATAATTCCTGGACAAATAAGCTTGGAAAATTTCTGAAGCATTAGGGCTTCACCCACTCTCCCAACTTTCAAAAATTTCTAATAAACTCCCACGTTCTAGTAAATCCACATATTCTTTGCAGATGAGTGGTTAGTACACTAGTCACTGGACTTCAGCTTAGACAAGCACTCAGAGATGTAATTTGCAACTATCAGTGTCTCTATAAAGAGGTTATACCAGGGGTCTGCAACCTGTGGGCTGTGAAGGGTTTGCAACCAGGCTTATCTGGTTTCAAATCCCTTACTACAGGAATTACTTCAGTGAATTTTGCCATCCTGATAGTCGTGCATGCTTACCTGAAAGTCTCTGATATAAGTTAAGAAGAAGAACACAAAGCCGAAGGCTACTGTCCATTCGCAGATTGCACTTATAAAATGGTACACATAATCCTAGTGGAAGAAATATATACATAAAAATCCATTAAATAGAGCCATTAAATTGTTTGCAATGGCAAACAAAAGGTAAGTCAAGTATAGAGATAGCAAATTACCCGTGTTTCCCTGAAAAGACGACCCGGTCTTTATATTTGCCACCAAATAAGACACCAGGTCTTATTTTCAGGGGATGTCTTCTACTGACTCACCTTGTGGCGGCAGCACTAACAGCCCTGCCCAGGAGGAGCCCATGTGGCCGCTGCTAACCTACTTCTACTGCAGCCTTTTGTTGCCGCTTGCCTCCATTTCACCATCAGAGTCCTTCAGCCAAAAAATAAGCTCTGGATTGAGGCACGCACCAATCTGGAGCTTTTATCAGCTGCAGAGGCCTTTTCTGAAGGCCTCTGATGGCAAAACAGAGGCCAGGGGGCACTGTGCACATCAATCTGGAGTTCTTTTATCAGCTGCAGAGGCCTTTCCTGAAGGTCTCTGACAATGAAATGGAGGCGAGGCAATGCACGCAAGCGGCAGCAAATGGCCTCAGAAGAAGTGGGCTGGCAAGGCAGGTGTCGGAATGTGCGAGTCCTGGCTGCAACTGTCCGAAGGTAAGCAGTTCCACCACCACCCATCCTCACCCTCGCTTGATTCTTACCTGTATGCCTTGCAACCAGGTGCAACAGAGTGGGCAGGGTCTTAACTAGGGCTTATTTGGGGGATAGGACTTATATTGGACACGTGTGTAAAATCAATCTAGGGCTCATTTTCAGAATAGGTCTTATTTTCGGGGAAAACACGGTATATACCAGATGCACAGTGTGGTAGATAAGTACTTATTGATTTAGAATTTCATCCAATTAGTGTTCCTTCACAGGCAGGAGTCTCTTTGATTCAGCAGAAGCCTCATCAGTGGAAAAAAAATGTAATTGTCAGTAATTACCCTCCTCCTGCATTCTCCATGTTGTTCTGGAAGATTTTCCCCCACTCTTAAAAGAGATTTGGGAAGAGGAGAAAACTTAGAAGCCTGCTTCTTTCTCTATTTCACTGAAAGAAGCCCATTACATGAACCACTGTTGTAATCAAATGAAAACAATCTTCTTGCTTTACTGAGTTTCAGTACACTTAGCACTTATACATTTCCTACGTGGCTTATCTCTGATGAAAACCTAATATTAAAACATAAAACACTCTATACCTGGATCATTTTTCATTACTAAGCTTCTACAAGCACCCATACAAGATATGAGAAATACTGGTGCTGTGGTGGCACAGTGGTTAGAATGCAGTATTGCAAGCTAACTCTGCCCACAGTCTGGAGTTTGGTTCTGAATGGCTCAAGGTTGACTCAGCCTTCCATTCTTCTGAGATCAGTAAAATGAGGATCCCAATTGTCCAGGGAAATACGCTGACTCTGTAAACTGTTCAGAGAGTGCTGAAAAGCACTATAGAGCGGTATATAAGTCTATTGCTACTGCTATTTTCTTGAAAATCATTGCTCTCAGCCATTTCAAGTTGTTATTATTTGAATTATTTCAGGTTTTTTTAATAAAAAAAATGAAATGTAAGTTCTTGACATCATGACAATGTTTTCTATGACAAGATTTTTAACAGGGGGAAAAACAAGCTGGGAAATTTATGGTATTTTCCTAGGAACTAGATAAGCACCTTCTTTGGATCATCTGCTAGGACAAAACAAATAGCAATGGATTGGTCAAACAGCAGAGGGCCCCAAAAAGGGCTCCAGTTGAGAGTTTCATGGGGATTTATAAGTTGATATAAGGTTTGCTTTGTACACTATAATAGAAGAATGAAAGGAAGATTTCACCATGGCATGGATTTTTAAGGATGCTCTGTAAACAATGAGTGTTGAAGTGGTCATATTGATTAGATTTTGTGTCCCAGGAACAAAATTGTTTTTCACAAGAAAGAAAAATGTTGACACACACATCATCATCATCTTTTAACGACCCCATAATCCCTTGCGGGATGGAGTCTGGGCAACTGAACGGAGCTGAGTGTTTACTGGCTGGATGCCCTTCCTGTCACCAATGTGGAGTTATATTCAGCAGATATATCCTCAATATGCCCAGAAAGAGAAATATCTGCCTCTACCAAGGATCAAACTCGCAGCCTCCTGATTGTGAGGCAAGAGCTCCACCTGTAGGCCACCACACCACTCTTCACACACACACACACACACTGCCCTAATATGAGAAAATAATGTACTTGTCCTGTATTCTGACACTTATTCATATACATGACAGCATGCATTTCATTCTGAGCTATCATTTCATTCACTTATTACATAAATTTATTATTATTATTTTATTTTTATGCCTTTAAGGCGTTTACTGACTCGTGGATATTGCCTGGACAAGTCCCTGCTGTTTTCTTGTTGGCAAGATTTAGAAAGTTTGCCACTGCCTGCTTCCCAGGGCTGAGAGAAAGCGACTGGCCCAGGGTCACCAAGTTGGCTTTGTGCCTAAAGTGAGATTAGAACTCACAGTCTCCCACTCCCTGGCCTGATGCCTTTAACCACTGCACCAAACTGGCCCTATAAATTTATAAGTTTACACTGACTCTGGGCAACTAAAAGATAAATTGGACAACTACAATTACTATTAAAAACAAATTAAAAGAACATTAATACTAACAATACTACTATTAGTTGCTGAGATATTATACAACTGTAGAACAATATTTCACCTTTCACCAATCTAAGGGAAAATTCTAGGAAGAATAATCTCAAATCATCTGCCAGACCAGATTATATTATTTTAAGGATGCATGTGCATCTATATCTTCAGAGCAAAAAGGCAATAATTCTTTTAAAAAGAGAGAGATAATTTCTATCAATATAGGTTGCATGAGGCATACCTGGTCAGAGTTCAGATTTGCAAGTAGTTCGGGCAAAGTGTCCTTTTGTTCTGAATATTAGACTGACAACCTTCCATTCCTGGCCTTTGGGTGAGAGGCAAATAGCCATGGATTATTCTGAAAGGAGAATTTACACAAACCTCAATTCTCCAAGTGCAAGTCTTTACACAGGAGACATTTGTTTTGTTTGAACTTTTACAAAAAAAATTAATTTCACAGTTCTCAAATCTATATGTGAACCAGAATGCACTTGCATACTAAAAACTGTACTTTTCAGAATTTAACAATGTAGGTCTTGGTTTTGTTAAAAAAAGTACAATATTTAAAATGTGTTTATCAAAGAAAAATGTGTACAAAAAAGGACAATGCCTCATCTATATCTTAATATAGATGAAATATCTAGATTTTTATATGATTTTTCTAAAAAGCAAATTGGAAGATGAGAATGAAGCACAACAAATTTTCAGCCAAGCAAAGAACCTGAACAAGAGTTAAGATTCAATAGTTTTATTCATCTACAAATGTATTTGTAATTTACGCATTTATTGAAGTTAAGCATAAATGATGATTCCTGGTTTTAATACCGCTACTGATTTCTTATTTTCCATAATATTTCTAAAGGAGGCTTTGCTTCCTAAAATGATTTAAGTGTTCCAAACTTCTCTGTTATCTTTTAGTCTCTATAGCTACAACTCTTAATTTCATCACCATTTTTTCATAAAAAAAACCCCATGAGATAGGAGTAATTTATTAGCAAATCTAAGACTCTGACCAAATATATCTCAGGTAACCTATATTTACAGAAAGTTAAACACCACTGAGTTAAGAATCAAAAAGCACTGTTTAAAAGCCTACATGTATCGATCTAGGCCAGTGGCACACATACCCAAAATGCAAGGCGTGCTCTTGTGCATGTGCCCCCGCCCCGCACATACCCACACCCCCTGTGCATGCATGTGCCCCTGCACATGCGCCCCATTGCCTGCACGTGCGACCCTATACATGTGCGACCTGAAGGCCAGTTGGCTGCCAGGAGGAGTGTGCACATGCATGGTAGAGCTGAGCTGGGACGACAGTGCGTGTGCCCACAGAGAGGACTCTGCGTGCCACCTGTGGCAAGTGTGCCATAGATTCGCCACAACTAATCTAGGCAAACCTTAAAATTTAAAACATATGTCACAACCTATTATATAGTATTAGCAACATGCAAAAAAAGCAGCTCTGGTTATCTGTTTCCTTAAGTATTTTAGTAAAAAAAAAAACAACCTAATACATAAAGTTAAACTGGGGTAGAAATATTAATTTTTTACCTAGTATATGATTACCTTTTCACCTGGAATCCAATCTATTTTTGTAATGGATATTAATGAAGCACATGCAATCACTGAGAAAAAGGAGTTAAGAGGAAACAATTGATTTTAAAAAAACATATAAAATTACATTCCTTTTACCAATATACAACACATAACGTATGAAATAATGAAAGGAAATATCATTAATCAAACGGAAATAAAAATAGTCATAATGGCATGTGTACATGAAGGCAGAACTGATGTCTGTTAATAGTAGAATTATAAACTTACGATTTGTGGCAGTATACAATAACCATTGTTCATGGGCATGTTAGCAAGCCCACTCAATATAAAGACACCATGAATGTAAACTTTCCTTAGATTCTGAAATCTCTTGGATTCCTAATTTCAGTATCGAGAATGGGTATTTAAATTTTTAAAGATAATGATAAAATTCACTTTTATCCTTTATCCTGGTTTTGCAGAAGACCCAAGCCAATGCAAAGCTCAGGCTCCAACCTCATGGCAACCTTGTGCTATTCCCCAGCAAGCAGTACTTCTTTCTATAGAAGGCTCTGTTCTAGTTTATGGAGCCTTCTGAAAAAAAAAAAGAAAAAGAAAGAAAAGGCAGGACCCTACAACCTCATGATAAGTGCTACTTGCTAGGAGAATAGCACAAGGGCTGGCAAGCCTCGGCAAGAAATCTAAGTTGAGCCTCGCATTGCATTGCCCTGACCAGGAGACATCTCTGCAAAAATTGAGAAGTTAAGTTTGGTACTGCTGGGCCCTGGAACTGGGCGAGGAACAGGTCCATTGGGCAGGTGGATGGGAATTAGGCCTTGGCTTACAAGCTGTAAATCTCCTATGTGTGACAGCTTTAAGCTCCCTTGCCTGACTGAATGGCCGGCTTGGGAGCAGGCTGAGGCCTGGGGAACTCCCAGGGACAGGTAGCAGAGCACTGGGTGCCTCTGGGGTGGGAGAGGCCTTGGAGGGCCAGGCAGGCAGGGCTGGGCCAGCACTAGGCCTTTAAGGGTCTCCCCCATCCCAGAGGCATCCAGTGCTGCACTTAATCACTCATATGTTTGTTTAACAATTGCACTGGTGATGTACAAGACATTAGGTAAAATGGTTCATTTAATACCATTGGAACATGAGGCCATAATGGGGAGGGGCTCCATGACAGTCATATCTCAAGGACTGTCTGCATATCTTGAAAATGGTTTCAACATGTACCTGGAACATGCTATACCTCTGGGTACCTTATGTCTAATGCGTCTCTCCCAGTGTCTGATTGTTTTATAAACATAGCTTATATCTCAGTTTCGCATGTTATGAGCTGTATAATTTTGTCCCTTTCAGAGAAATACTGTAAAACTGAATACAGAAATAGTAAGCTGACTTAAAAATGTGGTGCTTGTATTGTTAAGAACTTTGACATATTAATATCCTGTAAAAAGGATACTGGGAATGACAGCTACCCAAGTCATTACGGAGAGGAATAATCTTGTGTGACATACACACGGAGTGCTCCATTGTGGACGTGATTTGTAAGAGATAACTGTCTGAAGAAAAATGTAGACCGCACCAGAGACAAAAGCCAAAAGAGCTCCCCCATCATGGACAGCAGGAACTGCTAACTCCTGAAGAGAGAATTGAAAAGCATTGCATATTATTAGAATTGCAATCAATGTGCAGAAAAGACTATAATCAGGGAGCAAATAAGTATAGTCAGAATAGTATTAGAAAGGCCTTTTGGTTATTATAAGCAACCTAATAGTACAATAGTCCTCAAATCATGAAAACAATTACAACCAAAATTTCTGTAAGCTGTTGTGGTGGTAAATTGAGCTGAACTCTATTCTGTAGTAATTTTTATAGAGGTGATTAAGTAAATCATGCAGTGGTTCAGTGAATACCGAGGTCATTAGGCAAATCCAGATTTTCCAATGGGCATTTTACGTTGGTAATCAGCAAAAAAGGTCACAAATCACAATTAGTGCCTACAGGACACTGCTATCAGCTATAAATACGATCCAGTTGTCAAGCATTCCAATTGCAAACATGTGATTGTGAGGCCGGAGTGACAGTTGTAAATGCAAATACAGATCATAAGCCATGGTAGTTACAATCAGTTTGCAAGTTATGGCTGTTGCCGAGCCTTATGATCAAAATTCAGGTCCTTGGCAACCTGCTTGCATTTACAAGTGCATGGTGAGCTTCAACTTCCCCCTATCTCTCCCACATCTCTGCCCTTTTGGCTGCTCTGCCTTCTGTCTCCCCGCCATCTCTTGCTAACCTGCTGTACCTTCCTCCTCCTGCTGTGAGGCATGCCAGGCCAAGGCAGCTGCTGGCTCTTCAGAGCCATTGTGGAGGCCTCATGAAAGCCACCTGCTGCCTTGGCCAGCCACTCCTCAGCAGCAGTGGACAATAATTGTTCTGCTTATTACTCTCTGGATGGGTATAAAGCAGACAGAGCAACTCCACAAAATCTTTTTTATTGGTTCATTAGGCATCCTTAACTTACCATTATGACAAGGTTCTTCTTAATGTCCAATCCTTTGCATATCTGCATTATGGTGTAGAAAAATGAACTCTCATCCCAATGATGATTGAAGCAGCTGCATGGTAATAGATTCAGGCAAGAGTGAGGGAGCTTCCCCCGACCCAACAAGGGTCAATTTAGTAACCAATCAGGATTACAGATGTGATCACAAGACATGGGCTACATTTCCCAGGATACCTTAACTACATTTACTATAATGAAGATATGCAAAGGATTGGACATTAAGAAGAACCTTGTCATAACTGTGAGTTGATAAGGATGTCTGATGAACCAATAAGAAGACTTTGTATGGATGCTTTGTGGAGTTGCTCTGTCTGCTTTATACCCATCCAGAGAGTAATAAGCAGAACAATAATGTTGGTCAGCTGGGGACGGTAGGAGAAGGCAGTGGTGACAGACTGTAGGACAGCCGAAAGGGCAGAAATGGGTAGAGATATTTTATTTGGAAATTTACTTTATTTGAAAATTTATACTGCTGCCTATTCGCACATGAGACTCAAGGCGGCTTACAAGGGAAAAAAATACACACACACAATATAAAAACAGTAAAACTAATAAAAGAGAGAATAATACATTAATAAAATAACATAATAAAATAATCTCCCACCCTGGCAACAACATATCCCACCAGCCATTTAATGCACTCCATCCCGCTCTGCATTCTCTAGACCTGCTGGCAAAACCAGGTGTTCAGTTAGAGTGGGGGCCATTCTAATCTCTGGGGAGATGATGTTCCAGAGAGAGGAAGCCACCAAAGAGAAGGCCCTTCTTCTGGGTCCCATCAGGTGTTAAGTACCTGTATGGTAATTTGTGAAGAGGATAGATTTTTTTAAATAAATACCACTGACTTGATTTACTAGGAAGTAGCTGGGGAAATTGGAGGACACAGAGAGAAAGATCTTATTCAGTTTATATGTTAACTGTAAATACAACATTGGCTATTGTTTTATGCACAGATGTTTCCTTTAATCTTGATTTTATTTATTGAAAGCTCATTTTTGTTTATGTCATATTTTGTGAATGATTTCATAACATAGTTCAGTTTGCGGTTGAAGACAGTTCAACACGAACTTCAGGTTTATAACAATATCATTTCCATCCTACTTAAATGTCAACTCAACCCAAGCATAACTTGCCTTCTTCATGACCCATATTAAATGGGCCCCGTGAGACTAATAAATAACGTATCTGTACTCTTGAAATGAGTAAGACAGAATTTACAATTATATCACTTCATGGATGTAGTTTTATTATTGCTCTCTCAAATTTTCTGCAAATGCTGATATTATGTAATCTTTCCAGTTGTATACTTCCCCTTGCTTAGTCTTAAATCTGTTTCAGAAAGTCCCTCATCTATTTCAAGCAGATTTGGAGAATTAGCAAAGCAATTCTTGGAAACTACCATTTCATGTCAAGAACAAAAGATTTATCAGTAACATGCATATCTGGAGTTTTGTTTTACATACTATGCACATCTACTGTAGTTTAAATTATTTAGGAAAGGCATTGTCCCAAAGGTCTTTTTCAAGAGGCAACTGGACTTTCTGTTTTTTCTTGGAAGACATTGTGCTTTCTCATCCAAGAAGCTCCTTCAGCTTTTCCTGAAGAAGCTTCTTGAATGAGAAGCGAAACATCTTCAAAGTAAAACCAGAAAGTCCAGTTGCCTCTTTAAAAAGCACTTTGGGGACAACCATGACCTGGATGATTGAGAATCTTCATAGACATTGAGGAAAGGCATTATTATGCCATTAAGCTAAGAGCAAATGAAAAGAAGGATCTTGTATCTTGATATCTCACCAATGTTGTCTTTGTTTGGAGGGCATGTTTAGAGGGAAGTCTCTGCTGAACATGTACTCATTACCTCTAGTGAACTGAGCATCTGATTGCAATCAGTTCTAGACTACAGGACAGCCTCAAGTTACCACCTAGGTCACCACATTGCAGGAACTACTAGTATATTGTATTTGTACTGATTCTTCTGATAGAAATTTGTAAACTGATGCTTTCTCTGGAAAAGGAAATAACCACAAGTAATCCTCGTGTTACAACCACAATTGAGCCCCAAATTTCTGTTGCTAAGTGAGACAGTTGTTAAATGAAGTTTGCCCCATTTTATGACCTTTATTGCCACAGTTATTAAGTGAATCACTGCAGTTGTTAAATTAATACCAGAATTATTAAGTGAATCTGGCTTCTCCATTAATTTTGCTTGTCGGAAGATCACAAATGATCCCAGAACACAGAAGCCATAATAAATATGAACCAATTGCCAAGCATCCAAATTTTGATCGCATAACCATGGGGATGTTGCAAAGGTTGTAAGTGTGAATAATGGTTGTAAGTCACTTTTTTCATGGATGTAACTTTGAATGGTCACTAAATGAACTGTTGTAAATTGATAACTACTTGTATATTGCTCTAATTCTTTCTTGATATGTACTAAGTTATTTTAAAAGGTTGGTCACATGAATGCATTTAATGTTCCTATAATATTCTTAATCATTTGTAAGCCATTGAAGAAGAAATGGGATATAAGTTTAATAAATAAAATATAAATGTATCTTTCTTACTTACCTGAAAACTTGCAACAATGCCCAATCCAATAGAACCCAGAATTCCAACGTACAATGTCAATAAGTTGAAACAAGGGGAAACAAAATGAGTCACTTCATTTTGTTTCTTTACAATTAAATATTTTATGTACATTGTAAGTGCACCTGAAAAAAATAAATGAGAAAAATGTACACAAATTGTCTTAAAGACCAATAATGCAATACAAAAGTAAGTTTGGTCCTGACAACACAGAGAATAATTTTACTTACATAATAAATATACGACTGTGTTTCCCTGAAAATAAGACCCAACTGGAAAATAAGCCCTAGCACGGTTTTATAGGATGCTCCTAATATAAGCCCTACCCCCCAAAATAAGTCCCAGTTAAGATTGTCAGCCAGACGAATGCATTCAGTACCATATTTCCTCAGAAAATAAGCCAGAACGTGTCTTTTAGAGCAAAAATTAATATAAGACATGGTCTTATTTGGGGGGAAATATGGTATACAGAGTTCTTAAACTGTAACTGTCACGACATTGTACTTCACCCCCAAAATTATTTTCCAATAACCAGTCCCTTCTAAACTGATCAAGAAATAAAATTTGGATCAGGGCTCTGCGTTCCCAAGAATTTGTTTGTGCTACATTCTCAGGATCACTAGAAATAATTCCTTTCCAGACAATGAAAGGACTTGAGATTGCCTAAAATGCTTCAGACAGCTATTCCTCCAAGTTAGTGATCTCTGTTGGGTTTAGAGCTCTGGGAGATAAGAAAATAATCAACGTGCTCAAGCCATGTTTGGCATCCTTGAAAAGACACTAAGACCTCCTTTTTTGCTTTTTTTTTTGTAAATTTTATTTGAGTTTTCACAAAAAGAAAAAAAATACAAATAAAACATCTTTTTTGAAAGTAGCCTAATCCCAGGTTACATTTCTTCGTACAGACACAAATTCAAGTTCATGCTGATTTTTATATTCTATTCCATATCTTATTACTATTTTACATTTTTTGCATAGCTTCTCCCCTCTTTTAATTTTCTCAATTTTATTTTAATTATCTCATCTCAATTCAAATCATTATATTTGTATTTTTTGTCTGTCCTGTTTCAATTATCTATTATCTTTTCTCATTAAACAAAATTTCTCCTGTAGTTACTGATTGGAGTATGACGCCTTTATATCTTTTAAATTTATCCATTTAACTCTTATTTAGGCTTCAATATATACCCTAAGGTTATAACATTCAATATAATACATAACTTCCATTCGGATTCTGCTTGGTACATTCTTAAAATATACACTATATTCTTAAAAAAAGAAAAAAAATATAAATGTATGTAATTAAAACAACACATTCCATTCCATTCCAATTCAATTCTATCATTAATATTAATATTCATTAAAGACTTAACTTCTTTAACATTACTTTTCAATTAAATATACTTCTCTGGAAACAATTATAAGCTTTCCATAATTAATTCCCCCCCCTCTTCACTTATATTTTATAAAACATTAACTAATTAAAATGTTCCCGTCCCTTCCTAATTCAATTTTCTCATTTATTTTATTTCATATATTTTATTAACAAACATTTCATTAGATTACAGTAACTATTTTATCCCTCATTTTAATCATACATTGTTTCCAATTTTCTAAAATTATTTCTATTACTAATATAACAATACAATTCTTATATACCTTTACAGAATCCCTTTTTCAGTTAAATTTTCACCCATTATCTCTAAATAGGCCCTGTTTCTCTATATCTTGTTTCTGTCCTTCGTAACTTCTTTTCCTTTCCTTCTTCCCTCTCTTCTTCTCTCTCCCCTTTTTACCCCCTTGTCTCTCTACCTCTATTTTTCTCTTCTGTAGCTTTCCAGTATTATACTTATTTTTTGAATTATTTTTCTTTTCTTTGGTTGTTTTTTTTAAATCTTAAATTCTCCATTCTCTTTCCCCCTTCCTTTTTCTTCCCCACATAAAGTTACTTGTTCATTAAAGATGGCTTCTTCTTTGTCCCAGTCTTCTTGTTTTGCAGACGTTTCTTGTTGTTTCTCATAGTTCCAAATCTCCATTTCTAAGAATTGAAAAACGAAGCCAAAAGAACCCTTCCCTTCTTGTGCATCTTCTTTGTACTTTTTAAGTTCCATTTTCAATTCATCCAGAAGTGGTGCCATTGTATAAATTTTTAAACAACCACCCGATTAATTTTAGTCATTCAAATGTAATAACCAAGAATCCAAAGATCACCAAATAATCCAAATACACGCAAGCTGTTTCTTTTTGCTCTTTTTTTTCACTTTCTCTTCTTGGGGTTACTGTTTATTTACAAAGTTTCAGTTAAAATGTATCTTTTAGAAGTCTTGTTGAAGTTTTACTGTAGATTCTTTTTAATTCCAGGCAGTCTCCTCCCTCTTCCAGATCCTGCCCTTTTTCTTTTTCTCTCCCTTCCTGCTTATGAAAAAAAAAATAGTGTCCAGAAATCTTTATTATCCCTTTGGCATTTTATTTTATTTTCAGCTTAATTGCCTATTGATGTCAAAGCGGATTTTTCCGATTTCTTGTTTAAGTCTCTTAGTTGTCAGTATAGGGAAGGAGAGAGAAGGGGGAAAAAAGCCAAACCTTTCCCTTTTCACTTTCCTTCGCTGCTTCCGACTCTTCTTTGGGAGTGATGTTATTTTTTTGTAAGTTTAAATTCCAGGGTACCTTAGTTGTTGCTTTTACAATTTAACCGGTCAGCCAAAACTTTCACTTCTCATCTTCCTCCTGCACATTCTTTTCCGGTCGAGTTCTTTGAGGTGGCCATTTCTGACCACCGCTGCAACCACCTTCGGGAAAGGGAGTTATGGCCAGCTGAGGAGGAGAGATGCGGCTCTCCTCAACCCTGCTGGCGGTCTCCCCCCTCTTCACCACCTCTATGGGGTGGCTTAGCCCCGAAACCAGCTGGCTTGGGGTGCTCCAGCAGCGAGCCCAGGCCAAAACTGTGCACAATCGCGGATTTCTGTCTGTCGCCAAAGAGACTTAAAACCGGAAGCCCTTTTTTTTGCTTTTGTTCAGTTATTAGGGATCTTTGGATCAACATGGCATTGAATCTCCTTCAATCCTTTGTAAAAGAAGTTTTAACTAAAAGTTTAAGGTTTTGGTTTTTTTTAACAAATGGAGAAATAAGCAGTAAAGAATGATTAAAACTTTTGATTTAGAAAATTACAAACAAAGGTTGGGACAAATTTGAAATAAGATTTTGAAATTAATTAGAACTAATTCTACCAGTGGGAAAATGCTTTTAATTTAAAAAAATAAAATAAAAACTGGATACTAGGGGGAACTAGAGATTTATAATTAAAGGAGAACACTTAAATTTGACTTACAGAATAAAGCAAAATATTTCAATATTGAACATACTGAAGGATCCTGACATCAGACTGAAATAACTGAGCTACATGGCTTTGTTTATAGGTAAGAGACAGAATATTTGAAGAAGAGATTGGTTGTATTTTAAGAAAAAGTGATCCGTTTAAAATTTTACTTGTACTTAAGGTAAAGGGAGAAGTCACTTTTTATATATTTATTTTCTTTTTCTTTACTATATAATTTTTTATTTCTTTTCTAATTCCATTTCTATTGTTTTTCTTTCTTTTTTCCCATTTCTTTTTAGTTTGTACAGGTAGTCCTTGACTTACAATAGTTCATTTAGTGATGTTCAAAGTTACAACAGCACTGAAAAAGTGATTTATGACCATTTTTCACACTTATGACCATTGCAGCATCCCTATGGTCATGTGATTTACATTTGGATGCTTGACAGCTGGTTCATATTTATGACTGTTGCAGTGTCTCAAGGTCACCTGATCTGTCATGCTCCTGTTGGAGACTGACTCCAAGGGAGAGGATGAACAGCTGACAGGGAGTGGAAGTGTGGCTCCAGAGGTTGTGGAGGAGGCTGGGGAAGGGCAGAGGATGGCTGGGCAGTCAGAGGAAGACCCAGGCCCATCCCCTCTCCATCCTAGGGCACGCAGGGAGCAAAGGATAAGGGAGAGACATGAATGGTGTGGTCTACGGGGGAGGAAAGCGCCTTGATTCTCTTCATGGGCTGCAGCTGTGAGAACTGGTTAAAAGGATGGACATGTATATGGGCCAGTGCTGGAAACAAAGTGTGGAAATATCTCTCGTCTGTCGTTCTGAGTTTGGCTTCCTTCCCAGTGTGTGTTCCGATATCTGTGGACGTCTTCAAGCCCTTATCTTGCCTGGTTTCCTTAATTGCTTCAGTGTGCTTTGTGTTATTTTTATTCTTTATAATTTATAGGCATTTTTAGTTTAAATGGCATTTCCTCCTTTTCTTAACAGCTTGTGGGGGAGTTTTTTGTCTCGTCAAAGATATTTGGAGCATTAAAGCAAAGGGAAGGAATAAAAGGGGCTTTACCTGTTTTTGTGACTATGTTTATTTTGTATCCCACCCTGGGTCATCACATGATCCTCTTTTGCAACCTTCTTTTCATGACTCACAAAGGAAGGCAAAAATACGTGTCACTCTCTGCCAGAGAGAAGTTCCTCTAAGGATGGGCTCCAGCATGAGTCCAAAAGCTTGGAAGACGAAACTTCTGGTCCTGGTGACCAACCCATATTGGATCCTGAATACTCATAACTGCCTGAATAACTTCAGCCCCCCACAAAAAGCTTGCAATGTTCCAACTTGGTGGGAAATATCAAATGAAGCACCATAAGCTCTACCCTGGGATGTGTGTTACTCAATAGTTTTATCAGTGACTTGGATGAGGGAGTTGAGGAGATACTTATAAAGTTTGCAAATTACACAAAGCTGGGTGAAGTAGGGAAAGGACTTTAAATGTTTTACAAGGCTTCAGCAGTGAGCTAAAATGAATAGGACAGAAGTTAACTATGAAAAATATAAAGTTATGCATTTCAATAGAAAAAAATTAAAGGCACAAATATCAGATTGGGGAGACTAAACTTGGTGGTATGTATATGAAAAGGACCTGAGTGTTCTTATGAATTTCAAATTAGCAACTTAATGTAGCTGCTAAAAACAAGTGGGCTGCACTAACAGAAGTATAGAGCCCACATCACAATATGTAATTGGTTTTGTCTATTCTGTTCTGGGCAGATTTTGAAATACTGTGCTTAGTTTTGATCACAATAGTTCAGAAACAGCAGTGACAAACTGGAACAACTTCAGAAGACAATATCAAGAGGGTGAAGGGTCTAGAAACTACGTCCTATAAGAAATAATGGGTATGTTTATCATACAGAACAGAAAACTGAAAGGAAATATGATAGCAGTCTCCAGGTCTATAAACAGTTGTCAAATACAAAAGAGAACAGATTAATTCTCCACTGCCCCAGAACACAGAACCAGAACCAATGGTTAAAACTACAAAGTATGATCAGGCTAGATATCAGAAAGAACTTCTGATGGACAAGTGACCACCTTGTGGAGTCTACAAATATGTTGATTTTTCCTTTGCTGAAAGTCTCCAATCAGACGCTGGATGTTTGTCTACTGAAGATGATTTATGGAATCTTGCACTGGCAGAGGGTTGGTCTGAACAATCTCTAACATCCCTTCCAATGATGAAATTCTAAAAAACTACTGCAGAACTTTTACTCAGTTAATAAAAGCAGTAGATAACAAGAAACAGTAACATAGTAATCATACCACTATGACAGAAACCTCCCTCACTATCAGATAATCAGCAGAGCTGAGGCTAGAAAATGACTGCAGATCTCTTGCGAAATAGCTTACCACAACAGATTAGATTTCTACTACTACAGATTAGATTGCTCCAATTCAACCTTTTAGTAGCAAGTTAAAACTGAGCTTTTCCACTTTAATTTACCTAATTCAGACAGACAGTTCAGTACTGTGGAATTGTTTATCTGCTCCCATTTTAAAATATTTCATTTTGTGATGACTGTTTTGTTAATTTTGATTTATTGAATGTTTTTCTCTGTAAACCAATAAGAGCCACATGATGGTAAAAAACAAAATAATGATTTAAAAACAAATATCGTCTAGTTTCAGAGAGCAAAATATGGATCAAGGAGAAGAGGTAGCAGAGAGACAGATTGAATACACAAAAGAAAATATACTGCAGTAGAAAAAGCAGTCCCTAAGTATCCTCTTATGAAACACTCAGGCCTTTAAAATAAGAACAGACTTAGAACATAATCCACAAGCAAATGGGTTAAAATAACAAAGGAAGATGATACAAAACTGTGGCAATATCCTGACTTGGTGTCATTTATTTAGAACCAATCATATGCATTTCTAAGATATGACACATAGGAAGTATTAAAATAGTTTATCTGTATGCAAATATTACTCAAACACAAATAAGACATAGTTATAACATAGCCTGCCTTCTTCTTGTATTCAATCTAGAATATTTCAGGGTGCATCTATGAAATTCAATAGCCTATCTTCAATAGTGGAAAACCCAATGAAGACTGTTTCTCTGTACACATCATCATAAATGTAAATAGTATTTTATCGAACAACAAACGTCATTAGTAAAAGTGACTCTAAGTAGAGAATATAGCCCCTGCTATAGATCAAGCAACATAATTCAACATGTCACAAGAACAGGCAGGACCAACATGAGCTCTTTGCTTGAGCTGATGTTAGACCATGTCCTTACTCCTATGAATATTACAATTAAAATTATACTCATTATAAATTATTTGATAATTATATTTGCACAATGCCCATGTTTTCAAAGCTGCAGTCATATTCAATTAATCACACACACCTTAAAAGACAAAATGCTACTTTAAAAACATTTATGAAATTGTTTAATAATGAATAATTCTAGATATACATTATAGGGCAGACTAAATTATTCCATTTTGTATATTTAGACAAGGATACCTGTGATTAATCAAATTGATAGTCAAGATATACAGCCATGATTCACAATCAAGATTTATTAGATGATTTTAAAGTATAGGTAGTCCTCAACTTACAACCATAGCTGAGCCCCAAATTTATGTTGCTAAGTGAGAAATTGTAACAAATTGAGTTTTGCCCCATTTTATGAATTTTCGTACCATGTTTGTTAAGTGAATCACTGCATTCTTAAATTAGTACACAGTTGTTAAGTGAATCTGGTTTCCCCATTGACTTTGCTTGTCAAAATGTGGCAAAAGGGGATCATAAGACCTTGGAACACTGCAACTGTCATAAATGTGAATCAGTTGTCAAGTATCTGAATGTAAATCACATGACCATGGGGATGCTGCAACGGTCATAAGTGTGAAAAATGGTCATGTCACATTTTTCAGTGCCGTTGTAAATTTGAATGATCACTAAGTGAACTGTTGTTAACTTAAGGACTACCAGATGAATATACTGTATGACATTTGTGAAGTATTATGTATAAATGAATTAAGTTAATCCATCTGGAGACAGAATTGTTAGAAATATTTAATCATTACAACTCTTAAGTTAACAAATAGGTATAAATAGCTACATACCTAAGAATGCAGAAACATTAATCATAAATCCAAATATACCACTTTCTGGAGGTTTTGCTCCTGTATCACTAACACAAAAGATAAAAATGACAACAGTTAATATACAAATTATACATTTAGAGTAATATATTTTTCAAATCAAAATTGACTCCTGGAAACTACACACTCCTGTATACATCTAATTAAATTGATAATGATATAACTCAGAGAAAGGCATAATTTCTATGATTATTTGTGAGAAATGTCCCCCAAAAGCTTAATAACTTAGGCACTTGTAATTCATAAAAATTCTGATTCATCATCTGACATACAGACCTAAGGTTGCAATTTGATTCTATGCCTATGTACTTGGATGGATATTTAATTTTATCAATTGATCTAACTTCCTAGAAAGGGTGTTCTGGTACACACCTAGGCATGGCTTATTTTTCATTTGAAGTGCTGAAGTACATCCTGAAATATGGATGAGAATATTGAAATGAGTGGATTAGCAATATTTTACTTTTATTTTATTTATTTATTTCATTCATGAATTCATTCATTCATTCATTCATTGAATTTCTATAGCCATTCCACTTAATCAAGTGACTCTGGGAAGCAATATACTGTTGGGCACAGCTAATGATCCAAGAGATGGCTAAATCTATGATTTGACAGCTTTAGTGGCTTTAATTCCATCTTCTACATTTCTGAGCTAACAACTGGGGATACCAAAATTAGCATGCCAAATAGCCACTTAGCACTTGGTTTACAGTTCCCGCTCTATGTACCATGTTTCCCTGAAAATAAGACGTGGTCTAATATTAATTTTTACCACAAAAGACACATTAGGGCTTATTTTTCAGTTAGGTCTTATTTTCAGGGAAAATAGGGTATGACACTACATATTCAGTCCTAAGTACATGAAGCAAATCCCAGGAAATATGTTCATTTGTTTTTTCATTTCTATATGATTTCCATAACCTTTAATTCCATTTGTTAGAAAGTATACTTACCATGAATATATATCTAATGTTAAAAATTTAAATTATACCTATTTTTTTTAAAAAATACCAACAGATATCTTCATCCTGTGTTATTTTACAAATCTAATAATATACATGCCAATACTTCAGTCATTCTTTCCATCCCCCCCCCCGCAAAACAAGGCATAGCTAATTCATTTAATGTGGACTATTCTGTGATTGCTCTGAAGTAAAATACACCCAATTTTCCTGTCACGTGTAGTTTATCTCAAACAGAAATATAGAAAATTGGCCTCTGCCAATCGTCAGCTGAATACCTTCAATATTTATGGCAATGAAATATTAATTTTGTTAGTGTAACTTTCAAAAATACTCATAATTTGTTAATTAATTCACTGTTTAGAAATAAGTTTGAGAACCAAAGCTGCAAGTGAAACACTCAAGAAATTTGAAGTGCTTTTGCAACTAAAGACTGATACTTCCTAAATACTAAATACTGTGATCACTTCAAAACCTTTAAGAGCTCTATGTAAGATGAGAATGGAATCTGCTGCACCTCTGATCAAAGTACAATTGGAACTTTTTCTGAAACACTTAATGTAACAAGTGCATTGCAAATAATTAAAATTGTTCAATGTCATTCATTTGTATTAGATTCATTTGTATCGGATTTAGAAGAAACATTATTAAATGTTAAATATTATTAAGTACATGTTATTAACTTCAGCACTGACTGTTAAAAATGCAAACCAGTCATGAAGGAAAAAATATCCTTTTATTCTGCATTTTACCTATATAACTAAAGCAACATGTCACTGGTCCCAATCTGGCACACGCAGAATCTGTTTTTACTGCAGAGTTGATGAGATGTGATTTTAAGATGAAGGACATTGACACGGGTCTTTGTCAGATCAATTTCTATGAATGTGACTACTAAGGGTTGACATCAGCCATTCAAAAAAGACAACAAGCCAAAAGTGCAGCAAAAAGTCAGAACACCTTTACATTAGCAATCAACACCCAGAATAACATTAGAACAACAATCAAGAAGCAAATAACACCTCAATAAAAGGACTACCAAGCAAGTTAACAGTAAACAGCTCAACCAAAGTGTCTATGAAGACTCTCAGACATCCAGGTCATAGTTGTCCCAGAGGTGCTTTTTCAAAAGGCAACTGGACTTTGTTTTTCCTTGAAGATGTTTCACTTCTCATCCAAGAAACTTCTGAACTGAAAAAGCTTCTTGGATGAGAAGCGAAACATCTTCAAGGAAAAACAAAGTCCAGTTGCCTTTTGAAAAAGCACCTCTGGGACAGCTCAACCAAAGAATTACCAAGACCGTTCCACCAATACTGAAAGGGCAAACCACTACTAGAATATAAAATTAGAGCAAATGCCATTTCCTACTAGCACCGATAATATTACCTAGTTTGGGTTAATGAAAACCAAGCTCAAAGAGCACCAACTACCCCTCATCTCAATCCAGAACTATAAATATTCTCATGTATTGGAAAAATAGTTCTTAATCACTTTGGACCAAGACTTCCAAAAATTTCAAAATATTACAGATAACGCAAATTCTTAGAAAATGGAATTTGCTGCAACTATCTGCAGAAATAAAGGGTTTGTGTTTTGTTTTTTCTTTAAACTTATTACTGTCAGAATAGAAGCAACTAATGACCACTAAAAGCATTTGCAAATACTTTTTTCTTCTGCTAGAAGTCTGCATTTTGATAGGTTTAAATTCCTTAGCAAAAACAGACTTTGCATAAGACAAAACACTCCACCCACCATAGATGCTCCTTAATGTCTTTAGTTGGGAAAAACCCAGGGTTGTTTTTACATTGTAAACAGCCATTGTCACTATGATGAACAGAGGGAAAGAACAAGACTTGAGTATCTACTAGATGGCAGCAAAGAGCTGGTTTTTCTGCATTGTTTTACCATCATGTAGTGGGGTTTCAGATAGCAGTCCGGTCCAGATGTACCTGAATAAAGGCAAATACAGGTATTCCAGGATAATGTTGCAGGATCCAATCTGACTGGGCCACTGGGACCCGCTGCCCATCGCCACAGAACTTCTCAATCTCCCAGATGTGTGTGCTGTTGACAGATAAGGGGCCCCACTTCTCAGGCTTCAATCAGGAATGCCGATTTACCACCATCTTACCAGGTACTTAAGAGCCGAGGGCCGAGCAGCACAAGGAAACAACAATCAATGGCTTAATACCCCATCAATAAGGCAACTAAACAACTAAGAGCCACTGGCACTATGGTATATACATACAACCCATAGAACAGCGGTTGCTGTGGACCACAGAAGAAAAGGCCCCCAAAAGCAATTAATCTGGGCCATGCACGTCTTGAAGTCCCCCCAGGGACACCTTTCCTTGCCTGTCTTCAGGTGAGGCTGGAAGAGCCCCCCCTCCCAGCTTTTCCTCAGCTGCAGATTTGAGCCTCTCAATCCTCCACCCGGGATCTGAAAGGAGCTCCCACTTTCTCCCGCTCCCCTGCCCAATTAATCAATAAGGGCAGCTGTCCTTCTGCAGGCAGATGCCTGATGAGAAGCCCCTGGAGTGGCAGCCAAGGGGCGCTGCCCCCCAAGAAGAGCATTCTGCCTCTGCTTCTCCCAGCGGCAGTTGCCCCGAGGCCCCTCAGCTCAGACACACACACACAAACACCACCCGCTCTTCTGTCTCTTTGGAAGGTGCCAGGTGGGGGGTGGCTTCCAGCCCAGAATGTTTTATTTTGTTATCATTAAGCATTTATATTTTTGTTATAATTAAATGTGTGTGTGTGTGTATGTGCGTGTATACGTATGTGTATGTGTATACGTATGTGTGTGTATGTATGTATGTATGTATGTATGTTCCTTATATATGTACGTATGTACATACGGTATTCAGCTTTGTTCGGGTATTTTCCCACATCATTACAGTTGTGCTTTTAAAGTTGTAGCGACATTTCGGCAGAATCTCATCTGCCATCATCAGGCTTCCGTATTATGTTCGTCTGTGAGTCAGGCTTTCACAGCTGTTTCTGTTTTAAATTTGGTGCTAGCCTACTGCTGTGCCAGAATGGTTTTTTCTTCATCCTGATTGGTTGGGAGTCTTGGACTATGTTTATTGGTCTTGGAGTTTGCTGTGTTCTGCTTGATTGGTGTTTCTAATATCTTCTGTCTGTTTTGTAGCATTTTTTTGTCTTGATTGGCTGGCAACGTTGTTGTTTCCTGTATTGGAGGCTTTTAGTGTGGCTTGGCTCTGAGTAAACGGACAGTTATCATTTATTAGGAAGCTAGGTTTCATCTGGGTGCCTGGTTGGGGTGTGTTTGAGCTGGAGGTATGGAGGGGTCTGTTTGTGCCCAGGTGTTTGGCTGGCTTGTGGAGATTTTTTTTTGTTTGAGAGTGCAGGCTTCCAGATAATTGACAATCTGGTGGAGTCATCTCTTCTATTCATGCTTTCAGGTCTCTTTTCAATCTCTATGGCTTCTCTGATAATCCTGGAACTGGGGTTTTCTATAGTGGCTAGGGTTTTGGTGCCACTGAAGTCGACGCTATGACCTGTGGCTTTCATGTGTTGGACTAGTAAGAAAGTGTGTTCCAGCTTTTTTACTGCATTTTTGTGTTCATCCAGGTGGGTACTTATTCTTCTATTGGTCTCTCCGATGTATGTGGCAGGGCATGATGTGCAGGGGACTTCATATATGCCTTGGTTTTCCAGGTCAATTTTATCTTTGGGGTTTCTAAGGATGGCTGCTATTTTGCTGTCTGTTTTGAAGGCAGTCTTGATGTGATGCCTGTGTAGTATTTTACTGATTTTGTCTGTAGTCCCTCTTATGTAGGGCAGGACAGCTATTCCATAGGTCTGTTCATCTTCTGGGTCTCCATTATATCTCAGTGTATTTTTGTGGATCAAGCTGGTGATTTTGCTTTTGTGGAAGCCGTTGGCTGTCAGTACTTTAGTCAGGGTGCATAGTTCAGTCTTTATGTGTGTCTTGTCTACCAGGCGTTTGGTTCTGGCAATTAATGTTTTGGCCACGGAGTTTATCTGTGCTGGGAGGTGGTGGGATTGGGCCTTGAGGTAGCGGTTGGTGTGTGTTTTCTTCTGGTATATGGTGTGTCCTAGTGTGCTATCTTTTTTGTAGATTAGTACATCTAGGAATGGTAGTTTGTTTGTTTCCGTTTCCATGGTGAACTTGATTTTGGGGTGTGTGCTGTTTAGGTGTGTTAGGAAATGGTTTAGGTTTTCTTTTCCATGGGGCCAAATCACAAATGTCATTGATGTATCTTAACCATAGTTTGGGTTTGTGGGTGGCATTAGCTAGGGCTCTGGATTCAAATTCTTCCATGAACAGGTTTGCAACAACGGGTGACAGTGGTGATCCCATATTGATCTCCTTCAATTTGCTTGTACCTTTGTCCTTTGTATATGAAATATGTATTGGTTAAGCAGTGTTCTGCTAGTCCCATGAGGTGTTTAGCTGGTTGGTATTTATTTTTGATGATTTCAAGAGTTTCTTTTATCGGGACTTGAGTGAATAGTGAAATTTAAAACTGAAACGGCTGTGAAAGTCTGACTCACAGACAAACACAATATAGAAACCTGATGATGGAAGATGAGATTCTGCTGGAACATTGCTATAACTTTAAAAGCACAACTATAATCACGTGAGAAAATACCCGAACAAAGCTGAATATACTCTCTCTCTCTCTCTCTCTGTGTGTGTGTGTGTATATATACATATAAATTTATAATTAAAATTATATTAAATATATTAGCTTTTAAAAAAATTGTATTAGTGGTCCTCAGGATTTAAAAGTATGAGTTTGGTGGTCCCTGAGATCCCACAAAGCAGAGGTGATATTCAGCCAGTTTGCACCAGTTCTGGTGACCCAGTAGCAAGAATTTGGCATGGGTCGCGGAATTGGTAGAGACTTCTGGCTGCCCCCCCCCCCAAATCAGTTCCCTGGTCACTGGTCCTCAGTTGCCCCACCCACCCGATGCTCACTCGCTTGTGCAGCTTTCCGCCTGCCACCCACCCTGCCCAGTCACTCCTCCCTTCCTATGTGGCACGCTGGGCCCTCATGGCTTGACTAACCTGACTTCCCCATGTGGTGCCTGCACCCCAACTGAGCAGCCCTGATCTGCCTGCTCTGCTCACAGGTAAGCCTGCATCATGCTAGGTCCTTGCCCAACCCCCGGGGCCTTTCCGGGCTTCCCCCACCCCCACCGCCTGGGACTTTCCAGGCAGGAGGAGACCAAGGTGGGGCGTCTTTTTCAGGCCAGTCCAGAGGGCGGGGGGAGGCAGCGGCAGCCAGAACATGGCTATGGGAAGCAGCCCCAGGAGTTCCTGACCTCCCTTTCGGGGCACCCCTGCCACTGCCTCCGCCACCCCCTCAGCTCCAGCCCCAGCGCAGCAGAGAATGGAAACGGAAAGGCTTTCCACTCGCTTTCTCCCTGCGTTTCAGGGCGCCCCTGCCCACCACCACTGCCGTCCATGTGCTTCGAAAGGGAGAGTGGATGGATGTTCCAGGGCTGCTGCTTTCTTCATTGTGCCTCTCTGGAGTTTGCCCAATAAGTTCTTCCCAGAAAAGGTGTGTGTGTGTGTGTGTGTGAGTCAAGGAAGGACAGGAAGGGAGGAAGGGCAAGAAGGAAAGAGCAAGAAAGAAAAGAGGAAGAGAGAGGAAGAGAGAAAGAAAGAGGAAGGGGGAGAAAGAAAGAGAAAGAAAGAAGAGGGTGAGAGACAAAACTCAGTGCTATTATTTTTAATTGTTCCATTATTTATCTTATATTTTACACTGTCCCTACACCTAGAGTAATTTTACTGCCTTTCTTTTGCCCAGGTATTTTTCAGGGTTTACAAGTCAACAGTCCAGAGCATAAATACGGGTGCACTTAACAGAGTTGAAAGGGACTATGGAGGTCTTCTAGTCCAACCCCCTGCTCAGACAGGAAAACTGAGGGTGCCAAAATCTGAATGGGAAAGGTCCTGGGAAAGGTGTCAGAATAACAGAATAACACTTAGAAGGGACCTTGGGGGAAACTCTATACCATTTCAGAAAAATGGCTGTCCAGTCTTTTGTTAAACACTTCCAGTGTTGGAGCACCCAGAACATCTGGTGGCAAGCAATTCCGCTGGTTAATTGTTCCCACTGTCAGGAAGTTTCTCCTTACTTTTAGGTTGCTTCTCTCTCTGTTCAGTTTCCATCTTGCTTTGGAAAATACATCCCCCCTCCCCTTTCTAGCAACTCCTAAAATCCTGTTGCCTATCACCCTTTTGGGCAAAGCATGTGAGCCATTTCCTCCTTTCAGTGGTCCATGAAAGTACATCTATAGTACATAGATAATAAAGCCAACAAAAGGTGAACAACATTTTTACAGAACTATAGATATGTTGAGGCTGGGTGTGATAAGGATTGTCTGGGAAGGGAGGGGCCAGGCTAGGCACCCCTTGACGTGAGTGACATAGAGTTGGCCATACCCACCCAGTCACATGACCATCAAGCCATGCCGTCATGACTATCCCAGTCACATGACCATCAAGCCACGCCCAGCCATGACCACCCATCACATGGCCACCAAGCCACGCCCAGTCATATGACCATCCCAGTCACATGCCCACCAAGCCATGCCCACCCAGTCATGTGACCCTAAGCCATGCCCACAGAACCAGTAGTAAAAAAATTTGAATCCCACCACTGCCACAAAGCCTCCCCAGAACCTTTTTTAGCTCACATTACAGAATCCGCAGAATGAATCAACCCGACTGTCCTTAAAATGAAATGCAGAAAAGATCAGATCCAGATGTTCATGTTGTAGAGAGTTAGAGAACATCATGGAGACGCCTGGGAAGCCTTCCGCCTGGCCAGGACAGGTGACCCACCACACTTCTGCCCCATTTGGGGCAACAGTCAAGATACTAAGTGCTCTCGACTGAGAGTAGGGAAAACGTTTACTCCCCTAATTTAATTTTGATGGATTTAAACCATCGACCGCAAGTTCAGTCTTTCAGCCCTATGTTGCCCCATCTACCAAGGTCTTTCCTCAGAGGCCAAGAGGGAGCGCTGTTCTCCTTCTTCTACCACTCACCTGATATAGGGGAAAAGCGGCTCCACATGGCCGCTAAGCACGGCGATCGCGTAGGAGAGGATGAAGGCGGCCGACGACCAGGAGACCAGGAACGTGGGGATGAAGGCCGCGCCTTGCGCGAAGCAGGACATCCTGCTACACCAGCGGCCACTCTGGGGGATTAACGGCTGCCCTTCCCCGCCACCAGGCCCGACGGCGGAGAGGCCGCACCAGCTCATAGGGGTTGCTAAGATCCTCCAAGCGGCTGAAGTCATAAAGGCGGCTGAAGTCACAAAACTTTTTACTCGAGAGCGGGGGAGGAGGAGGAAGGGGGGGGCAGGACGAAGCCGTCCCCAGGCGTCCCTTCCAGAAGAGGAACTGCTCACTTGGTGGGCGGGGGAGGAAAAGCTTCCTCCCAGAGGGAGGCCGAACCCTGCGGAGCTCCCGCTTTCTCCCCTGCGCACGTGCCTCCGGGCCCAGCACCCACCAAGCCGCCCCCGCCCAGACGCGCGCTTTTCTCTTCCCGTTCAAGAGCCGCCCCCGCCCTGTCCTGTCCTGTCCTGTCCTTCTGCTCCGACCTTCCCCGCCGCCACACTCAGCTAGAATCGGAATCAGAGTTGGAAGGGACCTTGGAGGTCT
The DNA here is from genome assembly GCF_049901715.1 of Pseudonaja textilis. NCBI lineage: Eukaryota > Metazoa > Chordata > Lepidosauria > Squamata > Elapidae > Pseudonaja > Pseudonaja textilis. Next base: position 54,351,267 of record NC_141994.1, read on the forward strand.
TCTAGTCCAACCCCCCTGCTCGAGCGGGAGATCCTAAACCCGTCGCGAGGAAGACGGGCTTTCCCGCTTCTTCATCAGCGGCGGTTTTCCTCCGAGAAAATTAAGCTGCCTTTTTTGTTTTCCCCCGTGGTATAAAGCTGTCAGGGGCACGGCGACTTGATCTGTCAGCAAAGCACACCCACATCTCCTCGGGGCAGCCTCAAAGCGGAACTCGGAGGAGCCGTCGACGCCTCCCAACCAGCTCAGCAAAACGATCCCCCACCTCCACCCTTAGCTGACTTGGTTCTGGGACATTGTGCAATGTTGCGAAGTAAACCGCGGCTTCTTCCCCTCGGCCGGCGCTCCGGCCAAGAAACGGACTGCTTTTTTGCTTTCGTTTCCTTGTCTAAACACCCGCACGCCACGACGCCTCCTCCTCCTCCTCCTCCTTTTTCATCCGCTGTGGCTGATTTCTGCGGAAAGAGAATTCCCAACGAGCTCGTAAGCCGCTCCGGGACTACTGTGATGCTGCTGGCTGAGAAAATTTGACCGGCCTTTTACTCAACTGGATAAACTGAGCCCTGTATTCTATCATCAGTGGAAGTGGTTGAGACACTGAATCACAAACAATGAATCGGGGTTAATACCAAGTGTAACCAACCTGTGGTTCAAATGCAACTGGTGGGTCTTCAGGAACTTGGTTAAATTTGTTGTTGGGATACAGCCAATTTGCCTAAGGAGTAACTTTCTCTGGAGCAGTGCTTCTTAAAAGTGCTATCCTAGGACCCCGGGGTGGATTTCCTCCAAGACTTAGAGATCTGAAAAAAAATCAAAATTATTTGCCCTTTCATGTTGAAAAGTAATACAGTATTAAAATCCCATCAAGTTGTCGTGAGAAGCAACAGTGAATGCACTAATTTTAGTATGGTAAATATAAATATTACCCACACAAACAGTCCTCCATAATTTTGAAAAGTGTATTGAAAAAAAGTTTAAGAAATATTGATCTGATTATGATTATGGGATAACTGAACCTACTACTACAGTATAACATGTGTTAAACTTCAATTCTCAGAAGTTCCAGTCTGCATGGACAATAGTGAAAAATGCTGAGCTGAGATTTATCAACATCTAAAAGTACATTAGTGCCCCACCCCATTTATACTTCTGTAATAGTTCTCAGGATAACCTATTTCCTTTGTTTCTTTCAATTTTTGATCACAATTTCCAAAGCTATTCCTAAACATCAATATACAGTATATACATACACCTCAGTCTCAAATATTTTAATGTCTTTCCAAGAGTTTCTATTAATATTAAAATGACACTGTTTCTGTTTTTCCATCAGCTACCTAATTATGATCTATAATATGGGTGGAGAATTTACAAGGATGATTACAATTAGGGAATAATTCATCTCTTTATATATGCTGTCACAATTACACTTACACAAAACAAACTTTGTTGGCATTAGTTGAGTTTATATATCATGATGACAACATGGTACCTAAGCAGTAAGCTAGTTAAAAGGCTCAATGCTCAGTTCATACTAACCAAATTTGTTGGCCACTTTGTGAGCACAAAGCTAATTTTCCAAAGCCTAATTTAGAGCTAGCAGACTAGGGTTCCAGAAATCTGGACAATCACTAGTTGATACCAAAGATATACCAAAAATTACCTGCTGACATCCATTGAACTCCGGGAGCCCTACTTTAACTACCAACTCAAAAAAAAAAAAATTCAAGGGAGAAAGCTGTAAAGGGAAGGGTTGAGCTTCTTCTCTTTAAGCATACTAATCCCTTGGTAAATGCCCCCTGTCCCCATAACAATTAAATTTACCATTTAAAAGTTTCCATTTCTACCAAGCTTTTTTTTTTTGTCTAAGGTTAATTCCTATGCTGAAGGAGCTAAATATCAAGTGAAGTTGCAGTGGGAGAAAAGAAGTCCTCCCCTTTCTTTAAAATATGTGATATTCCAAAACTGCCCCTTTTTTCAAAAATTGCGATTATGGAGAGAAAACTATCAATAGTTCCAGTTGATTTTCCTTCCGAAACATATATACATGCACAAATTTGGGAGAAATTTACCTTCAGAAGAGAGAGAGGGAATAGTGGGAAAGAGAAGAAGTGTACAGGGTACAATTGGAAAATAGAGCGAAATCGTGTTATTTCTAAATGTTTAAATAGCCTGGATAGAAATTTCTTATCTAACATTTTATGTTTTTGATCCATGATTTATATTTACATGCGGTTAGTCATTTCATTTTGAATCTCATTTCCTCTCTACCATCTCCACCTTTCTTTGGGGCTGCACAAATAATGTTGGTGTAGACGTGCTGTCTATATTGTTAACATAAGTTCTGCTTCTACTGTAATTCTTGATATAATAAAATGCCCGGTCTTTAAAGGCATACTGGTTGATTTTCTCATTGATAAATATCTTCAAACTAGCTAGTAGACAATCATGTACCAGAAGCTGCATCACAAACAGATGGATCATTGCACAATTGTGGGAATTTTTGTTAATTTCTGTGAACTGATTGTTCTTTTTCCCACGGTATGTTTGGCCAGCCCTTTATTTAAAATAACATAAAGGGAAGTTCCCAATCACAAACACATGTCTATCAAAAATGACATTGTCTATGCCTCATCAACATTCCAATGTAAGGAAATCGGGAGAGATACCAAGGCAAAAACTAGCTCAGAGAAGATGACATAGACCAGGGGTATCAAAGTCAAGGCCCACGGGCCGAATTTGGCTCATGGGGTGATTAGATCTGGCCCGTTGGGCAGTCTAGAAATAGCAAAGGACCAGCCCATGGTGTCTCTGCTACCAAAAATGGGGTGCCAGCAGGGTGCACCCCGCCACACACAACTGCTTTTAGCCTCCGGAGCCCTCCAGGAGGCATTCCAGTCCCAAAATGGGCATCCAGAGTGGTCCAGGAGGCCGTCTATGCCCAAAACAGGGCCTCTGAAGTGCTCCAGGAGGCCATCCTTGACTCAAAAGGTTATAAAAAGGAGGAAAAGTAAAATATTTTACCTTTCAGGCTTGCAGGATTCTGCTATTTTAACCAATGTCAACAATTTATAGTTCTAGTCTTCCTGTGGAGTCAGTTTCTTGATCCAGTCATAAGGTGACCAAGTAGATCAAATGAGTACTAAACAAAACCACAGAAATGTACGTCTCCCTATTTTTATAAGTTTATAAAACCATGTCCGCTGAGGTGCGATCCCTTGTCATGCCCACCATGGCCACGCCCACCATGGCCATCCCCATCCCCACCGGCCCTCCAAAGTCAAACCCAATTCTGATGTGGCCCTCAATGAAATTGAGTTTGACTCCCCTGACATAGACCATACAACGATAGTATGCCTAACTATCTCTTACAGAAGCAGAAAACTGAAACCTGCTGCCAGCAACAGAGTCAATTACTTTAGAAGGAAAGTGTTTCGACTTATAAATAGAATGAGACTAGCAAACAGTCAACAACAATTAATTTCTCATTGTTTCCTATATAGTGCAGTGAGGAATAATGGGGCTGATGCTGCTATTGTGATGCCATTTTCAATGTACCTCCAGCATTGCTTTTATCTTTCCTCCAAATAATATGTATCCAGAGATCTATGGAATTCTGCTTGTTTCTCCTTTATCTGGTTGGAAAGCTGACTGTCCAGTGAGAGATTGGTTTCCAAGATAGGGAGAAGTAGCTGAAAATGCAATAGGAATTTTAAAACATCTATTAATAGGACAAGTGCTAGGAGAAAAGTGGCAATGACAGAGATTGTTCAGTACCAAGGGAAAGGTAAATACGTGCTCCGATACACCTTGAATCACCTGATCTCACTTCCATAATAAAAGTCCAAGCACTATGATTTATACTTTCTGAAATTGGGAAAAATTGTCAGATTAAGGCCCAAAACTTTAGGACTATGTCATCATGTGCCTTTTTGGAACATCCCTGCTGTCCTACAAGAAGATGCAGCCTTCTTTAAAGAGTTGCTGTGCTAGTAATCCCTTATTTAGATATGGCGCCAGTCTCTAGTCGGAAGGCAAATACATTGTAAGTGTGTAGTATGTAGATTAATTTATTCACACCCTGCCCAGCTTTATTTTTCTCCTTTGAAGCAGAATTAATGCAAAGCCCTACAAAATACTTGTATTCTAGTACAGAAAGCAGCAACACAATGTTTAAATAAATGTGGAAAAAAAATGTACCCAGGTACAAAAACAGCCAGCAAAGAAAGTGATTGAAGCCTGGGAAAGGGTCCTCATCAGTCAACAGAAGTGCTGATTTACCACCAGTTTATCAAGTACTTAGGAGTCCAGGGCTTGGTAGCCCAATGAAAGAACAGACAACTACCTATTTTATTTTTTTATTTGATTTGTCAATTGCTTACAAGATAATAGGTATAAGTAAATACATAGTTATGAATACATGAAATGGGTACATATAAGAAAAATAAAAGAAACAATAGGACAGGGACGTTAGGCACAATGATGCACTTATGCACGCCCCCTATAGACCTCTTAGGAAAGGGGTGAGGTCAATAGTAGACAGTCTAAAGTTAAAGTTTTGGGGGTTTGGGGAAGAAACCACAGAATCAGGTAGAGTATTCCAGACATTGACCACTCTGTTGCTGAAGTCGTATTTCCTGCAATCAAGTTTGGTGTGGTTAACCTTGAGTTTGTATCTATTGTGTGCTCTTGTATTGTTATGGTTGAAGCTGAAGTATTCATTGACAGGTAGGACATTGCAATGTATGATTTTATATACCATACTTAGATAAGACCGAAGACGGCGTAATTCAAGGTTTTCTAGGTCTAGAATTTCAAGTCTGGTGACATAAGGTATTCTGCAATGAGTAGAGCAGCAGAGAACTCTTCTTGTGAAATATTTCTGGACTTTCTCAGCTATATTAATATCAAATACATAATGCGGGTTCCGGACTGATGAGCTATATTCAAGGACTGGCCTAGCAAATGTTCTGTATGCTCTAGTTAGTAGTGTGAAATTACCAGAGAAAAAGCTACGTAGGATTAGGTTAACAATTCTTAATGCCTTTTTGGCTATGTAGTTACAGTGGGCTCTAGCACTTAGATCATTAGAGATGAGTATTCCAAGGTCCTTTGGAAAGCTTGGATCATCAACAAGGTCTTGACTATTCAGCTTGTATTTTATTTTCTGATTTTTTTGCCTATATGTAAGACAGAGCATTTATTTGTTGAGATTTTAAGTTGCCATTTGTTTGACCATTCTGATACATAGTCAAGATCTTTTTGAAGGGTAGCAGTATTGTCTGTGGTATTGAAAGCTTTACATCATCAGCGAAGAGAACGCAGTTGCTCTTAATATGATCAGAGGTCATTTATGTAGAGTATGAAGAGATTTGGTCCTAGAACACTGCCTTGGGGGACACCACTATTGACAGGTACAGATTTTGATAGGACACTCCCAATTTTGACCATTTGTTGTCTGTTTGACAGGAATGCTTCTATCCAGTTATGCAGTTGTCCAGAGGTACCATAAGATTTTAGTTTTAGGAGTAGTTTGTCGTGTATCACTGAATCAAAGGCTTTACAGAAGTCTATGTAGATTGCATCTATTTTTTTGCCTTGATCGAGTTGTGCAGTCCATATGTTTTTGCAGTGTAAGAGTTGCAGATTACAGGATAGTTTTTTTCAGAAAGCAAATTGGTTATTGGAGAGTAGGTTGTTTGTTTCTAAGTGGAGGATAATGGATTGGTTAATAATTGATTGCATGACTTTACAGGTGATGCAGCATAAAGAGATTGGTCTGCAATTTTCAACTAGGCTGGGGTCTCCCTTTTTGAAGATGGGGATGACTGTGGTTTGTGACCATAGTTTTGGCAAGGAGCTAGTCCTGAAAGATTTTTCAAAGATTATGCTTAGAGGTTCTGCTATGGCAGTGGATAACTACTTAATGACCAGTCATTAACACCCCAATCAACAACTAGACAGCCATACACAACCAAGCACCGTGTAAATACTACACACAGAATAGCCCAAAGTACATACTCTGCTAGAGAGAAATTTCCTGAGGATGGATTCCACCTCAAATCTCAAAGTTCGCAAGACGAAACCTCTGTCTAGTCCAGATGACCGACCCAGATTGGATCCTGCAAGTTTTCCAAAGTTGTTGATCTGGAATTTTCTGGATGGTTCGATAGCTACCAATTTCATCTGACTGCAAAAGCTATTCCACCCACCCTGCTGTTATTCTTCAGTCACCAGGTTTGTTTTTCATGTCTGTTCTCATTGGCTATGAAAAGTTGGTGGTGCAAGGGACAACTGGCCACTTTGCAAAGGAAAAAAGATTGGTTTAACTGAGGAGATGAGGGGGTAGGGATGGAGGCATGATGCAATTTCCGTTAGCTATTTAAAAAGGGGGCAGAAATTCCAGAAGGAAGAAGTTCCTTCTAATGGGAATTGCACAGTTTGAGAAGAAATGCTGCAAAGCTAAGCGTAAACGCATCAACGTGCCTACCGTCCCTGTCCTATTGTTTCTTTTATTTTTCTTATATGTATCCATGTATTCATAACTATGTTTTTACTTATACCTATTATCTTGTAAGCAATTGACAAACCAAATAAAATAAAAATAAAACAATGTTTTATCAGGACCAGCTTCCCAAGCCCCATAACATCGTGAGAACCCAGAGATATGGATCTGATTTTTCATCTGCCTAGAATTTGCATGTGGAGCTGCCTTGTATTGTATATTTTTCTCTTTTTTCCCTAGTGAAAAATGGATATTGTGGCTGTCCTTCAAGCATTGTTGCAACATAAACCTTGCTATATTGATCCCTACAGCAAAATATAGATCTGTAGGTTTTTATTTATTACATTACAGCACCACTCATTAATTAAAGGTCTTAGGTTGTGTATAGATTAAAGATATAATACTGAACAGACAATAAAGCAATAACAATCATCCATGGAACCAATGCAGTATAATAGTAGCGGATATCTTTTAATCTCATTTGGAAATTTTGTTTCTCAGATCAATCTGATTTTATAGAGAATAGTGTGTAAAAATTATATTAGGCTCCCATGTGATTTTTTTTTCTTGTTCAGCATTCTACAGAAATGACTATTTGACTAAGTCAGAAAACCATGATTTTAAAAATAAGTCTTTAGTTTTGCATGAAAGGAACTACAGAATTGGAAGAGGCTTTGGAGAACCAAGTCCATTGGACAACCTAAGGAAAATGTAAATAAAAAGCTATGAAAAATAAGCAGCACAAGGAGAGAGCAAGTATATTAATTAGTGCCTTAAGATAGTTTTACCTGTATAGCAAGACTGAAAGTTACTAATTTTTCTGTGGAATGTGCCAAGTTAGTTATTCTGTTAATCGGAGTGAGACAGATATTTCATCTGAAAATACTATCTGCGCCACATGATAACGATAAGAGCAGTGTTTGTTTAGTTTGGGCACAGTTTAGCTAACGTACTGCAAGTGCAACCAGTTTTACCTCAGTCATGTTTTCACTTTTTTATAGAAGCCAAGGTCTCTTATCTGGACTACCTTTGCTGTTTGCCATATGCAGCTTATATTTAAGTCCAAAGTCTTATTTCAACGTAGCATAGCTAACAGCCACCTAAAATAACTTCTCATGGAGTGCTGTAATTAAAAAACAACTGAATAGTCATAATATGAATATGTAATAATGTAATATGAACTATAACCTTATAGTCCTATACCTTTTATATCTGAAATAACCAATTAATTTCAATTAAGTTTTACTCTCAGGAAACAAACAACCCATTGCTTGGTTCAGTTCATAATTTATTTATATGTTGCATTAAATCATAAAACAGTTTCTTTGAATTGGATTTAACATATTGCATGCTATTTGTCACTGTATGTAATTGGTTTGCAAATCTGGCAAATATTGCCAATTGTGAATTTTTTAAATCTAAAACATGATTAAATAAAACATGGCTTTAAAGTATTGTGTGAATCCAGTCATTATAAATTGAAGTGGTTATGTTCTTATTCTCTTTGTGACTTGAATAAGAATCAGAAACTTTATAACCCAGCATGGATTGCTTTATTTTAAGTAAAAGTGAACAGTTTGGATAATATTGATCTATTTTATTCCTACCTGAATCCTGTTTTATTTTAAGTTAAGTTCTTGATTAATTAGAACTTGGCACTTGCTGACCTCTTGGACATGCCCCCTTTGTTTTCTTCACAACAATGTGAAAATGGTTCCTTTTTTTCAATTAAAAGTGTTCCCTTTTTTTTTTCAATTAAAAGTGGTTCCTTTTTTTTCAATTAAAAGTGGTTCCTTTTTTTTCAATTTCCCAATCCAGTCTAAAGATTTAAGACTTCTTGATAATCTCCCATCCAATAACTACCTAGATCTAGTCCTGTTCCTTTGTTTAAAATCTCTCTCCCTCCCTCCCTCTCCCTCTCCCTCCCTCCCTCCCTCTCTCCCCATCCCTACATGTCTGTCTGCCTGCCTGCCTGCCTACCTACCTACCTATCTATCTATGGTATCTATCAAAATGATTTAGCTGCCAATTTTACAAGAAATAACTGGGCTGCACACAACAAAGATACTAAACACGTCAAAATAGCAATAGCACTTAGACTTATATACCACTTCACAGTGTTTTATAACCCTCTCTGAGAGATTTACAGAATTTGGCATATTACCCTCCTAACAATCTGGGCCCTTATTTTTGTTAATAACCTTTAATGGATCTAGCCAAAATTAACTTTAAAAAATGTTTATGGTCAGAGTAATTCTTTTATTGTAGAAATGTAAACTTACATTATGTCTATGTTCTCTCTTAGGTACATCATTCTTCCAGGGGAGAGATGAGAGAGCGCTCAAAACCAAAAAAACCAAAACTTTTTATACCTGGTGGGAGGGGAATGTGCAGTGATGCATCATGGAACTTGTATGCTTAACATGAGGGACGGCAATATCAATGTTTTCTTATGTAATAAAGCAGATTGACATTTTACCTTAACAATTTTATCGACCTTGGAAGGATGAAAGTCTGAGTCAACCAGCCGAACTGCAGGCAAAAGAATCCCAATCATTATTTAAAAGTTTTTTTAAAAAATCATACATTTAAATTAGCAAGGGAGCCACTTCTAGATCTCGCCAGTCCTCTGAGACCCCCAGGGGATTTCTGGAAAGTAACTAAGGATGGAACTGACCTCACTTCAGGAGGTGAAGAGAATGTACCATGAGGCAGAAGCCACAACAATAACAACAAAAGGCCTGTTTCCTGAGGCCTATCAAGTGTGATGCCCTAATAGTCCTCCCATGGGACTCACCCACAGCATGCCTCTTCTGCTGGATCTGATGGAATAGGCTGATGTAATTGGGGAGAGGTAGTCCCTCAGATAGCTCAGTCCCATTCCATGAAGGGTTTTAAAAGTCAAAGCTTAAAAGTCAAAACTAATTCCTTGAATGGATCCAGAACCAATACAACAGAAGTGTAACATGCTGAAGCACACATGCGTTAGGTGGCCCAATGTAGAGTGCATTACAATAATCCATTGGGGTGACTAAGCATAATTAACTGTGAACAGAGCTCTCCAATCCCGCAACATGCACAATTGATACATAACACGAGGCCCTCCTAACCATGGTTGCCACCTGCTCTTCAAGTAGGAGTCACAAGTCCAGGTTTTTTTCACCCAGACTGGGGCAGTGCTATCCCTCAGTCACAAAAATGGCATAGTCTTCAGTGGTAGGATTGAAAAAAATTTACTACCAGTTCTGCGGGTGTAGCTTGGTGGACGTGGCATAGCTTGGTGGGCATGGCAGGGGAAGGATACTGTAAAATCTCCATTCCCTCCCCACTCCTGGGGGAAGTTTACTGCAAAATCCCCATTCCCTCCCCACCCCACGAACCTGCTTTCCAGCTCCGTTCTCCTGTGCAGGTCAACAAAAGAAGACCCAGCCAATCAGCTGGGACTCAGGAGGCAGAGAATAGATGGGGGCGGCATCAGTCAGAGGTGGTATTTGCCAGTTCTCCGAACTACACAAAATTTCTGCTACCAGTTCTCCAGAACTGGTCAGAACCTGCTGAATACCACCTCTGATAGTCTTGGAACCTGCTGACCCCAAAACCTAAAGCCATTAAATCTTGCTAGCATTCAGCTGAAGCCTGTTATCCAGAGCCTCACCGTCTCCAGAGTCCAGACACAGGATAAAACATTCACACAAATTTGCAGGTCACTCTAGGCAGCATAAATAGTTTTAAAAAAGAGACTAACAATCATAACCTTCCACCATTAAAATCAATTTATAAAGAGTTAAAAGCTACAGTTAAAATGTACTGTAACAAAAAGGTGGGAGTCTGAGCTCTATATTTCCTTGGGATCCCTAAGCTTGATGGCACATCCCAGTTTTGAGGGCCTTCCAGAAGGCCAGAAGGGTTGGAGCCAATCTCATCTCAGGAGAATGGTGGTCCATGAGGGCCAGTGGCATGGCAGAAAAGGCTCCCTTTCTGGATTCTGCCAAGCAAAGCTCCTTCTGCTGGTCCTGATGGGATGGATAGATGTAACTGGAGAAAAATAGTCCTCAAATAACATGATAAAACGCCCTTACGGCTTTAAAGATCAGTACGACAGGTAGTCTTCAACTTACAACTACAATTGAGCCCAAAATTTCTGTTGCAAAGCAAGGCATTTCTTTTTGACTTTTCTTGCCACCGTTGTTAAGTGAATCATTGCAGCTGTTAAGTTAGTAATACCTTTTGTTAAGTTAATCTGATTCCCTCATTGACATTTCTGGTCAGCAGGTTGATGCCAGGAAAAAGCAACTGTCATAAATAGGAGTCAGTTACCAAGCATCTCAATTTTGATCACATGACCATGGGGAGGCTGCAATGAACAGTCACTAAACAAACTGTTGTAAGTTGAGGACTACTGGTATTTATCCTATCTTGAAATCGGTCAAGGTATTTTAGTCATTTTGCTAAAAGTAGATATCGAAGTATACTTCCATGGCATGAAGGTGTTGCATCTTCAAATCAATTCTTACCTAGTTTTCCTCAGTAACGAAAGAAAGTTACAATTTTGCAGTATGATACAATACACGACATTTCAGCATGGGAGGCACACACCCAAAATTTGTGTCATGTGAAACACCATTTTATGGAGTCAGCAAAATCACTAGTCGCATGCCTGTGAGATTGTAAACATAAAAATTGCAGCAGCCTTAAGCCATCCGGTGCAGGAATGGATTCAATCAGCAAAATGTGATTTTGCTGATTGAATAAATTTCTGCACCGGACGGCTTAAGGCTGCTGCAATTTTTATGTTTATAATCTCATGGACATGCAAAACTCATGTATACCTGCATCTAAAAAAAAAAAAAAAGTATATCTGCCTGGGAGGCTTTAAAGTAGTGTGAAATTGGAGCTTTGGGTATGACAAGACCTACCTCAAGGATACCGTCCAGAGAATGGATGTTCTTTTTTTTTTTTTTTACAGAATTCGAGTTCCTTGTTATCCTGAATAGCTGTGTATACACACGATATCCCTAGGCACAAGCTGACCAAGAAGACAACTGGAGAAGTTCCTTCATAATGTCTTTCCTGGGGACTAACTGGAAGCACTGAAAAGAAGGCTGGTTCAATGAGACAGAATACTCACATGTACAACTGCATCACCTTGGAAGTAAATAAATGCAAGACCATCACACTCTACCCAGGAAAGTTTCTCCAGAATTATCAAACAAACAAAACAAATTCTGTTTTATTGAATGGAATGAGAAATGGAAACAGAATGTTTCTTTGGGGGGGGGGGGGGGGGGGGGGGGGGGGGGGGGGGGGGGGGGGGGGGGGGGGGGGGGGGGGGGGGGGGGGGGGGGGGGGGGGGGGGGGGGGGGGGGGGGGGGGGGGGGGGGGGGGGGGGGGGGGGGGGGGGGGGGGGGGGGGGGGGGGGGGGGGGGGGGGGGGGGGGGGGGGGGGGGGGGGGGGGGGGGGGGGGGGGGGGGGGGGGGGGGGGGGGGGGGGGGGGGGGGGGGGGGGGGGGGGGGGGGGGGGGGGGGGGGGGGGGGGGGGGGGGGGGGGGGGGGGGGGGGGGGGGGGGGGGGGGGGGGGGGGGGGGGGGGGGGGGGGGGGGGGGGGGGGGGGGGGGGGGGGGGGGGGGGGGGGGGGGGGGGGGGGGGGGGGGGGGGGGGGGGGGGGGGGGGGGGGGGGGGGGGGGGGGGGGGGGGGGGGGGGGGGGGGGGGGGGGGGGGGGGGGGGGGGGGGGGGGGGGGGGGGGGGGGGGGGGGGGGGGGGGGGGGGGGGGGGGGGGGGGGGGGGGGGGGGGGGGGGGGGGGGGGGGGGGGGGGGGGGGGGGGGGGGGGGGGGGGGGGGGGGGGGGGGGGGGGGGGGGGGGGGGGGGGGGGGGGGGGGGGGGGGGGGGGGGGGGGGGGGGGGGGGGGGGGGGGGGGGGGGGGGGGGGGGGGGGGGGGGGGGGGGGGGGGGGGGGGGGGGGGGGGGGGGGGGGGGGGGGGGGGGGGGGGGGGGGGGGGGGGGGGGGGGGGGGGGGGGGGGGGGGGGGGGGGGGGGGGGGGGGGGGGGGGGGGGGGGGGGGGGGGGGGGGGGGGGGGGGGGGGGGGGGGGGGGGGGGGGGGGGGGGGGGGGGGGGGGGGGGGGGGGGGGGGGGGGGGGGGGGGGGGGGGGGGGGGGGGGGGGGGGGGGGGGGGGGGGGGGGGGGGGGGGGGGGGGGGGGGGGGGGGGGGGGGGGGGGGGGGGGGGGGGGGGGGGGGGGGGGGGGGGGGGGGGGGGGGGGGGGGGGGGGGGGGGGGGGGGGGGGGGGGGGGGGGGGGGGGGGGGGGGGGGGGGGGGGGGGGGGGGGGGGGGGGGGGGGGGGGGGGGGGGGGGGGGGGGGGGGGGGGGGGGGGGGGGGGGGGGGGGGGGGGGGGGGGGGGGGGGGGGGGGGGGGGGGGGGGGGGGGGGGGGGGGGGGGGGGGGGGGGGGGGGGGGGGGGGGGGGGGGGGGGGGGGGGGGGGGGGGGGGGGGGGGGGGGGGGGGGGGGGGGGGGGGGGGGGGGGGGGGGGGGGGGGGGGGGGGGGGGGGGGGGGGGGGGGGGGGGGGGGGGGGGGGGGGGGGGGGGGGGGGGGGGGGGGGGGGGGGGGGGGGGGGGGGGGGGGGGGGGGGGGGGGGGGGGGGGGGGGGGGGGGGGGGGGGGGGGGGGGGGGGGGGGGGGGGGGGGGGGGGGGGGGGGGGGGGGGGGGGGGGGGGGGGGGGGGGGGGGGGGGGGGGGGGGGGGGGGGGGGGGGGGGGGGGGGGGGGGGGGGGGGGGGGGGGGGGGGGGGGGGGGGGGGGGGGGGGGGGGGGGGGGGGGGGGGGGGGGGGGGGGGGGGGGGGGGGGGGGGGGGGGGGGGGGGGGGGGGGGGGGGGGGGGGGGGGGGGGGGGGGGGGGGGGGGGGGGGGGGGGGGGGGGGGGGGGGGGGGGGGGGGGGGGGGGGGGGGGGGGGGGGGGGGGGGGGGGGGGGGGGGGGGGGGGGGGGGGGGGGGGGGGGGGGGGGGGGGGGGGGGGGGGGGGGGGGGGGGGGGGGGGGGGGGGGGGGGGGGGGGGGGGGGGGGGGGGGGGGGGGGGGGGGGGGGGGGGGGGGGGGGGGGGGGGGGGGGGGGGGGGGGGGGGGGGGGGGGGGGGGGGGGGGGGGGGGGGGGGGGGGGGGGGGGGGGGGGGGGGGGGGGGGGGGGGGGGGGGGGGGGGGGGGGGGGGGGGGGGGGGGGGGGGGGGGGGGGGGGGGGGGGGGGGGGGGGGGGGGGGGGGGGGGGGGGGGGGGGGGGGGGGGGGGGGGGGGGGGGGGGGGGGGGGGGGGGGGGGGGGGGGGGGGGGGGGGGGGGGGGGGGGGGGGGGGGGGGGGGGGGGGGGGGGGGGGGGGGGGGGGGGGGGGGGGGGGGGGGGGGGGGGGGGGGGGGGGGGGGGGGGGGGGGGGGGGGGGGGGGGGGGGGGGGGGGGGGGGGGGGGGGGGGGGGGGGGGGGGGGGGGGGGGGGGGGGGGGGGGGGGGGGGGGGGGGGGGGGGGGGGGGGGGGGGGGGGGGGGGGGGCACTATTCTTAACAAAGATATGGTCACGATCAGTGGTGGCATTCGACCGATTCTGCCCGGTTCTGGAAAGCTGGTAGGAGCGATGAACAGCGGAGACTGAACGGTTCTCTCCGCTGCTTTAATGCCTCTGCTGTTGGGCCCACCTGCCTGCCTGGGCTCCCATACTCACCTTTGTCTGCTGAATTGGAAGCGCAATTAATATTAATTTCACACTGTAATTTTAATTCCCATTCTTAATTTCCAACAAAATGCATTTCAGCTTTCTCTTCATTTCTGCTCTACAGCTTCAGCTGCCTCCATTCCTCGTTCTTCTTCTTTCTAGTTAATATTTACAAAACACTTGCACTGGCATTTTCTAATAGCACAGCTGAATTTCTATGTTGAATTATGTGGGTGAGATAGTAAATAAGGGAAATATTTTGGGATACTATCGTTAGAATAAAAGAGCTTCTTTGTGGAAATCTCCCATGTTACAAACTTGTAAAAACTCTAGTAACTGTCAAGAGGTGCATACAGAAAAACAGCCAGTTCTAAACAAAAGATCAAATCATAGTCTCCCTCCACCCTTTCTGCTGATTTCAGAACTGGAAAGGATACAATGGGTTACAATGAGCTAATATCAATTTCAGGCAACGATTAGTGAGTTTGGCCATTTCTCCCCCATGAAGAGCCTGCTAGTTTATCCATACAGTAATTACTTTAATCCCAAACTTGGGTTATGATAACTTGGATTCTTATTTTGTTGAGTTCTACCCTGACCTTCATTTCAATCTCTTTATAGAATACTGATTATAATTACTGATTAGATTAGAAGCTCATAAGACAGAAAGATTTGGGTACCCTCTAGTGGCTAGAAGTTTGGTAACATAAATCATAGAGTGAAAAATTGGAAGTCTCATGGCTGTACTTTTGGCAGTACACATCTTTTAAAAAATCTGTTGGGAGTACTATATTCTATCCATTAACCACAGAAAAGTGACAAGGATGCTTTCTGTCTGTATCTTTGATGTATATGGACTGTGATAGGATATATTCTGGATTTCCAGGAGGGAGAGACTGCATTCCAGAGGGGAAAGGAAACGGTGGAGCTTGGAAAGTTTGGTCCACAGGAAGAGGATTAAAGTGGCTCCTCCCTAGTTATTCCCAGTGTATATCAACAGTTATGCTAATAGTTGCTTTAATCTGGCAAGATTCTGTCTATAGATGAAAAATAATACAGGAAACTACCATATGTAAACTCCATGTGTGTCAGCGGAAACAACCAGGTCCACAACAACCGGGGTTGAAATTACTGATTACAAGCCTATGCACAGGAGCCTTCTCAGACTAATGGTTTGCACCTGGTTAAATTGAGATAAGGTTCAATGCCAATCAAGGGGGGGGTTGAACTTTGACCTCTTGCGACTACATAAAAACTCTAAATTTATTTCTTGCTAGACTCCTCCTTCCGGCTCTGCCAGTGTCTTCTATGATGTATCATTTCTGGTTCTTGGGGCATGATGTGGACAGTCATTAGTATGCAGATGACTTTCTGCCCTATTTCTTATTCTAGAACCAACTGAAGCCAAGAGAGGCACTGACTGTTTTAAATACATAATCAGCTGGCTGGCAAGTAATGAAATACAGTTGAATGATGAAAGACAGACAATGGGATTGCAAGATCCTAGATGTTGGCATCTGACCTAAATTAAGTGGACTCATGATTCCTCTGAAGGAGAAGAGTCCAATTGACTCTTTTTTTGAACTAATAATTGTTACTGAAAGGTGATGTGGTCCAAGTAAATCTCTAATTCACCATTTACCATTTCGAGTGGTGTTTTTCTTTAGTCTCATGATAGCCTACCATGGTGATATATGCTTTGCCGCCTGCAGATGGCAACACTTCGCTGTCTCAGATTGTGCCACCATAACCATTTTTTAAACTGTTTGTACTATTTAAAAAAAACAACAACTATAAGTTGCAGATGAATATCGATTCGAATTTACAACTTTCTTTAGCTGCTTAACAGTATGCAAGTGCATAGTGTATATTTTCTCTTAGATGCTTGTGTGTGAGCCCCAGCAGATGTGACAAGGGATGGACAAACATTACCTTGCCATGACTTCATTTCATAAAATGATGCATTTTTATAATTTGCATATCGATGATGTGATATACATGAAGTCACTTTAGTTTATATCTGGTTCCCATATCCTTGCACAATGCATACCAATCCCTTAGGTAAGTGATCATTTCAATAAAGTCAGTGGGCAATCTCAAATCACTCAGCCAGCACGGGTAAGAAAACTGAGATATATGGTCTTATATGTACTTTCCTGAAGCAGCACAGTGGCAGATAGGTC